>NC_057798.1:36976592-37342963 GCF_018294505.1 Triticum aestivum | reverse complement strand
TGAAGAAGCGGGCACCTGCACCAATGGCGGCACCATAGAGGCTACCGCTGGATTAGTGGTAGGTGGTACAACTGCTCCCTGATGAGTTTTGTGACGACCACCCTTGCCACACTTTGGCTTCCGAGGGCGTGCGATCACATGAACACCGGCGACGGCTGGGTTTTGTGGCATGCAGGCGTTGAATCCGACCGCCACCTGTGTCCCGGCCGTACCAAGGTGTTGCATAGACTGAAACACTGCCGTTTGTTGTTGCTGCTGCGTATAGCCACCCGTCGGTTGAAGAAGGAACAACTGTTGCACTAGTAGAAAAAGGGCCTAATGTGAAGCTCATTAGTCCCGGTTTGTAATTGAATCGGCACTAATGTGACCATTAGTGTCGGTTCCAACGGCTAGGCAAGCGGCGCTCATTAGAACCGGTTCGTGGCAAACCTTTAGTAGCGACTCGTGCCATGAACTGGTACTAAAGATATGGTGGCCTTTAGTACGGGTTGGTGGCTCCAACCGGTACTAAAGACCCCCCTTTAGTACGGGTTTGAGTACTGAAGGGGTGTGCTACCACACGCAGTGCACAATGTTTAGTCCCACCTCGCTAGTTGAGAGGAGCTCGCACCGGTTTATAAGCCCTGCCACCGCTACCGTATCGAGCTCCTCTCTAATTAAACAGGCCTTTGTGGGCCTATTGCAAGTCTTCCTCCCTATGGGCCCTACTGGGCCGTACGGGCCTGCATCCTGGCCCAACTAGAGGTTGGATTTCTAGTCGTATGCAGGCCGTGCCGACCAAGTAGGTGGGCTGTTTTTATTTTATTTCAAAAAAAATTAAAAAAAATCCTTTAGTCCTTGTTGGTGTTACCAACTGGTACTAAAGGTCCCCTAGACCACGACACACCTCGTGCCACGTGGTGGCCCTTTAGTGGCGGTTCGTGTTGAACCGGTACCAAAGGGTGGGTCTTTAGTCCCTACACTTTAGTGGCGGTTGTAGAACTGGCACTAAAGGGCCTTACGAACCGGTGATAAATCTTGGTTCTGCACTAGTATTGTTGCACGAACTGACCCGGGGTAGTGAAGAACGGTTGCTGAAAGTGAGCTTGATACGCCAAGGACTGCTGCTGGGGCTGTTGTTGTACCTGAGGCTGCTGCGCCAGCACGAAGCCACCCAGCATCACATACGGCTGCGCGGCCTGCACCGGTGCATATACACCCGGAGCAAAGCCAGGCCGCCACCCATCAGAGAAGAAGCCGGCTGGGAAGAAGTTGGAGGCTGGAAGGACTGGTGGCCGGTGGTGGTGCCCTGCGGCGCGGAAGGGTCGCTGCGCGTCACCGTGGGAGAGGCGACGACGGTAGCGAAGGTGCGATTGAAATTAGGGTTCACCCCCTGCACTTTCCTGTTCCACATATGTCCAAGCAAATGCCGAGATCAACCATCTGAAGCGGATGCTCAGGATACGCCTGCAGAATTGGTGCAGCTGCCGATGTCGGATCTGGAACAGCGACTGCCGTGACGCCCCGTTCGGGTTAGCCCGAGGGTGGCGGAGGCCCACAGAACTCCGGCGGTATTCCTCCATCATCGAGACAAGCTCGCGGCAGTAGATCACCGAGCGTTCTTGGCGGAACCGGGCCGAACCAAGGCTTGATCAGAGGCCTCAGTCGGCTGGGAACCCCGGAGACGCCGCGGGAGGGGGGGGGGAGCTGCAGCCGTCGCCGACACATTCGAGGAGGAGGCCGCCGTGCCCTCCACAGAGACCGGCGAAGGTTCTCCGATCTTGTCCGACCTACAAATTAACATAAGACACCTCACCTGCCCGTCGAGCCAAAGGTCTCTCCCAAACCCTAGACGTTGGAGTAGGGTAGTCGATGTCTGCCCAGAACTTGTCTGTCAACTCCTCGTCCATTTTCCTCCGGCGAACTGCAGAAGACAAAAGAGAAGAGTTGTCGAGGGAGGAGTTGTGGCCCGTTTGCGTCGTCTCCTCCACGTCGGAAGAACCAAGGCAGGAGAACCGGGAGCCTGAGTTGCCCGGTGGCGCTGGTGACCAACAAGGCGCCAGAGTCAGTCGCCGCCGAGAGGCGATCCGCATTTCTCTATCTCCAAAAACTAGCTCCAGCCTTGGTCTTCATGATTATAGCTGCACGTACATGCAATCATGCATGCTGGGGTAATTACTCTAATGGATGTTCTTATGTTCTTGCCATATTAAGTCTGACTAAGTCTATATATTAACATCTACAACCCCGAATTAGTTTCAAGGGATTCATTATAAAATATAATTTCATACAGCGCGTGCGTGTGTGTGTTTCGTATTGTAAATATTAGCATTTTCTTATATCTTTGCTCAAACTTAAAGTTTAACTTATGCCAAAAGTTAGAACTTCATGTAATTTGGAACAAAGGGTGTACTTATCAAAATGAAGAACATAGTGTCTCTAAGATTTTAGAAAAAACTAAAAGGCCAATATATTGAAAAAAAATACATAACAAACAAATTTTGCTGCTAACAGTTAGAGAACTCATCTCACGGAACTACTCAATATGGCAAGCCTGATGGATATGCAAAGTGGAAAGAGAAAGACCGAGGGTATTTTATTTTCTAGTATACATGTATTGTTACATAATGTGTGGACTTCCCGACAAAGATAAATATATATCATTGTATTTGAGAAAATTGGACGGATATTATTTTCTGAGCCCAGGCTCAAATGTTCCTGAAATCTCTCACGTTCGCTTTGCATGTAGATTTGTGTAGGTGGCGTATCGATATGTGTACTGGAGAAGTAGAGCAAGTACAATAAGGTGATGTAGGCGAGCTGTAAGACACTAAATATTATATTCTTACTTACTTGGAAGAGAGAGAAGAGGAGAGAGAAGAGAAGCGGGCTACTAGTTAACAGCCGACTGCAGCACGTGCTCCAAGCTACTTTGTGAGAGAGTGAGGTGGGCCATGTATCAACAAAGTAGTATATATTTATATCTAGCTATTGTACTTGTTGGCTATAAGCTTGACTATATGTGACATGGCAACATCATATATATTATTAACGATGCTCGTATGGTAAGTAAAATAAGCCAGCCGCCAGATGCATTAAATGCAAGGACAGACGCTTAGGTCAAGGCGGAACTGAAATCTTGCGAACAGCTCGGGCGTTTTCCGGTGTTATGCATCCCAGAAACATGAATCTATTTATATTTGACCAGTCACCCAGGGAAAAAACCCCAAGGTGGTCAGCACACATGAATCAAGTTAGGTGAAGCTCGCGCGACAACGCGAGAGACTTCTCCCTCCTGCGTCGCTACCGCAGGCGACCGGGAGGGCAAACCCTAGCCGCTACCGGCCTAGGCCCCCCTCTCCTCATCGCCGCCTGAGTGCGCCACCGGCCAAAGCCCGGCCGGCGTGGGCGGCGGTTGGGCTTTTCCCTCCTCGCTCGTCACTGGAGTGTGCGGGATCTGGTGTAGGGCGACCGCAACATGCTGACGCAGGGCACGGCGGGATGAGGGTGGGCGGCAGCGGCGGGGGCGTGGACGTCGAGATTCGGCACGGGGGGTTGCGTGGGGTTGTCTTCCGTGGCGGCGGCTCTGGTGCGGCCAGTGCGGGCGACAGGGGCGCCGCCGCGGGCTGGTGGCTACGAGGGGCTCGGCCTCTGCGCAGATCCGGCCGGGTCCACGGCCTGCGGCGCGAGGAGCGGCTGGAGTCCCGACTGGGTGGATGGTGGCGGCGGAGCATGGGCTTCGGTTGGTTCTGTGCCCGATCGGGTCTCACCACTGGAATCTAGTGGGCGGCGCGGGTTAGGGCAGTGGCCTGGCGTGGTTGCTACTCCGGCCATGGGTGGCCGCAGTGCTGTATGGTCCATGCGTGTCACGACCGGGTTTTTCCGGGTAATAAATTTCCAGAAAAGACCGTCGTGCTCATCAGCCCCAGGATTACTGTTAGCTGATGAGGCTCCAACTTGATACAGAAATTCCAAGCAAAAAAAATACAAAAAAAATATGTAGTACAAGACCATTCTGGCCTGTGAGTACAACAAATGGTTTCTAGTGGTTGATGGCGGAAGCGGGTTGTGAAACATCAGTGTCTATGGGACCCCCTTTCCCACGGGAACAGCTGACCAGGTTAATTCCTATCTTCGCGAGGCTGCTATCTCCATTGAGTGGGTTCCGGGGCTGGCATCGCGTCGCTCATCTCCGTGCAAGATAATCTGGCCAAGACAATAGCCAGGGACAAGCCAGTGAGTACTTTGAATGTACTCGCAAACATTATGAACATAGGTATAATATAACCATGATGTGCTAAAAATATTTTATGCTCATGACATCAGTCGCAAAAGATAAATAAATCTCGGATGCGTGCAAGCAAGTTATTTATAAAATTTCAATAACAGAGTAGCATTAAAATTTATGAAATAAATAACAACTAATGCCACAGTCGGGCGTCTGAGCGACACCACATAAAGAACTTTAAAAGAAATGCCACAGTCGGGCATCTGGGCGACGCCACATAAAGGGCTTTAAAAGAAATGCCACAGTCGGGCGTCTGGGCGACGCCACATAAAGGGCTTTAAAAGAAATGCCACAGTCGGGCGTCTGGGCGACGCCACATAAAGGGCTTTAAAAGAAATGATCATAGTGAATATTCCGGAGGTAGAACCATCCTAGAGATATTCGGTAATAATATCACGGGTTAGTCAACAATAATAATAATCATAGATATCACAAGTCACGAGTAGTAATTCCATTTTTCTGGTTAACAGTTTCACCTCCGAAGACCGACACTAAGACCGACACCTGACCCATCCCAGACTGTAATCCTTAACCATGGACACGGCTATTCGAATAGGTTTATCCTCTGCAGAGGGTGTACTCTTTACCCACGAGTAACGGATTTCTCTAGTCCAGCAGGACTAATTCCGTCTACGGTCTTTTTGTTGAAAACACACCTAACTTGCACACACCAGCTTATCTCACACGTGTCTGGAATCACCCACGACACCTGTTAAGCAAACTCTAAGTGGGGAGGCTACAACCTCGCGTAGCGGGATCAAATTTATATCGCGCGCTCTAAGGGGTGGCCTCCCCTCTCGGTCCCAACCGGAAACACCCATGCCCCCGGACCAGGTGGCCTGCCTACCAGCTACAACCGGTATCTTCCACCATGGCCTCTCTGTACGGTGTGTGCTGGAAAGAGGTTGACAACTTACTGAACCGTACTCTACTTGCTGTAGAGACGAGTGGTAGTACGAAACAAGTATGGGGGTTACTGGAACAAGATTCGATCTACGGTCGACTCAGGAGGTTCAAGTATTCAATGCATGATTAGCATGACGAATATATTTCATCCATCAGAGTCACCTCTCATATCGCCTTACCATGCCATACCAGACATAACCGTCCCGACGGAGACCGGCGACAAACTCAAGCCTACCCAAGGCAGAGGTTTTCCCGGGTTCCTGCCGGTATGCATGCAAGGCATATGAGTGTGATTGTCATCACAAGTGTGTCCATTTCCAACAGCATGGAAGTCAGCAACATGTACCCATGCATATGATCATATCACATGAAATAACAAGTCCTTCGAAATGCGGTGGTGTTATAAATGTATCAACGATCACACCAAAAATATTATGCCGGGATTCAGAATGCTTGCCTTCAATGTTGTGGAGGGGTGAGATGCTCTCCAAAACTTTTGAAAGCTTCTTCTCTCTCCCAAAATCCTATTTAAAAATATATTTGAATTAACACATATTGCAAAAACAGAAACAAAAAGTTGTTAAATTTTTTTTCAAATAAATCTTAAAATAAACTAGATCAAATTTGAGGAAGGTAGGAAAAAGAATCAACTCATTTGGAGTTATATTTAAAAAGTTATAGCCAGTCAAAGATTTGGTCAAATCTGTTATTTAAATTAAAACAGAAAATAAAACGATTCAGATGAGATTACGCTTTCGGTACAGAGGAGGCGTACTTGAGGCTTTACGCCTCCACTTAAGCACGCGGACGGCGCGGGGTGTCACTGACAGTGGGCCTGCCTGGCCCACTGGTCAGGTTTGACCGGTCGCCTTGCGTCGTCTCCCTCCTTTGCCCGAGCGAAGCGCGGCTCCGGCGATCGTCGCCGGCGTTTGGCTGCTCCTCGCGGGCCCCCGAGGGTGGGGATGGATCCGTAAGGCTTGGGCGGTCCTCCCGGTAGTCGTTGGGTCGGCGGGGACGGAGTGAGCTGCCGGCGGCGAGCTCTGCGGCGGAGGAAGGCTTCGGTGGCGAAGTGACTTTGTGGCGGCGTTGGCTCCCGATCAAAATCAAGTAGGGAAAAAGGCTCACGGGATGATGTGGAAGCTCTTGGTGAAGAGAACGGAGAGGGGGAAGCCCTGGTGGTGCCGAATTGGCCGGGGCAGTGGCGGCGGCTGCAGTTGCCGGAGATGAGGAAGGAGGCCTCCCCGGGTCGACTGGCTACCAAAGGGGGTCCTCGGGAGGTGGCTTGGGACTTCCTGCGTGCGGGGATGAGCTCTGGGCTCCTTATATAGGCGAGTCGAGGCGGTTCAGCGGCGGCCGCGGATGAGCTCGTCGGCGACCGTCTTTATGTAGCTGCAGGAGAACGTGGCGGCGACGAGACCTAGGGGACGAAGCTGTGGATGAGCACGCACTGCTCACAGGGGCAGGTGGCGAGCCGGGTGGCTTGGGCGGCGCTGAACGGCGCAGGGCTGTCGGGCGGCGGCGGCGGCTAGCTCTTGGCTTGCCGGGCGCGGCGAGGGGCAGCTTGGCGCGTAGCTCAGAGAAGGAGCGCGCGTGGCGTGATGCTGCCGTGTGGGCCAAAGCCAGGGGGGCCAGCGTGTCGGCTCGGGCGCGTGGCTGCAATTTGCGCGCTCTGGGCGCGCCCAGTGCATGCACGGGACGTGCTCGACGAAATGCTATGGCATGTTAGGGGGCTCCAAACCACAAGAAAGTTAGCAGGGTGGGGTTATAGTTTAAGGCAAAACCATTGGACATGCTGGTCTGGCCAGGGGATTAAGTTCATAGTGCAAACAAGGACTCATGTCAAAACTGATCATGCCCGAAAGGTGTTTGACAAAATGCCAAGGGCACTTAGGCATTTCTTGGAGTGGCCAAAATCTCCAGATCAGTGTCTCTGTGGATGAAAGAGAGAGTGGTGAGGTTATTTGGCCAAAAGCAGAAACTTGCTAGTGTAACTTTAGCAGAATTTCAATTCTGGACAGGGAATATATGACATTATTCCATGAACCAAAAATGATCCAAAAGGTGCATGCTCCTGGACTTAAGGGTTTAACATGGGGGACTACAAGTAGAAGAAATAATCAAAGGTTAAAGAGCAAGTAAAAACATGGTTGATGTACAAACCATCAAGTTGGTCCAGAATGAAGATGAGGTTGATTCACTCAAATTTTTCAAAGAACATAAATAGGTTTTTGCACAAAGTGAAACAATAGGCTCCTACTGACCTCCCCTAATTTTGGTAGAAGTTTTAAAGAAATATTTAAATAGGTTGTAGTGTAAAATTGCTCACTGGACCAGAGAACAAAATTTGCTGTGGAGCTCAAAATATTTCATGTATGAATTATATTTTTGCATAAAAGTGATTTAAAAACATCACATGACATCTCCAAATTTTTGTGGGAATTTTAAGTGAATTTATCAAATGGTTGTAGTTCAAATATGGATATTTAACCTTAAAAAATCCATTTTTCAAGAAAACAATGATCAAGCAACTAATTTAGTTAATTAGTTACACTGATAAAAGGAAAGTTTTTCTTGAGAGGTTAAACAAGTCCAACAACATTTTTGAAAAGTTTTCTTTTTGGGAAAAACTCATCATAACAGGGAAGGAAATGATTTAAACAAAATCAAAATGGAGCTCAAAAAAATTCAAAGTTTTAAATCCTGGCAAAATTTTATTCCATTAAAACAAGGCCAAAATTTTGGGGTGTCACAATACTAACCCCCTTAAAAAAAATCTCGCCCTCGAGATTTGCTAAAAGCGGTGTTAAGAAAATAATTTACGCAATAAAGATGTAGCTACAGTGAGAGGGCAATAAGTGGTGAAAAACCACAGTGTGAAAAACTGGGGCTGCGCGGAAAAGTCTACGGTTCGGGACAAAAACGGGTGATTTCTACGCTGGATATAAATTTAGGATAACTCCCAAATTTAGATATACGCTGGTCGTACCCGAGAGCACAGTGCTCTCTCTGGCCGACAGGTGGACCCGGGGTCCACTGTCAGTCTCCTCTTCTTCTCCCTCTGGCCCTTTCTTCCTCCTCTCTCCCGCGCGCTTTCTGAACCGGCGACACCTAGTGTGTAGGGCATCTAGGCCGTACCGTGGTAGTGCGCGGCGTGCTAGCTGCCGGTGCAGCGTGCACTCACCTCACGGGCCAGCACGCTGTCGGCACTGCTCGCGGATTCGACTCCGAACACCGGCGATCGGCGACGAGCGGCGTTGGTGGACTTCGCCCACCGTACACCGAGCTCGAGCTATAAAAACGACCGGGGTGCCTCTCTCTTCTTCCTCACACCTGGCCTCACTTCTCCTCCTCCTTGTTTCTCCGTTACTGCTTACAGAAGCTCGGTCGAGGCTCTAATGGCGGAGGCGATGCCGGACTGGTTTGTGATCCTGATATGTGGAGGGCTGGCGACGCTGCTGGGGCTCTCTGTGCTCCTGTGCGCGATAATCTTCGACGAGTATCGCGATGCTGCGGCTCGGGTGTTGGTTCTCCGCGGTGGTGGTGATCATGAGGAGTAGATGGGGTGTGCCGGTTGCTAACTGTTGTTAGGGGTGGATTAGCTGGATGTAACACCGTTGCAAAGTTTTGCAAACAGTGTATGTGTCCGAATGATTATGGTTGTGAGTCTGCTCGTGGTGCTGAGTGAAATTAAATAATCCACGTCGTGAGAAAGTGTAGATGTAGCAACTCAGGGAAAAGAAAATCTCACTCCAGGGTTTTGCGAGGGAAAAACAATTAATTTAAAGGAGCATAAACTACAACAAAAACTACACACATTAGCAGAAGCCAAATAATTGACTCGTCGTACAAACTCAGGGTATTACGCATAAGTCACACACATAAATAAATGCGGCAAAGAACAATTACAGTAGTGACATCTAAAATGAAAATGGTAACTGGGCGGGGTCCTGATAAAATGTCTCTGGTAAAGGGATACATTCTTCTTCAATTGGAGGCAGTGGATTGACCAGTCGATGTATGCGTCTCTTCGGGTCGGGTCTTAGTGGTCTGCCGATGGCAATCTGAGGATTTAAATCTGCGAGGCTCTGGAGATAATCCATCACTCGCTGGTTTAAATGCTCTTGAGCAATTATGTACTGGATAAGGTTGGCCAGAACTGGGTCTCTCTCAATACGTCCACCGGGAAAAGATGTTACTTCTCCGGGTGCTGCATGGCTCGGAAAGTAATAATATCCTCGTTCGCGGGCATAGGGTACTGCGGATCGAAGACGAGCAATCGCTTCTTTCGCAGCAGCTTCTATGGCCAAGTGTGGGGTTGGCATAGATTTCCCCATGAAGGAAACTTCTATTGGATCTTGGTTGGGGTCTACAGGGGGAATGTGTACTGCTGCCCAATATTCCGAGGTGGATGGGGTGATCCTCGATTTGAACAGCTCGTACTTGGGTGGCTGGGTAGAACCCATGGTACTGCGGGTAAAATCCCACAATATTTTGACAAAGCTACCTGGAGTTGCATCTGGGGTTCTTAGATGAATGCTGAGGTTCGGCATGACAGGAAAAAGCGTGAGTGTTGTGCACAAAGTGAGGGTTGCTCGGTAAGGTCACAAGGTGGCCTTTATATAGCAATGGAGCCGGGTCATTTCACCGTGGTGAATGGTAATAAATTTGCCAGCTTAGCTCCAAAGGTCGGGTCAGTGTCAGAGATACACATATCTCATAAAGAGACGTGTTACTGTGGTTGCCGTCGGGTTGGTTTTGGGTAGTTGTGCCCGGAAAAATATGAAGCTATGCGCTGACCAAATATGCAAGGCTATTATTAAAACAGAGACACAAAGACAGGCTGCGTTAATATACACGGTCGCGTGATTACAAAGCAAGGATACATTGAAACTTGGTGCTACTCATACTGCTTAGTCTACCTCGTTTATGTCTAAATGGGCGTGCCTGGTGGATGTCGAGGCTTCTCCACGTGTCTCTCTGCCGGGATTAGTCGGAGATGGCGGAGGAACTGCAGGGTCGGGGTAGTGAGAATGACCATTGCGGGGATTGTTGGCCACAACCCCGTTGGAGTGTGCTCCCAAAATGCGTCGAAGCACTTCTGGGGTTATCGCAGCACCTTGGCCGATGGATGGGGCAGATCTCGGGGTCTCGATCGGTTGTCCAAACAGCACGACTGGGTTGTCGGTGTTGTGCTCGTTTTCTTCTCTTGCCGGGGCTCGACAAACCAGCTCTCCACGAGCTGTGATTAGATCAATAGTGATCTGGTCGAACAGTGCCTCTAGTGCACTTACATAGCGCACTAGGTGCAACAAATGCGGGGTCCGTCTCGTGATCTCCATTGGCAACTTGGGGTGGTCTACCATACCCTTCACGTCTGGGATAGTAGTGGAACGAGCGACAGTTAACTCTGGGCGACAGGTGCCTGAGATGAACTATAGCCTCTCGAGCGGCTAGCTGGATGGCTTGTGGCTCAAAGGAAGTTGTTCTTTCGGTGAACCGGTAGGGACGCTCGGGTGCTAGACTCCTACCGTAAATGTGCACAGTGGCCCAGAATTGGCGGTCTTCACCGCTCATGGGTCCTTGATACACAACATATTCGGGTGGCTCCTCTAACGCGTAGGCACGACGGGTGAGATTTCCGAGGATGGTCACAAAACCTCCAAGGTTGGTTGCTGTGGTTCGTTGTGCACTATAGGTCCAAGCATTGTGGCTGGATTCGAGGTTGTGCTGTGCTGGGTTGGGGCTAGCGTGCCCTTTTTGTAGGAAAAAGGGGATGGAATCTTCCTTCGCATGCTTGTGAGAAAGGACTATTTAGGGGCCGGTCACTGGCGCATGAGTGACATAGGTTCATAGGTTGGGCACCGACTGCCAAAAGGTGTCGGGGTCACTGTGTGGCTATCTTGCACGAGAAGCTTGGCTGGGGTTTGGTTAAGGTCTGGTGGGTTGGTTTGCCTAAGTTTATTGACCTGGCTAAGATAGGATTAGCCAATGGTCAGCCTGGCTCTGATACCAAGTCTGTCACGACCGGGTTTTTCCGGGTAATAAATTTCCAGAAAAGACCGTCGTGCTCATCAGCCCCAGGATTACTGTTAGCTAATGAGGCTCCAACTTGATACAGAAATTCCAAGCAAAAAATAGAAAAAAAATATGTAGTACAAGACCATTCTGGCCTGTGAGTACAACAAATGGTTTCTAGTGGTTGATGGCGGAAGCGGGTTGTGAAACATCAGTGTCTATGGGACTCCCTTTCCCACGGGAACAGCTGACCAGGTTAATTCCTATCTTCGCGAGGCTGCTATCTCCATTCAGTGGGTTCCGGGGCTGGCATCGCGTCGCTCATCTCCGTGCAAGATAATCTGGCCAAGACAATAGCCAGGGACAAGCCAGTGAGTACTTTGAATGTACTCGCAAACATTATGAACACAGGTATAATATAACCATGATGTGCTAAAAATATTTTATGATCATGACGTCAGTCGCAAAAGATAAATAAATCTCGGATGCATGCAAGCAAGTTATTTATAAAATTTCAATAACAGAGTAGCATTAAAATTTATGAAATAAATAACAACTAATGCCACAGTCAGGCGTCTGAGCGACACCACATAAAAGGCTTTAAAAGAAATGCCACAGTCGTGCGTCTGGGCGACGCCACATAAAGGGCTTTAAAAGAAATGCCACAGTCGGGCGTCTGGGAGACGCCACATAAAGGGCTTTAAAAGAGATGCCACAGTCGGGCATCTGGGCGACACCACATAAAGGGCTTTAACAGAAATGATCATAGTGAATATCCCGGAGGTAGAACCATCCTAGAGATATTTGGTAATAATATCACGGGTTAGTCAACAATAATAATAATCATAGATATCACAAGTCACGAGTAGTAATTCCATTTTTCTGGTTAACGGTTTCACCTCCGAAGACCGACACTAAGACCGACACCTGACCCATCCCAGACTGTAATCCTTAACCATGGACACGGCTATTCGAATAGGTTTATCCTCTGCAGAGGGTGTACTCTTTACCCACGAGTAACGGATTTCTCTAGTCCAGCAGGACTAATTCCGTCTACGGTCTTTTTGTTGAAAACACACCTAACTTGCACACACCAGCTTATCTCACACGTGTCTGGAATCACCCACGACACCTGTTAAGCAAACTCTAAGTGGGGAGGCTACAACCTCGCGTAGCATGGGATCAAATTTATATCGCGCGCTCTAAGGGGTGGCCTCCCCTCTCGGTCCCAACCGGAAACAACCATGCCCCCGGACCAGGTGGCCTGCCTACCAGCTACAACCGGTATCTTCCACCATGGCCTCTCTGTACGGTGTGTGCTGGAAAGAGGTTGACAACTTACTGAACCGTACTCTACTTGCTGTAGAGACGAGTGGTAGTACGAAACAAGTATGGGGGTTACTGGAACAAGACTCGATCTACGGTCGACTCAGGAGGCTCAAGTATTCCCTGCATGATTAGCATGACGAATATATTTCATCCATCAGAGTCACCTCTCATATCGCCTTACCATGCCATACCAGACATAACCGTCCCGACGGAGACCGGCGACAAACTCAAGCATACCCAAGGCAGAGGTTTTCCCGGGTTCCTGCCGGTATGCATGCAAGGCATATGAGGGTGATTATCATCACAAGTGTGTCCATTTCTAACAGCATGGAAGTCAGCAACATGTACCCATGCATATGATCATATCACATGAAATAACAAGTCCTTCAAAATGCGGTGGTGTTATAAATGTATCAACGATCACACCAAAAATATTATGCCGGGATTCAGAATGCTTGCCTTTAATGTTGTGGAGGGGTGAGATGCTCTCCAAAACTTTTGAAAGCTTCTTCTCTCTCCCAAAATCCTATTTAAAAATATATTTGAATTAACACATATTTCAAAAACAGAACCAAAAAGTTGTTAAAAAAAATTTCAAATAAATCTTAAAATAAACTAGATCAAATTTGAGGAAGGTAGCAAAAAGAATCAACTCATTTGGAGTTATATTTAAAAAGTTATAGCCAGTCAAAGATTTGGTCAAATCTGTTATTTAAATTAAAACAGAAAATAAAACGATTCAGACGAGATTACGCTTTCGGTACAGAGGTGGCGTACTTGAGGCTTTACGCCTCCACTTAACCACGCAGACGGCGCGGGGTGTCACTGACAGTGGGCCTGCCTGGCCCACTGGTCAGGTTTGACCAGTCGCCTTGCATCGTCTCCCTCCTTTGCCCGAGCGGAGCGGGGCTCCGGCGATCGTCGCCGGCGTTTGGCTGCTCCTCGCGGGCCCCCGAGGGTGGGGATGGATCCGTAAGGCTGGGGCGGTCCTCTCGGTAGTCGTTGGGTCGGCGGGGACGGAGTGAGCTGCCGGCGGCGAGCTCTGCGGCGGAGGAAGTCTTCGGTGGCGAAGTGACTTTGTGGTGGCGTTGGCTCCCGATCAAAATCAAGTAGGGAAAAAGGCTCACGGGATGATGTGGAAGCTCTTGGTGAAGAGAACGGAGAGGGGGGAGCCCTGGTGGTGCCGAATTGGCCGGGGCAGTGGCGGCGGCTGCAGTTGCCGGAGATGAGGAAGGAGGCCTCCCCGGGTCGATTGGCTGCCAAAGGGGGTCGTCGGGAGGTGGCTTGGGACTGCCTGCGTGCGGGGATGAGCTCTGGGCTCCTTATATAGGCGAGTCGAGGCGGTTCAGCGGCGGCCGCGGATGAGCTCGTCGGCGACCGTCTTTCTGTAGCTGCAGGAGAACGTGGCGGCGACGAGAGCTAGGGGACGAAGCTGTGGATGAGCACGCGCTGCTCACAGGGGCAGGTGGCGAGCCGGGGTGGCTTGGGCGGCGTTGAACGGCGCAGGGCTGTCGGGCGGCAGCGGCGGCTAGCTCTTGGCTTGCCGGGCGCGACGAGGGGCGGCTTGGCGCGTAGCTGAGAGAAGGGGCGCGCGTGGCGTGATGCTGCCGTGTGGGCCAAAGCCAGGGGGGCCAGCGTGTCGGCTCGGGCGCGTGGCTGCAATTTGCGCACTCTGGGCGCGCCCAGTGCACGCACGGGACGTGCTCGACGAAATGCTATGGCATGTTAGGGGGCTCCAAACCACAAGAAATTAGCAGGGTGGGGTTATAGTTTAAGGCAAAACCATTGGACATGCTGGTCTGGCCAGGGGATTAAGTTCATAGTGCAAACAAGGACTCATGTCAAAACTGATCATGCCCGAAAGGTGTTTGACAAAATGCCAAGGGCACTTAGGCATTTCTTGGAGTGGCCAAAATCTCCAGATCAGTGTCTCTGTGGATGAAAGAGAGAGTGGTGAGGTTATTTGGCCAAAAGCAGAAACTTGCTAGTGTAACTTTAGCAGAATTTCAATTCTTGACAGGGAATATATGTCATTATTCCATGAACCAAAAATGATCCAAAAGGTGCATGCTCCTGGACTTAAGGGTTTAACATGGGGGACTACAAGTAGAAGAAATAATCAAAGGTTAAAGAGCAAGTAAAAACATGGTTGCTGTACAAACCATCAACTTGGTCCAGAATGAAGATGAGGTTGATTCACTCCAATTTTTCAAAGAACATAAATAGGTTTTTGCACAACGTGAAACAATAGGCTCCTACTGACCTCCCCTAATTTTGGTAGAAGTTTTAAAGAAATATTTAAATAGGTTGTAGTGTAAAATTGCTCACTGGACCAGAGAACAAAATTTGCTGTGGAGCTCAAAATATTTCATGTATGAATTATATTTTTGCATAAAAGTGATTTAAAAACATCACATGACATCTCCAAATTTTTGTGGGAATTTTAAGTGAATTTATCAAAATGGTTGTAGTTCAAATATGGCCATTTCACCTTAAAAATCCATTTTTCAAGAAAACAATGATCAAGCAACTAATTTAGTTAATTAGTTACACTGATAAAAGGAAAGTTTTTCTTGAGAGGTTAAACAAGTCCAACAACATTTTTGAAAAGTTTTCTTTTTGGGAAAAACTCATCATAACAGGGAAGGAAATGATTTAAACAAAATCAAAATGGAGCTCAAAAAAATTCAAAGTTTTAAATCCTGGCAAAATTTTATTCCATTAAAACAAGGCCAAAATTTTGGGGTGTCACAATGCGGCAGCCATCCGGCGGCGCGGCGACTACATGGTGGTTCGGTGGCTCTACCAGTGGTGACAGCTGGCGCTACTCCGGCGTCGGCTCGTTTGTGGTCGGACCGTGTCGACCTTCGCTTCATCTCCTCATCCTCCGGGCTCTACTTCTGTCGATGGGCTGGCCCTCTCCTAGATGTGGTCCATCGGTCGTCTCATGCCCGGTGCAACGGGACCGACCTCGTCTCGCACACGGTGTTGTGGAACCGATCTCGTCTCGCGCATGGTGCAGCAGGATCGACCTCGTCTCACACATGGTGCAGTAGCACCGAGCTCGTCCCGCGGCCGATGCGGCAGGACGAGTCGATGGAGGCCCATGTTGGCCGGCCTACACTACAAGAAATATTTCAACTAGTGACCTTCTGTCAGTGACCCTGGAAGAATTGGTCATAGATCTATGACCATTTGAGACCAATTGGTCAAAAGGTGTTCAGGGGGCTCCAAACCCTAAACCATTGCGACCATTTTGGTCAGAAAGGTCGTAATTTCCTTACACGAAATGGTCATAAAGCAAACAGTGCTGGTCCGCTGCCTTATTTCTAGTTGTTAACGACCAATATAGATGGTTATAGCCTTGTAGATTGTGGTGGGTTGTGATGACTAGGCGTCATCTCATCAGTTTTGCCTATGTGTCATGTCCATGTGTCAGTTTTTGCCCTAGGTTGTGAAGAAACCTATATTTCTGTTATTCCAAAAATTGCCAAAAAAATCTCATAAATTGTTTGGATCATATCTTCATCAAATATGTCAAAAACCTTCCTTGCCTAGTTAAAAAATAATTCAACAATATTTATTTTCCTATTCTGTTCAAAGCAGCACTTTGTGAAGGAAGTACCACTTTGGCATGTCCTAATGGTATCCATTTTCTACGATGCTTTCCTATGCCCAAATAACCATCCTCCACCAAATACCAGCTCCATCCATTCATTATTTTAAGCCCAGCTTCAATATTCGTATTTATGTCCAGTGTTGTACTTTGCAAAGCAAGTACCACCTAGGATCCTCCTTTTGAGCTGAAAATTTGTGAAGACGGTCTACTTAGTGACTGTTCATCCTTGGCCAAAACTCACGCCCATTAGCCATCTGCATTTCCCGTACCGCTAATCAAACACTTGGCTGCTTATTCATGTTTGAGCATCGATCGGTCTCCTCGTGAAAATCTTATGTTGTGATTTTTCTTCCTAGCACCTACCTCGGGAGTGCCCAATCCGCTAGACATGCCTAGGCCGCCCAGAACACATGGCAACGCCACAGTCACGCGGTGACCACGCGGCGGGCATGCGAGTTTACGCGCTCTAGAGTTGGGGCCCTCGGCCACCGTCCAAACCTCGACGTATCGCCACCAAAACATGTATTTATGATTAAATAGGTGCTTATGGAACTAGAAATGATTTTTGGAAAAATAAATAGCAAACTATGAGGCAGTTGCAGTTCAAATTTGACCCGCTTCCTACTGAATCGGCGGGAATTTGTCTTTTTCACCAGAGGTGGATCAAAACTTTTGACACCCAACCATTTTGTCAATTGTGCATTAAATATGGCCTAGTATTTTATAAAATTGATTAGGTCCGATTTTGCAACAAATATATGCCTTCACAGAAAACACTCATCGGGCACTCGGAAAATGGAAAATGTATTTTCCGTGAAAAGAAAATGAAAACTCCCTGAGGCAACATTGTTTGGAATTCCAAGATGCACCCTTGAGCACAATATGAGATTGATCATTTGAATGTGGCCATAAGATTGATCATTTGGCTTGAAAGCCATGAATCTTCATGCATGATAGCTCATTTCTGAGAACAGTTTTTAAAAATAATTGCTGTATTACAAGTTTATTATTTTTACTGGAAACTTGGTCACATATAATGACACAATGCGAAGGTTTTCCAATTTTTTGATTTTTTTTGAATTTTTTATGCCCGTTTCAAAATGCGGTCAAAACGGCGGGCTTGGCCGTTCCTAGCTAGTGGTTGAATCTTGCAATTTTTTTGGTGTTTCTCTGATTAAATAGATACTTATGTACCTAGAAATGATTTTTGGAGAAAATAAGTAGCAAACTATGAGGCAGTTGCAGTTCAAATTTGACCCCCTTCCAACTAAATCGGCGGGAATTTGTCTTTTTCACCAAAGGTGGATCAAAACTTTTGACACCCAACTATTTTGTCAATTGTGCATTAAATATGGCCTAGTATTTTAGAAAATTGATTTGGTCCAATTTTACAACAAATATATGATAGGTCCTTCACAAAAAAAACTCATTTCAGGCACTCAGAAAATGGAAAATGAATTTTCCGTGCAAAGAAAATGAAAACTCCCTTAGGCAACATTGTTTGGAATTCCAAGATGTGCCCTTGTGCATAATATGAGATCATTTGAACAAACTATGCCATGAATGTGGCCATAAGATTGATCATTTGGCTTGAAAGCCATGAATTTTCATGCATGATAGCTCATTTTTGAGAACACTTTTTAAAAATAATTGCCATATTACAAGTTTATTATTTTGCCTGGAAACTTGGTCACATATAATGACACAATGCGAAGGTTATTTCCCCTTGGGACCACTAAAAACACCTTTTCTCTCGCTCTCCCTGCAGCAGATCACTCCCCACTTCCTCGAAACTTCTCGTCCTCTCCCTCCCTCCCTCTCGCACCGCCTGTGAATGCGACTCGCCGTATTCGCGCTCCCGTCCGCCGCCGGTAAGCAGCCCCGTCCTATCCTCCTGTTCCAACCCCCTCATCTCCCTGCGGCCTGTCCGCCCACCGGTAAGCAGTCTCGGCTGCTTGCGTGGCTCGTCCCCGTCGGCCTCGGTCAGCGCGACTCCTTGCGCAGGGACGGCAGATTCGCTCGGTGGGCTGCGCGAGAGGCCAGCGCGGCTCCTTGCCGGGCGCGTCCCCGTCTGCCTAGGCCAGGGATCGCTCCACCAAATCCGGTAGGAAACAGGATCCCAAGTAGCCAAATGATTGAGAAAGAGCATTTATTGTCAATCTAACCCTGCCATTCAAACACCTCTTTGGTTAGAGTTAGTTTAGGGTTGGTACAGGATTATAATCTAACTCTAACCTCTAACCGAGTTAGAGTATCCAAACAGGGCCAACGTTGCTTTCCGCCGTCTGTCTTCCTTCAAAATTATGTTAGGATTCGTCTCGCTGCATAGGACGACTCCTAATTTAAGTAGACATGGGTCAGGTGACGTTCACGGGAAGGAAATGGCCAGGTGTGGGGTGTTTGACTGCAATAAAATCTCTCAGGGGTGTTCTGTTATACAACATGGGAACACTAAAAATTATTTCCAGTGGAACATGGCCTTGAATTTTGGTTTCCTCCAAAATCTCACATGAGTCAAATGGAAGTGAAGGTGAAGGAGTCCCTATCGCACCACAACAGTGGGAAACTGGGAATGATATCCCCGAAGAAGCAGACGTATATAAATAGTTGTTGCCTGCTAGGCAGAGTACATCGTTCAACAGTTCTATGATCATGCATTTCATCTTGATTGGACTTCTAAAGGGAGATCAAAAGCATGAAGGTACCTTGTCACGGGAAAGGAAGCACCAACAGTCACAAGTTAGCCACTGAAGTGGCAATAATAAATGTTCTGATTTACACCTTCAAACTTATTTTTTCGGGATTCCATAATAGAGAGTTATTGGATAGATTATTTGTTAAATTACCCATTGGGCAATGGAAGTGATATAGTCACACAACAGACATGGATAACAACCTTGTGACTACTGTTTTGTGGGCTGGGCCTGCTGGGACCTCCAATAGGGCGCCTTAAGCGCCAGTTGTCCATGTTGTGGCAAGTTGGGCATGCCTATTAAAATGAAGGTTCGCTCGATCCCTCCATCGATAGGCAATCTTGCTTGCTCTGTCGATTCTTTTCTGCCTCAGTCGGTCATTCAGTTGTTGACAGTAGACCATTCACTTTTGAAAATTTACAAAAAGAATCATAAATTTTAAAAAATTTCAACAATTTCGAAAAAAAGTTTGTCAAAACATGAAAAAGTTCACAAATTGTTGGCAGTTGTAAAGCAACTATATTAAATCTTGGTTAAATCCTTCCAAACTTCACATGATTCTTATCCTTCCTACCCTAAACCTTCGAGACATCTTGTTTCATCATTTAGCTATCCCCGTTCATCTCAGCTTCTAGTGCAAGATTTATGCAGCAAACTTCCATCTATGCCTGCCATCAGCTCAGATCCTCTTCTGCTGATTCGTCACATAAAGTTTGTCACTAGGAGCAAGGACAATACGCTAGACATAGTTTGTCAGCCCCTCTTGTCCTCTCCTTGCTTGTAGATGCGGTGACCGCGTGTTTGTATGCCTGTGCACGCAGTCTAGATAGTTTGGACGTGTCTAGAGCATTGTTTAGCTCCATTCCTTTCACCTCTTGTTGTTATCTCGTGCCCGAGTATGTCTCGTAGCTTTCTCCTGTCGTCGCCATTGCTCTCGACCTGTCTCCCCCTCTGGCAGTTTCCTCGTCGGTGCTAGCCGCCGAGCGCCCATGGGTGCACATCGGCAGACCGGATATGTCGCACGTTGTAGCTTCTTCCTCCCCTCCCTTGGCTGCACCTCTGCTCCGGTGGATGCCTCTGCCCTCTCCCATCACCTCTACGCCCCCTCGTGAACCTTAACCTTGCCAGAGCTAGTCCGGACCATCTCAGCGGACTCCGGCCACGGGCACCACTCCCCGTCTACGTAAGCCGTCCCCAAGCCCCTCTGAGCTCTCCATCAGCCTCAACTCTTTTCTCTAGCCCTCCGCGACCACCCCACTGAGCCCAAGGATCTCCCCTCGATCCCCATGGCCACCGTGCCTGCCGTCGGCCTTGGCCTAAATTGGCTCAACGCTGAGCCACTCCCTCCTTTCTGTCACCTAAATTAGCTCAAGAGGAATACGGTGAGGACTGTGTGTGCTATGAGTTGTGACTCAGCAGCCTCAACCAGAAGAACAGTTGATGCAGCAACTGGAACTGGTCTACCAAATTGATGTGTCTTCACCGAGCCAAACTTGTTTCAAATTCCTCAGTCCTCTTTACTTTATTCCACCGCTGAAAAATCTGTGATCTATGCTCTGACGAATTTGAACTGAAGAATTTCATCACTTTGTCTTTATTTCCTTGGTTCATATTCTTCATGCTCGTATGATTGTATGATTGCATGTTCTTCACTCTTACGTATCTTGATTGCATGTACATTGATTCTGTAACGACTTAGTTTCCTTTACGTTATCTCTTCACTCTGGTCTTCATCAAATTCTTCAGAGTTTGACAAATTTCTAAAAATCTCCCATTCACCCCCGCCCCTGGGAGATAACCTACGCTTTTAGAAGCATCCACATTGATCTTAACTCTTCCTTTATTTGGTCTCTTACACATATGATCTTTCTTCCAGGCTGGTTGTTTCGCGGTTGATGCTCTTACAAAGTTTTTTGTTAATACCTTAATGGAGATAGCTATCCGGTATGGGGTTTGGATTGTTTCCCGCTTCAGAAACTGGCCCACATCTGTTCAGCAAGACAAAGTACATACCTTTGTGTCGATGCAATGGATGGGGCTGCAGTTGAACATATGGTTCGCATTATCATCGTTGACGCTAGACGTCGCACGTACTTGCCCATTTAGAAGTATGCCATGAAAGATGTTACACAAGCAAGGATTAGCATAAAGTAGAGCTTCTACAGTACATGCAAGCTTTAGATATGAAGGACCAAGCAAACTATTCTGGGAAATATCTAAAGTTACAAAAAAGCATGTATCGGTCTAAGAGACTAATATAGTAAGTTCATTGACTGACTCACATGAGATTGACATTGGCAAGCTATTTGCATTTTTATTTAGAACTGCATCACACCATTTACATTACTAGTTATGTATTAAAATACTTATCTAAAAGAACATATATAGAAACATATGAATTTTATTTCTGGATACCAATACAGAAGTACTAAATAAACAAGACTAAACGTTAGTAGAAGGTAACAAGAGGTCATTACACAAGTTTTGCTAGCAATTAGGGGACCCTGGTTCCTATAGTGACCACATTTAGGTATATCCTACCCTACCAGTGGCTAAATAATGCAACTTTATGATTGTCATGTTGTACTAGACCTCATGTTGTACTAGACCTGCAGCGCGCCTTGCCGCCCGGAGCCCGGTCCTAACGATTGTGCCTAAGCATGAGTATCGAATAGGCAAGCTTAGCATGTTGTGTTGACGATGTATCACCTAAAAGTCTTGTACTGCCATAGTGATTACCAGCAGCAGCAACAAGGAACGGAAGCAGAGTAGCAAAGCAATGCTTATGGAGAACTCGACATGCATGCAGAGTGACACAAACTCATCATCACACGATATTAATATTGTAAACTCCACACTTATTCGGACACTAGTGATTGCCAGCACCAACAAAGATGAACGGAAGCTAATAGTATGGGCATGCAGAGTGACACATACTCAACATCAGACAATATGAATATTGTAAACCCCAAACTCACTTGGACAATGCAATGTTTTGAAGCAAGCTCTATGCAGAGTAATGCAAACTTATGGGACAACACAAAATGGCAAGCACAGGTGCACTGACAGTGCACTGGTAGAAAAAGAGGCTTCCGTCCAGCCCCATTAGTCGCGAAACTGTAGGAACCGCGACTAATGAAGTCTTTAGTCGCGGTTCGGCAGACGAACCGCGACCAAAGGCCTGGGCCCAGGGCGCTCGGTGGCCAGCTGGTGCACGTGAGGGGCTTTAGTCGCGGTTGGCCAGGCCAACCGCGACTAAAGGTGCGCAAAGGCCTTTAGTCGCGGTTGGCCAGGCCAACCGCGACTAAAGCTCCTCCCCTATATATACCAGTTCAGCACGCTCACTTAGCCATTTGGTGCCACTTCTCTTCACAAGCTTCACAAGGGGGTGTAGGTTTGCTTTTGGTTCCTCTTATGCACACAAGGTGTTTGATGAAATTCCCTAAGAGGGTGAAACAAACATGATATGAAGTGTTGGAGCCACACTTGAGGTTCCTCATTTATTTTTTCCTCCTCGATCGCGGTTAGCAACTTGAACCTTTCATGCATGTGTGTCATTGATAAAATATGCATGTGTGCAGTTCATTGTTTAATTTATATTGTTTGTAGCTAGTTAGTTTAACAAATGCATGATGGTTAATTATATATTTTATATTATAATAATTCAGATGAATCGGCAATGGATGTACGGTAACCGACTCTCCGGCGAGTTCACTACGGGTTTGAAAGATTTCCTCGTAGTGGCTAATGCGAACAAGCAGGGGGGTTTTGTTATCTGTCCATGTGTTATCTGTAAGAATCAGAAGGGTTACTCTTCCTCAAGAGATGTTCACATGCATCTGCTTCGGCACGGTTTCATGCCAAGCTATAATTGTTGGACCAAGCATGGAGAAAGAGGGGTTATAATGGAAGAAGATGAAGAAGGGGATGATTTCATCGATGAAAGCTATCTTGCTCATTTCGGTGATACTTTCATGGAGGATGCTGAAGGTGAAGGGGAAGGTGAAGAAGAGGCACGTGATGATCCCGTTGATGATCTTGGTCGGACCATTGCTGATGCACGGAGACGCTGCGAAACTGAAAAGAAGAGGGAGAATTTGGATCGCATGTTAGAGGATCACAGAAAGGCGTTGTACCCCGGATGCGATGATGGTCTGAAAAAGCTGGGCTGCACACTGGATTTGCTGAAATGGAAGGCAGAGGCAGGTGTAGCTGACTCGGCATTTGAAAACTTGCTGAAAATGTTGAAAAATATGTTTCCAAAGGATAACGAGTTGCCCGCCAGTACGTACGAAGCAAAGAAGGTTGTCTGCCCTCTAGGTTTAGAGGTTCTGAAGATACATGCATGCATCAACGACTGCATCCTCTACCGCGGTGAATACGAGAATTTGAATGAATGCCCGGTATGCACTGCATTGCGTTATAAGATCAGAGGCGATGACCCTGGTGACGATGTTGAGGGCCAGAAACCCAGGAAGAGGGTTCCCGCCAAGGTGATGTGGTATGCTCCTATAATACCACGGTTGAAACGTCTGTTCAGGAACAAAGAGCATGCCAAGTTGTTGCGATGGCACAAAGAGGACCGTAAGTCGGACGGGGAGTTGAGACACACCGCAGATGGAACGCAATGGAGAAAGATCGACAGATGGTTCAAAGATTTTGTAGCTGACGCAAGGAACATAAGATTTGCTCTAAGTACGGATGGCATGAATCCTTTTGGCGAGCAGAGCTCCAGCCATAGCACCTGGCCCGTGACTCTATGCATCTACAACCTTCCTCCTTGGTTGTGCATGAAGCGGAAGTTCATTATGATGCCAGTGCTCATCCAAGGTCCGAAGCAACCCGGCAACGACATCGATGTGTACCTAAGGCCATTAGTTGATGAACTTTTACAGCTGTGGGGTGGTGTCCGTGTGTGGGATGAGCACAAACAAGAGGAATTTGACCTACGAGCGTTGCTTTTCGTAACCATCAACGATTGGCCTGCTCTTAGTAACCTTTCGGGACTGTCAAATAAGGGATACAATGCATGCACGCACTGCTTACATGAGACTGAAAGTGTACATTTGCCAAATTGTAAGAAGAACGTGTACCTTGGGCATCGTCGATTTCTTCCGAAAATTCATCCAGTAAGAAAGAAAGGCAAGCATTACAACGGCAAGGCAGATCACCGGCCGAAGCCTGCGGAACGCACTGGTGCTGAGGTATTTGATATGGTCAAGGATTTGAAAGTCATCTTTGGAAAGGGTCCTGGCGGACAATCAGTTCCGAAGGGAGCTGACGGGCACGCAGCCATGTGGAAGAAGAAATCTATATTCTGGGAGCTAGAATATTGGAAAGTCCTAGATGTCCGCTCTGCAATCGACGTGATGCACGTTACGAAGAATATTTGCGTGAACCTCCTAAGCTTCTTGGGCGTGTATGGGAAGACAAATGATACAAAGGAAGCACGGCAGGACCAGCAACGTTTGAAAGACCCTGATGACCGGCATCCGGAATGGTTTCAAGGTCGTGCCAGCTACGCTCTGACCAAAGAAGAGAAGGTCATCTTTTTTGAATGCCTGAGAAGTATGAAGGTCCCGTATGGATTCTCGTCCAATATAAAGGGAATAATAAACATGGCGGAGAAAAAGTTCCAAAACCTGAAGTCTCACGACTGCCACGTGATTATGACGCAATTGCTTCCGATTGCTTTGAGGGGGCTCCTGCCGGAAAATGTTCGAGTAGCCATTGTGAAGCTATGTGCATTCCTCAATGCAATCTCTCAGAAGGTAATCAATCCAGAAGTTCTACCACGGTTACAGAACGATGTGATCCAATGTCTTGTCAGTTTCGAGTTGGTGTTCCCGCCATCCTTCTTCAATATTATGACGCACCTCCTGGTTCACCTAGTCGAAGAGATTTTCGTTCTCGGTCCTGTATTTCTACACAATATGTTCCCCTTCGAGAGGTTCATGGGAGTATTAAAGAAATATGTTCGTAACCGTGCTAGGCCAGAAGGAAGCATCGCCAAGGGCTATGGAAATGAGGAGGTAATTGAGTTTTGTGTTGACTTTGTTCCTGACCTTAAGCCGATTGGTCTTCCTCGATCGCGGCACGAGGGGAGACTAAGTGGAAAAGGCACGATCGGAAGGAAATCAACGATATGTATGGACGGCCATTCTCTGACTGAAGCACACCACACTGTACTGACCAATTCCAGCTTGGTGGCTCCGTACTTTGAGAAACACAAGAATATTTTACGCTCGGACAACCCGGGGAAGCCTGAATCCTGGATTAGGAAGGCCCACATGGAGACTTTCGGCAGTTGGTTGAGAAAACATTTAATGAATGACAATGATGTTGTAGATCAGCTGTACATGTTGGCCAAGACACCATCTTCGACTATAACGACTTTCCAAGGGTACGAGATAAATGGGAATACATTTTACACGATCGCCCAAGATAAAAAGAGCACCAACCAAAACAGTGGTGTCCGCTTTGATGCAGCAACCGAGAATGGGCAAAAGGTCACATATTATGGTTACATAGAGGAGATATGGGAACTTGACTATGGACCCTCCTTTAAGGTCCCTTTGTTCCGGTGCAAATGGTTCAAGCTAACAGGAGGTGGGGTAAAGGTGGACCAGCAATACGGAATGACAATGGTGGATTTCAACAATCTTGGTTACCTTGACGAACCATTCGTCCTAGCGAAAGATGTCGCTCAGGTTTTCTATGTGAAGGACATGAGTAGCAAACCGAGGAAACAGAAAGATAAGAAAACGATCAGTGCATCATGCGATGATCCAAAGCGCCACATTGTTCTTTCAGGGAAAAGAAACATCGTGGGAGTGGAGGACAAGACAGACATGTCAGAAGATTATAATATGTTTGCTGAAATTCCGCCCTTCAAAGTGAACACCGACCCAAGCATTAAGTTAAATAATGAGGATGCTCCATGGATACGGCACAATCGTAAGCAAGCAGGGACACAAGGGAAGAAATGATGTGTAATAATTTATTGTACCAAACTTTGTTGAATGGATCATGTGAATTATATTACCCGTGATGTGTTTGGTGTCCATTTTCGAATGATACATGAAATTTGGAGTGATGTAGTCCATGACGCTCCATGGATACCAAAGTTTGACGACCGGCCTCTGGTATATTATTTTGAATTGAATTAGTTTTATTTTTCTGAATTTTTTGATATATTATTTGTATTTTTAACATTTTGAATTGAATTAGTTTTATTTTTCTGAATTTTTTGATATATTATTTGTATTTTTAACATTTTGAATTGAATTAGTTTTATTTTTCTTAATTTTTTGATATATTATTTGTATTTTTAGAATTTTGAATTGAATTAGTTTTATTTTTCTGAATTTTTTGATATATTATTTGTATTTTTAGAATTTTGAATTGAATTATTTTTATTTTTCTGAATTTTTTGATATATTATTTGTATTTTTAACATTTTGAATTGAATTAGTTTTTTTTTCTGAATTTTTTGATATATTATTTGTATTTTTAGAATTTTGAATTGAATTAGTTTTATTTTTCTGAATTTTTTGATATATTATTTGTATTTTTAGAATTTTGAATTGAATTAGTTTTATTTTTCTGAATTTTTTGATATATTATTTGTATTTTTAACATTTTGAAAAAGAAAAAGTATTTGGAAAATACTTTTAGTCGCGGTTGGCCTGACCAACCGCGACTAAAGGTGGTTGCGTGCGGGAACGAAAAAGTCCTTTAGTCGCGGGTCGCCTCCCCAACCGCGACTAAAGGTTATCCTTTAGTCGCGGGTCGCCTCCCCAACCGCGACTAAAGGTTAACCTTTAGTCGCGGGTCGCCTCCCCGACCGCGACTAAAGGCCCTTTAGTCGCGGGTCGCCTCCCCAACCGCGACTAAAGGGGGGGGCTATAAATACGTGCGCCCGACCCGTCGCCTCCATTTCTCCGCTCGTTCTCTGCCGCGCCGAAGGCCTGCCGCGCCCTCGCCCTCGACGCCTCCCGCCGTCGACGCCGCCCGCCGTCGCCCGCGCCCTCGACGCCGCCCGCCGTCGCCCGCCGCCTCCTCTCGCCCACGTACGGCGCCCGCCGCCCCCTTTCGCCACGCCGCCCGACGGCCTCCCTCGCCCACCACCGCGCCGCCTCGCTGCCCTCAACGCCGGCGGCCGGCCTCGCCGCCCTCGCCGGCGGCCGGCCTCGCCGCCCTCGCCGGCGGCCGGCCTCGCCGGCGTTGATCGAGAGAGAGAGAGAGAGAGAGAGCAGAGAGAGAGAGAGAGCAGAGAGAGAGAGAGAGCAGAGAGAGAGAGAGAGAGAAAAAGAAAAAGAAAAAGAAAGGAAAAGAAATGAAAAGAAATGAAAATAAACAAAAGAAAAAGAAAAAGAAAATAAACAAAGGAGAACATTTTTTAAAAAGAAAAGAAAAAGAAAAAGAACAATAAACAAAAAAAGAAAAGAAAAATGAAACAGAAAAAGAAATGAAAAGAAATGAAAATAAACAAAAGAAAAAGAAAAAGAAAATAAACAAAGGAGAACATTTTTTAAAAAGAAAAAGAAAAAGAAAAAGAATAATAAACAAAAAAAGAAAAGAAAAACGAACAGAAAAAGAAAGGAAAAGAAATGAAAATAAAAAAAAGAAAAAGAAAAAGAAAATAAACAAAGGAGAACATTTTTTAAAAAGAAAAAGAAAAAGAAAAAGAACAATAAACAAAAAAGAAAAGAAAAACGAAACGGAAAAAGAAAGGAAAAGAAATGAAAATAAAAAAAGGGTTGGGAACCCTCGTAGGTGCGTTCGCTCGACAGTTTGACGCAGACAGCGTCATATAGGAAATTCCAACGTATCCTAATCACTGTTTCGGCGTCGGCTACAACGGGCCGGTGCATTAGCAGCAGTACAGCCGCGGAGGCTGCAACTGCAGCCCGGCTAAGACCCAGGCTCGGCCATATCCAGCCCTGTGTGACGCTCTTTGCATCAAAAAGTCGACGCGTCTCACAGGACGTAGCTCACCTGGGCCGGCCCATTTTGGGTTCGCGACATGACAAATTGGAATTTCCTCCCTCTCCGTGACGCCGTCGTCTGCCGCCCCGTCTCGCGCTCTACCGCGACACCCTCTCCCACCCCTTCCTCGCCCCCTCCTTTTGCCACCGCCCTTTCGCCACCGCCACCGCCACCGCCCCCCTTCTTCACTTAATTAATTTGTTTTTACTACATGTTTTCAGGACTGACATAATGGCGGACGATAGAGCTGACCCGATTATGGACAACTATGATCCGGACGGTGAAGCACATATGTTCGGCATCATAAACGGCGATATTCTATATGTGCCGACCGGAGAAGAAGAAGATGATATCTCTTCTTATCTGAACCTTGACGGTGAAGATGAAGGGCGCCGTCAGCAAGATGATGCCGAACAAACGTCGATAAACGATGATCTTCAAATGAAAGTAGCAACCACCTCCGGCGCCGAGGTATATATATACATTGAGCCTCTGGTGATACAAACTAACTGATTTGAATAAATATGTGTGTACTAACGCGCGCGACTCTTTCTTATTTTAGCCCTCGGCCGGATCGTCGAGACAATCGAGTACGTCGTCAAAGCGTGGCGCAACCAAGACGATGAAACAAGGAGAAACATGCACCATCGAGGTTGTCGACAGTGCAACCGGCAGGCCGCTGGAGCCCCGCAAGAACGCCACCAAGTTTGTCAGCCAATGCGGAGCCATTGTTAGAGACAACGTCTCGATCACCGTCCAGGAGTGGAATGAGCCAAAGAAGGCACGAAATGATGGTTTCACTTTTGTCGATAAGAGAACAAAAAAAGATTGCTTCAAGAAGCTTATGGAACATTTCGTTCTACCTCCGGAATACAACAAATTCGATGAGGAGGGTAACAAGATTGAGGAAAACAAGGAGAGGAGGAGGCTAGTCAAACAGTTCGCTCTTCATAAGATGGCCGACGCATTCCGGAAATTCAAGCAAAATCTAGCCCATGACATTGTCAAGCAGAACAAGACTCCGGATTTCAAAGGACAATATGAGAAACTGAAACATGATTGGCCAGAATTTGTGAAGCAAAAGAAATCGGAGCAGTTCATTCAAAAATATCGAAAAAAATAAGGAAAATGCGGCTAAGAAGGAGTACAATCATGTTATGGGGCCAGGAGGGTATCGCATTTGGGTGCCTAGGTTGGAGAAGATGGAGAACGAGCTGAGGGCGCGAGGAATCCGTCCAGGTACGGAGGGATGGGACCCAAGGGCCAAAAGCTGGTGGTACGGGCATGGGGGAACGCTGAACCCGGAGACAGGGGAGTGTGTTTACCGGGGCAAATTAATTAAACCCACCCAAGCCCTTATTAACGCAATGAGGGATGCTCAACAGGGGAAGATCAAGTTCAACAGAGAGAACGACGCGCTGACAAAAGCCCTCGGGAATCCTGAACACGGAGGACGTGTACGAGGCATGGGGCACATTCCGTGGAAAATAGGGTTCCCCCAGAACGATGACCCGTACGGTTACAGAAGCCGTAAGAGAAAGATGGATCGGGAAGCAGATGTTGTGGCGCGGTTGGCATCGGAAATGGATGTGATGAAGAAAACCATGAGTGTACTAGTAGCCGAAAGAGATGCAGCTCGGGTGCAGCATGAAGATCATCCAGCGGATCTCGGAAGCCAGCAGCGGAGAAGCAGTGTGGCTTCCACGGAGGCCCCACCGGCTGGTGCAGATGCACCGACGATCGAAATTACTGCACCGGAGCCTCTGGTGGTCGAAATTACTGCACCGGAGCCTCTGGTGGTCGAAATTACTGCACCGGAGCCTCCTCGCTACCCCGTGGACGATATAAAGGAGATGAAAGAATGTCATCTGTATTATCCTATCGGGAACATGTCCATGAAGGTAGCCATCGGCAGTGCTTTACCATGTTTACCTGGAGCACTCCACCACAACAACCCCATTCAAGATGGCTATGCTCGTGTCACGGTGGAGGACATAGTCCAAGGGTTTGAGGACCTGGAGATTGACATTGCTACACCTGAAGGGGAGAAAAGACTTGGAGATGTCAAGCGCCATTTCATTCTATGCCAAAAGAAGTTTATCAAGTTTCCAGGCGAGGCGCCAAGGACAACAAGTCCACCCCCCTACGGTGGTGGTGGTGGCGGTGGCGGTGGTGGTGGTGGTGGTGGTGGTGGCGGTTCACCTACACCTCCGTCACGTCAGCCGACGCCGCCCCCCAGTCCACAACGTCCGGCGGGTGATCAGCCGCCGCCCCCCAGTCCTCGTTCGGCGGGTGATCAGACGCCGCCCCCCAATCCACCTCCGGCAAAGAAGCAGAAGCAGTCCTGGATTATTAACCCGGACCCTTATGTACCTAAGACCACGAAGGTACCGGAGCCATCACTGAAGCCTCTCCCCACAAGGTCTTGGGAACGTAGTGCCGAGGAAGTCGACGCGGCCGCGGCTGCTGATTTGGAGAAATGGAAGGCGGACTGCAAGAAGAAAACAGAGCCCGAGCCCAAGCCAGTATTTTCTGATGAGCAAAAGAAGTGGGCTAAGTCATTTTTGAGCACACCGTCCCAAGCCGCGAAGAATCTGCCTAACGACTATGCACGTGAACTTCGCAGGCAGGCACTCATGTTCAAGGAGAACAAAGAGCGGGAGAAGGCCGAAAGTAAAAAAAGCGGGAAACAAGTTGCCCAGCTCGGGGAACAAAGTAAACAATCGATTGCCCCGCTTATAGTGGAAGCCTTCTGTCCGGATGCCCCCGAGATCATACAAGCTGCGGCAGCACAGGGATTGACTGTAACCAGTGCCAGAGAACAAGCGGCCAACTTAGGTATTACTCTTCGTGAACTGTTAGGCCTTGATGAGGCGCCAGTGAAGGAGGTAGTAATTACATATGTCAAGAATGGGCCTCTCGTCGAGCCTGCGCAGGAAAAGGATCTACCTCCACAAATGAAAGGTCTGCTGAAATGGTACAAGGGTTACATAAAAAATAAAAATGCCAAAGAATATATTTATGCGGAAGTTAGACATGAGCATCACTTCAAACATTACTATGTACAAATTGAACTGAGTGAATTGTTCCAGCTTTTCAATCTGCGCGAGCTCGATAAATCTATCATCAGTTGCTACGTTCTGTAAGTGATTTATTAATTTCTACCCCATCTCGTTCATATTGCCTGCACTATATATATGTCCTAACTATATTGTTGTGTCCGCTATTATACATGCAGAATGAAGATTAAGCAATGCAGAGTAAGGAACATCCATGATGTTGGGTTCATTGACCCACACATCGTTAATGGACATGTGTTGGAGCGTTACCCCGCCGACGCGGAGGCAGACCTGTGGCAGTTTCTTACAAAGCAGGAACTCAAAAGTGATATTCTACTTCCTTACCATTTTGAGTGAGTGTTTCTGTCTTGAGCACATTCTCTTTTGTTTACTCCATGCATGGTATGTGGCTGGCTAATCGATGAGTTATGCATGACGTACTGTGCATGTATCGTGTCCACAGGTTCCACTGGATTCTGCTAGTAATTAAAGTTAACACCTCAGAATGTCTCGTCCACGACTCTGTGAATATGGATCCAAAGCTTTGGGGCGGCATGAGAAGAATGCTGCAGAAGTAATTATTTTCATTCATTTGCGCTCTATATCGATCGGCCTATTTCGTTCATTTCCTAATATCAAGTAACTAATTAATAACTCTCTTGTTCATTTAATTTTCTTTGCCTCGTAGGGTTTGGAGACGGTTCGTAGATACAAAGGTCGGTGAATTCAAAAAAGAGCTAGAATTCAAAATGTTAAAGGCTAAGAATGCTGGGGATATTCAGCCACCGGAGACCAATCTATGTGGATACTATGTCTGTGAGATGATCCGGAGATACACCTCTGAGCGGGTTCCGAGTGATACCAATGCTCAGAGGAATAACCTCCGGTGGATGCTTAGTCCAGAAGCTCGCTTCCGACCACTTCAAGAGGAACTAGCTGGATGGTTCAGCAGGGAAGTCCTCCATCCTAAAGGAGAACACTATTACGAGGACGTAGAACTTTATATGCATTAAATCATGTATGGAAACTTGTTCAAAATTGTATATGGTCATCCGATGATATTGAATATATATTGTATATTCCTCTTGAATTCTTTTTGGTTCTAATTTCAAATTTATTTGAAATTGTACATTCATATGCATGTATGTAGTACCGTAGAATATATGAAACTCCTTCAAAATTAAAATAAAGCACAAAAGAAATAAAACAATACAAATTAAACAGAAAACAGGTTTAGGGGGGGGGGGCTAAAACCCTAAACCTGCGGCGGCCTTTAGTCGCGGTTGGCCAGAAGAACCGCGACTAAAGGTCCTCCGCCCCGACGGCCACCTGGCGCCCACGTGGACGGGCCTTTAGTCGCGGTTCTTAAGCAACCGCGACTAAAGGGGGGGGGGTCTTTAGTCGCGCCCGTTCGGTCGCGGTTGCGCAACCGCGACTAATGGCAGTTGCGAACCGCGACCAAAGGCCCTTTTTCCACCAGTGGTGGTAGCTACTGTCAGGTTTAGCAGGACACAGTTAGACACACTTATTATTAATGCTGGTAGAACAGAGCAGTGGTGCTGCAGCAATGGCGTGGCATGGCACGGGCAGACAGGCAGACATGCCGGCGCGTGCATGGCAAAAAAGAAATACCAGGGGCCTGGACCTCATGGCATGCCAGAATAGGAGCATGTAGGAGTCACGGGTCCGAGGGGTTAGGGTATAGGAGAAGCTGAGCTACGAACACCTCAACGATATTCGCAAGGTCTGCAGCAACAGCAGGACAACAACAAAAATGTGGTGCTTCAGTTAGTAACAATCCTCAAAGTCAAGACTAGCGAACTAGTTCTGATATATCGATTTGTAAGGGTAAGCTTCTGTAAGTTCAACCCTGACCTTCCATGCACCACCCTGGTAAATACCTGCAGCAAGGAAACAGAGGAAGCCTACCAATTAGGCACCAAATGAAGTTTTAAGTGCTAGAGAGCAGATTGAAGGATCAAAATGTTACCATATAACAACGGACTAAATACCACTAAAAGAACACCACAATGACTTGAAAAGCAATGCGGCAGAGGTAGTTAACATATACTACATGCAAACTGGAAAGATATTGATTGTAGAATCCCATCTGAACTTCTGAACCATGCATACAACACCGAGACTACCACGGATAAAACAACAAATGGCTTAACAAGGAGTTATTTTAGAAAATGGAAAGCTAACAGCTCTTCAGAGGGAAGTAAAAACAGTTAGCAAGATGGAATGGCCTAGAAAATGCAGCATATCCTTTCCAGAATACACAACCTCTTAAAGTCAGAGCACTACAAAACTCGAATTGCACACAAATGCAAGAGTTCACCTAGAGAAACCCACACTATGCAATCCTAAGCAATTGCACTAGAAAACTTTGTCAGCAAGTGGCTCCGACTATGAATGGAAAACGCTTAAGAAGGTCAACAAAATGGATGTATCACATCTAACGTAGTAGCTGGCAAGGCACATGAATTAGCAAGGCTGTATAAATGTTCCAGCTATCCACCTATTTACAAATGGGTTGTTGGTGAGCCCACTTGCTGGCAGGCGAATCTTGCGAAACTGCCGGAAAAAGAAGCGAGCTATTCGATCAAATCTGGGTCTCGAGAAGGGTATTGCATCTGATCTCGAATTTAGCATCAATTTCACGCAATCAAATCAGAAGAAGGGGGCAGCAGAAGATATGGATATACCAGAAACTGAACTCGGGGAGGCGGCGGATGAAGGGCTTGAACTCGTTGTTGCCGCGGGTGGGGAGCGCGGGGCCAGCCTGGTCGAGCGCCTCGAGCTCCAGGTCAACCATGGGGGAGAGGAAGCCGATGAGGAGGTTGAGGAGGTACATGTCGAGGCCGTAGGAGACGATGTAGAAGCCCTGCACGTAGTAGACTCGTGACGCGTAGATGGCGGCGGCCAGAAGCGTGCCCGCCCACCGCCCTGCCGTGAGCGGCTCCGGCGGCGGCGGTGCGAGCGCCTGCGCCATCATGGCAACCGTGAAGTCGCACAAGGACGGCGCCGCCTTGGATTGGGCATTGTGGCCTGCGCCTGCACCTGCGCGAGTGTGAGGGAGGAAGGGTGGGGTGGGGGATTGGTTGCGGTTTGATTGGTTTTGGATCAAGGAGAGGTCGACGGCGGGGTGGTGCTGCCGCCGTGGGTGAGGACGACGGCGGGTTGGGGGCGGCCATCGTGGGCGAGGATGACGGAGGGGTGGTGGTGGCCGCTGTGGGCGAGATCGACGGCGGGGTGGGGGCGGCGGTTGTGGACAAGCATGATGGATCCGGGTGGGGCTGGGGATGGGACCGGGGGAGCATGGGATCTACACGAGGCTGTCGCCGGGGTTTGCCGCGTGGTGGAGGCGGCCGTGAGGAGGGAAGGAGGAGAGGGCGAGGGAGGGAGGGCGCCGTCGCCGGCGACGGGAAGGAGATCTGAGGGAGGGAGAGGGGTGGCGGCGTCGATCTGGATCGGATCGAGATCTGAGGGAGGGAGAGGGCGGCGGCTGTGGGTGTGCGGAATCCGGGAGCCGAGGCCTTCACAGGAGAGTGAGTGGAAGGGGAGCCGGAGGAGGTGGGGATCTGTGGTGTTGGGCGTAATCGATGGGGGGGGGGGCGGCGCACGGAGGCGAGCGCGGCTAGGGTTTGGACGAGGGGTGAGAGGGAGCTGCGCTGATTCGGGAGGGGATGAGATGGATTACGGGTATAAGGGGTGGGGGAAAAGGGTTGCCGTCGGATCCGGGCCTATCCAACGGTGGTTGTGCATGATCCGCGTGAGGTGCTCGTGGACCAATCAGAATGCAATAAAGGCCTTGATGACTTTATGCCCATATAAATAGGTCATAAATGATTAAAAATAAGTTCTTTTGCAGGAGAAAAGCATTTTTCATTGTTGAAGTAGAAAAAATAGTTTTGTTGTGACGATCCTACCAGCTCTATGTATTAGACCAAATTTTATGTATAATTGACCAAATGATTTTATGTAAAATGCTTTTAATCCACGAAAAATTCATTTTCCATTTTTTCGACTACCCAAAATGAGTAGTATAAGTGAAGGACCTACCATATATTTGTTGCAAAATTGGACCTAATAAATTTTATAAAATACTAGGCCATATATAATGCACAATTGACAAAATGGTTGGGTGTCAAAAGTTTTGATCCACCTCTGGTGAAAAAGACAAGTTCCCGCTGATTCAGGTGGAAGCGGGCCAAATTTGAACTGTAGCTACCTCGTAGTTTGCTCTTTATTTTTTCCAAAAATCATTTCTAGGTACATAAGTATCTATTTAATAAGAGAAACACCAAAAAAATCTAAGATTAAACCACTAGCTAGGAACGGTCAAGCCCGGCGTTTTGATCGCATTTTGAATCGGCATAAAAAAATTCAAAAATATTCAAAAAATTGGAAAACCTCCGCATTGTGTCATTATATGTGGCCTAGTTTCGAGGAAAAATAATAAACTTGTAATACAGTAATTATTTTAAAAAAGTGTTCTCAGAAATGAGCTGTCATGTGTGAAGATTCATGGCTTTCAAGCCAAATGATCAATCTTGTGGCCACATTCATGGCATAGTTTGTTCAAATGACCTCATATCATGCACAAGGGTGCATCTTGGAATGACAAAAAATGTTTCCTAAGGAACTTTTCATTTTCTTTGGACAAAAATTCATTTTTCATTTTTTCGAGTGCCCAAAATGAATTTTTTTGTGAAGGACCTACCATATATTTGTTGCAAAATTGGACCTAATCAATTTTATAAAATACTATGCCATATATAGTGCACAATTGAAAAAATGGTTGGGTGTCAAAAGTTTTGATCCACCTCTCGTGAAAAAGACAAATTCCCGCTGATTTAGGTGGAAGCGGGTCAAATTTGAACTGTAGCTACCTCGTAGTTTGCTCATTATTTTTTCCAAAAATCATTTCTAGGTACATAAGTATCTATTTAATCAGAGAAACACCAAAAAATTTCCAAGATTCAACCACTAGCTAGGAACGGTGAAGCCCAGTATTTTGACCGCATTTTGAAACGGGCATAAAAAATTCAAAAAAAATCAAAAATTGGAAAACCTCCACATTGTGTCATTATATGTGTCCTACTTTCTAGGAAAAATAATAAACTTATAATACGGTAATTATTTTAAAAAAGTGTTATCAGAAATGAGCTATCATGTGTGAAGATTCATGGCTTTCAAGCCAAATGATCAATCTTATGGTCACATTCATGGCATAGTTTGTTCAAATGACCTCATATCGTGCACAAGGGTGCATCTTGGAATGGCAAACAATGTTGCCTAAGGAACTTTTCATTTTCTTTCGATGAAAAATTCATTTTCCATTTTTTCGTGTGCCCAAAAGGAGTTTTTTTGTGAAGGACCTACCATATATTTGTTGCAAAATTGGACCTAGTCAATTTTATAAAATACTAGGCCATATATAATGCACAATTGACAAAATGGTTGGGTGTCAAAATTTTTGATCCACATCTGGTGAAAAAGACAAATTCCTGTCGATTCAGTTGGAAGCGGGTCAAATTTGAACTGGAGATGTCTCATAGTTTGCTCTTCATTTTTTCCAAAAATCATTTCTAGGTAAATAAGTATCTATTTAATCAGAAATACATGGTTTGATGGCGAGACATCGAGGTTTGGACGGTGGCCGAGGGCCCCAACTCTAGAGCGCATACGCTCGCATGCTGCCGCGTGTCACCGCGTCACCGTGGCGTTGCCATGCGTTCTGGGCGGCCTAGGCATGTCTAGTGGGTTGGGCACTCCCCAGGTAGGTTCTAGGAAGAAAATTATAACATAAGATTCTCATGAGGAGACCGAACTATGCTCAAACATGAATTAGCAGCCAAGTGTTTGATTAGTGGTACGAGAAATGCAAATGGCCAATGGGGGTGAGTTTTGGCTGAGGATGATCATATTCTAAGAAGAATGTCTTCACAATTTTTTTGGGAAATCAAGAATATATAAATAATACTTCCTTCACAAAGTGCTGCTCTAAACAGAATAGGAAAATAAATATTGTTGAGTTATTTTTGAACTAGGAAAGGAAGGTTTTTGACATATTTAATGAAGATATGATCCAAACAATTTATGAGAATTTTTTGGGAATTTTTGGAATAACTGAAATATAGGTTGCTTCACAACCTAGGGCAAAAATTGACACATGGACATGACACATTGGAAAAACTGATGAGATGGCGCCTAGTCATCACAACCCACCACAATCTAGAAGGCTAGGAACATCTATATTGGTCGTTAAAAACTAGAAATAAGGCAGCGGACCAACACTGTTTGCTGTATGACCATTTCGTGTAAGGAAATTATGACCTTTTTGACCAAAATGGTCGCAATCGTTTAGGGTTTGGAGCCCCCCGAACAGCTTTTGACCAATTGGTCTCAAATGGTCATAGATCTATGACCAATTTTTCCAGGGTCACTAACAGAAGGTCTCTAGTTGACATATTTCTTGTAGTGACAGAAGGCCTCTTCCCGTGTCTGGATGGGACTCTCCTTTGCGTGGACGGCAAGCTTGGCCTCCAGATGAATAGTTTCCTTCCTTCGTAAACCGACTTTGTACACCCCTAGTCCCCTCCAGTGCTTATATAAACCGGAGGGTTTAGTCCATAGAGGCAATCACAATCATACGGGCTAGACATCTAGGGTTTAGCCATTACGATCTCAAGGTAGATCAACTCTTATAACCCCTAAAGTTATCATAGTCAATCAAGCAGGAAGTAGGGTATTACCTCCATCAAGAGGGCCCGAATCTAGGTAAACATCGTGTCCCCTGCCTCCTTGTTACCTTCTATCCTCAGATGCACAGTTCAGGACCCCCTACCCGAGATCTGCCGGTTTTGACACCGACAAGGAGGAGGAGGCGGAGTGCCCTCATGCGCTGGAGGAGAAAAAGCAGGAGGCGTCCGGTTTGGAAGCTTGATGTACCCCTTTCTCCATAGACAGGTATTCCTTAAAGCCTTTTCCAGATGAATCTTCCCTCCTGTAGGGAAGTCAAACTCCAGCTCCTCAAATCCCTCCATTATTTCATCCACCATCACAACAGCATAGCAATGTGGAATCAAGCGACAATGAAAAGTTTCCTCAGCTCGAAGAGGTATAACAAAGCCGACCGCCGCCTTAAATGTCAGGTTCTGGCATTTCGTCATTAGCTCGCAATGTTCAGCCTCCGTGATACTATCATGGGGTAGCGAGGAGGCGTGAAATTAGGCTGGAAGCCACGCTGCTTCTCCGCTAAGATGGTGGGGTATCTTCTGGGGCAGCGTCGAAGCAAGGATCTTCATGCCGCTGAGATGGTTAGTAGGTAGCTCGCTGGGTCTCAAGTTCCTCTAGTTTTGCTGATCTTGCACTGAGCCTCTGCATTTCGGTTGCTTCCACTTTCCTCTTTCGCTCTGCGCTTCTATAACCACTGTTGTCAGGAAACCCATGTACCTACGGAACGGAGCCTGGTGGGCCTCGTGTTCGTCCAGGGTGCTCAAGATTCCCGAGGGCCTCTGTCAGCTCGTACTTCTCTCTGTCGGTAATGAACGTCCCTTCCTGCGCTGCCTTGATTGCTTTCTGAAGCTTCCGGATGGGTATTGCAAGTTTCTTGTCCGTCCAAACACACTCCCCTGTTTCTGGGTCCAAAGTTCCCCCAACCTCGAAGAACCAAGTCTTTGAACGATCTGGCCAGTGCAATGTCGCTGGTTGGACCCCTTTAGCAAGCATGTCTTGCTCAGCTTTGTCCCACAACGGTCGGGCTTTGTAGTAGCCACCTGACCCTTTTGATGGTGATACTTCTTTTTTGCAGCATTCTGTCTGTTTGTAAGTGATATTTTCTTACCCTTCTGTAATTTCTTGTAGGCCACAAATGCAGGCCAGTGATCTCTTATCTTCTCATATCGACCGATAAATTCTGGAGTCTTCTATTTGTCACAAAACTTTATGTTCAACTCTTTCTTCCTGTTCATGAATAGTTGTGCCATCTTCTTTAGATTAAATGCCTTGACCTTTCGCTCTATAACTGGGTTATTCGGCTCCTTATGTGGCCTTAGGCTGAAATTTGTCATCAGCGAGGTCCAAATATCATCTTTTTGTCTATCCTGGACATAAGAAACTTGTGGGTCTTCCATATTCTTATTCCATTGCAGGATGCTGATCGGGACGCTCTCCCTAACTACAACTCTTCACTGATATACAAATGCGTCCTTGGTCAGCTTGGGAGCAATCGGTTGGCCATCTTTTGCGACTTCTGTGATCGTAAACCTTTCATTCTGGTGTAACCTTTTCTTCGGTCCTCGTCTCCTTACGGAAGTTTGCCTCGATCCGAAGGGCTAAAAGAAGAAAGAAACATTAATATATGTACATATCAAAACAATTAATGCATCAAGTCAGCACAACCTTAATACACATCAAAATAATTAATGTACACACACACACACACTATTATGATCACGGGGATCAGAATATTATTCTGATCATAACATGAACTTTCTGAGTTACACAACCTGAACTTCCCTCTGTAGGAACCCGACCCTCGGGCTATCTTCACAACTGTGTCTCCCCGCGCGAATTATTCTGGTCAGTCGTGTTCTATGTGATATGTAATCTGAAAACGTTTTTTAGCAACTAAATGTCCGTTTTAAATAGGAATCTCGCTCGTAGGCGGATTTTTCTCTTGGGTCATGATAAACTTGCGTCTTTTACAATTTTACTGCTTGAGTTGTTCGACCTGTACTTCCCCCGGTGCTAGGTTGAACTTCCGCCAACATTGCCCAAATGAGGCTTGCGATATACCGTTGGAAAGCTAAATTTTTGGCAAAATGTAAGCGGTTTAAAAGAAGTTTTGAACATTGCCCAATTTTCTTCATATAAAAAACGTGAATCGTATTTTCGATCACATTTCTAAACCATTTATAGGCAAATAATATGGCCTTGGGAAGCTGCTGCAAAACCGCTCCTTCCACATTTTGAAAGTTTCCTCTAATTTCCTATGGTTAAAGAGTAATTTGGAAAATCATAAAATTTTGCAAACCGAACAACCAAGTTCATATTTTTGATGCCTTTTCTAAACAGCTAATTTAATTGAGGAAAATGATATGGCGTTGGAAAGCTTATGAAAATGCGCTACTTTATCATGTTGAAAGTTTTTTCTAATTTTGAACGGTTTAAAAGTAATTTAGAAAATGGTACAAGTCCCATCGAGTTCGTATTTTTGAGCTAATTTTTTAACCATACGTCCGAATGCAGCAAATGATATGGCATTAAAAAGCTTGAGAAAATGCGGAACTTTCTGGTATATATTGTTTCTCACAATTCCTTACAGTGTTAAGTCAATTTTGAAATTGGCTAAAAATGTTTTTTGGCCGTAATTTCTACAATTTTATCGGAATGGGGAAAATAATACAATGTTGAAATGGTACGGAAAATGCAAAACTTTTTCATGTTAATTGTTTTCTATAGTTCCTAGCCGTTTTCAAGTAATTTTGAAAACGACGAGATCATGCTTTCTGCTTTTAACGCGAAGCTGGTTCTTCGAAAATGCACCGCCTGAGGAACTTGAACTTCTCGGCATGTCTACTTGAACTTCACTGTGTTTTTCATGTGCTTTTTTGGCTCGTAGTTTTTAATAGTTTTTAGTCATTTTTGGCTAATCATTCATTAAGTCGATGTGATAGTTTTTAGTTAAATATTAGAGAAAAAGTGGTAGTTTTGGCACAAATTTGTAAAGTGGTAGCTTATGAGCACGATTTGATGAATTGTGGTAGTTTTTGTTAAATACTCATTGCTGTAGGTGAACTATGACGGCCTTTTGTAGTAGAGCGAACCAGGTCACATTCCGTAGCAGCATACTTCACGTAGGATGACTCCTACTTCAAGTAGACATGGGACAGGTACCGTTCAGTGGATGGAATGGCCTGAAATTCCACTAGTCGGCTTAACGGGGAGTTTGACAGCAGTAAAATCTATCATGGGTATTCTGTTATGCAACATGGGAACAGTAATAGTTATTTCCAGAGGAACAAGGCCTGGAATTTTGGTTTCCTCCAATATCTCACATGAGCCAAATGGAAGTGAAGGTGAAGGAGTCCCTATCATACCACAACAGTGGGAATGATATCCCCGAAGAACACTCATGAGTATATAAATAGTTGTTGCATGCTAGCTAGAGTACATCGTTCAGCAGTTCTGTGATCATGTATTTCACGGGAAAGGATGAAGGTAGCTTGTCAGTTGTCACGGGAAAGGAAGCACCGACAGTCACAAGTTAGCCACTGAAGTGGCAATAATAAATGTTCTGATTTACACCTTCAAACTTATTTTGTTGGGATTCCATAATAGAGAGTTATTTGATAGATTATTTGTTAAATTAGCGATTGGGCAATCGAAGTGACATAGTCACACAACGGACATGGATAACAACCTTGTGACCACTGTTTTGTGGGCAGGGACTACTCAGACTTCCAATAGGGCGCCTTAAGCGACAGTTGTCCGTGCTGGCGCAAGCTGGGCCGGCCTATTAAAACGAAGGTTCGCTCGATCCATCCATCGATAGGCAGGCTTGCTCGCTCTGTCGATTCTTTTCTGCCTCAGTCGGTCATTCAGTTGTTGACACTAGACCATTAGCTTTTGAAATTTTAAAAAAAGAATCATGAATTTTGGAAAATTTCAACAATATTGAAAAAAAGTTTGTCAAAATATGAAAAAGTTCACAAATTAAAAAATAAATAAAGAAATATGAAAAAAAATAAAATTTTAAAAAATGTTCATAAATTTTCAAAACGTTCATCAATGTTTAAAAAAGGTAACGAAATTGTAAAAAAGTTCATCAATTTTCGAAAAAAAAATCATATTTTTCTAAAATAGGTCATCATTTTTGAGAAAGTTATGCATTTGAAAAATATCAGCAAAAATATAAAAAGGAAAAAAAAGGGAAAAAGGGAAATGAAAACAAAAAGGAAAAGGAAAAAGGAAAAAGATAAAGAAAAAGCCATGAATGAAAAAACTGAAAGAAAAAACGCCCATAAAATCACTGCGGAATCTGAAAAGCGGTTGAAGCTCCAGCTGATGGACTCATCAGCGCTCTCTCTTCCACTCCTCGACGTGCAGTAGTTTGCAGAGCAGTACTTCTCCCTGATCTGAAGCACTTTTTGATTACTAGGAAAATATCAAAAGGGGAATCAGACAAGCATGGATGGAGAATAATCGACTGTAGAATCAATGTACTCACGAGAGGTTCAATGTCGTGGGTGCAGTCCTTGAGCACTTTTCCTATGGCGGCAGGGTACTTCAATATAACGTGGCAAAGTGCTATTACTAGGATATCATAGGCTGCCATAACAGTCCCCGAAGCAGTCTTTTTTGTTACATTTCTCAGATTGCAAAAGATTGGAACTGGTCGCACTCTCACCCCTTAGACGCGAGTCTCTGCTAACGCTGCCACGAGCCTCGGCAACACATTGGCAAGCGCGAGTCTCAACTCTCAATGCGGCAAGGAATAATCTATCCTCATTGCTTCCTTGGTAGCATGGGCGTCGCCGTCGAGCGTGCCAACCACTCACCCTCTTAGGTACTTCTCACATGCAGGTGGAGCATGATGAGAAGGGTTAGGAAGTGTCCCTCCGGTGCGCTGACCAAGGCCTCGTACCCAGAGTCGTTGAAGGGGCTTGATGTTGGTCAGCTCTAGTGGACTCCTGTACCATCTCTTAAGGAACTACAGAGCTTTCTCGCTGTTATCGTGGTGCTCCATACACATCAGTAATACACTGGTGGTCAAGTCAGTAAAGGACATGTAATTCATCTTGTTTGTATTGCCGCATCTATGAGATAAAAGCAAACTGAAGCATGGGTCTGGATTTGGTCTCCTCCAAAATTTCACAATAGCTAAATTTGGTGAAGGCGAAGGTTATGATGCCAAAATTTCGAAGTGGTGAAGACGTGATATCTGCGAGGAAAGATGTATATAGAGAGAGCTGTACATGTCACATCACAGTGAAATTTGGTCATTTTTCATGCATATATCTCCCCATTTGTCATGCTACATCTCCTTGTCATGCATATCTATCTGATCTGCATGAGTCTCCCGTCCCGTATGACCGGCCGTTGTGGACTGTGCAGGTCAAAAGCATATCACACATGCATGCTTGAGGTGCCCTATTGCTAGATCGTTTTTCCAACTAACAAGTTCTGGTGCTCACACTGTGTAGTGACGCTTCTAAAGCATGGACAGTTAGCTGCATGTGCTTTTCATTACTGCTCCTACATTACATTTTACAGGCCCCAAGAATTGTTTTACTCAATTAGCTTTAGCAATCAATGTAGAAAGGGATTGTCCTGAAAATGATGGATATTTTTTCTTGAAAATGATTGTCGAAAGAGATGGGGGTTAAAAACAAGATGGACACTTGTTAATGCAGCAAGATGAGGCAAAATGATCTTCGCTTGTGAGACAATGGGACGTCGAAAGCCTGTTGAGACGTTGAGTATGCATACCTCTGCATGGGGTCTCAGGCCTGCCTTTTTTTTTGAGAAAAGAGGGGGACCCTCTCTTGCCGATGATGCTCATCCTTGCTATGGAACCCTTGCAACGCAACTTGCACAAAGGCACTGATGAAGGGATTCAACTTCCACAATTTCCTTAGCCGCACCATAGTATTCTGCCAATTCTTTGTTCTTGTCTTTACTTTACATATATGTTCATGTCCTTGTCCGTGTGGGACTAAAATTAGGCACTGACTAGGCTAGTATATGTTCTCGTCCCCGAATCTCCAATTCCCTCTTAATTACCGACTCTCATATTCCTACCCAAGCAACATCATGACAAACAAGTGATGGCCGGGGAGCAAAAGAAATAATTAAACATCAATGCCACACAAAAGTTACATCATATCACACTGTGATAGTTCATGGTTACTACTTACCAGCATGAAAACCTGAAACCTCGTAACAAGGATGCCTACCTATTAAATGGTAGAAGCAAACCAACCACAACGGACGTATGTTGTGATCTGCTATCAATAAAGACTAAGTATGGATCCAATCCAACAGGTACATAGCTAAGCTAAGGTAGCAGCACCGATATATATACAGACCGACAATGAACGTGTCTGTCATATCATGTGCTGCGTGGTGGGCGGCATGATGGAGCCGTCGCTGCGGCCCTGCTGCTTCTGCAGCTCCACGTTGGCGTTCCACCCGATGTCCATCACGAAGCCTGGGTTGCTGAGCTCGCGGTACTCCTGGCAGATGGCACAATACTCGAGCCAGCAAAAGTGGACGCAGCAGTCCGGGAATGGGGTCTCCCGGAGCCTGCACTGGGCGCGCATCTTGGTGTGGTAGACACAAGAGTACATCCACTGGCACTGCCACCCCGCAGCACCCCCACCGCCACATACAGCACCGCGCCGGCGCCGCTCGCCATGGCCATATTTTCTACTGTGGTGGTCAAGGCGTTTGGAGAGTACTTGATAGAACCAACTATCACAGATATCGAAGGGCTCCTAGCACTATCAAAAAGCAAGAGGGTGTCCAGGTACGCTCGTATCCTTGGATTGCATGCACTGAAGATGGAAGAACTGCTCATATGCTCAAAAAACGGCAATATCAAGACCATTGTAAGAAGCCCACATCATTCTTAAAGCAGTTGCATCGACCGCTGGATTTCGCACTCTTTCTTTTGCTTTCCCGGGTCACATAATGACATCAACATTCTGAAGTGGCCTTCATTGCTCGCTAGGTCGACTATGGGACTAGCTTCCATGCAACTGTACCAGCAATGTTCATGACTACCACATGAGCTACTATCTTTGTGATGATACCTATCCTTCGTGGGCGACCTCCGTGAACACCATCTTTGAGCCAAAGGGTAGAAAAAATCTCACTTTCCCAAAGACAAGAAGAAGCTAGAAAATATGTGGAGAGGCATTTGGAGTGCTCCAAGCCCGTTTTGCAGTTGTTCGAGTACCTATAAAAATATGAGATACAGAGACGTTGTGGATGGTGATGACAGCTTGTGGTCATGCACAACATGATTGTGGAGGATGAGGGTAAGGCATTTTGCATTGGTCTGGATTTTGAGCGGATGGGTGATCCTGTCAAACCTCCACCACCGGATCCACTGACGTTTTAGGATTTCAATCAAATGCATCAACATATTCGGCATCAAGGAACTCATGAGTAGCTTCGGAATGATTTGATTGAGCATATGTAGACGCTTCAAGGGACAACTAAAACATATGTCGGACAAAGTTGAATTTAAATTGGAACAATTTTATTTAAAAACTTTATACTTTGATTGTAATTTATATTTGAACTATTGTTTCACTGGAATATTTCCATGCTATTTATGGATGAGTTGTGTTACACCTATAGTTATTTGGGGTGCCTCAAAGATAGGAAAAACAGGGACCGACATTTGGTGGGCAGGGTTGGAACGTCAGCTCTCGTATCGGTATCCGCACACGTTTGCTGTGTATGTTTCCGTGTTCTGCGTTCGAGCTGCCCCTGTAATATCGATGTTTTCAAGCAAATAGATACCACTACTGCAAACTAAACAACACTTATTTGTAATTTAGTGTGTCGAAGAGGAATATAAGATAACTAGCACAAATGCATCTAAAACTGTAACGTTATTAAATACATGAATTCATAAGGAGCTTGCCATCACAGAGGAACTTTTGAGCATTCTCATCGTAAATCGGTCATGGTGCTCGACAGAGAGTAGCAGGATTTGGTGTTGAAGTCCATAAAATATTTGTAATATAGATTTGCTTCCATCCATGAGTTATGAGATACAATCAAACTGAAGCATGACTATGAATTGGTGCTAAATTTGAAGAAAGGAAGGATATGATGCAGAAATTTTGAAGTGCTAAAGACGTGATACCAGAGAGAGAGAGAGAGAGAGAGAGAGAGAGAGTTGTACATATCACATCGCAGTGGTATAGAGCTATTAGTGCATCCCAATGATGCAGAGGTCAGGGGTTATCCTCATTTAATAAAATGTTATGAGTATAAGAATAGGGAAATAGACAATATGAATATTACACACATGTTATCATTGTAGTGATAAATCAGTACATCATACATTGTTGTTGCATAGCTAGTGGTGCAGTGATACACCATAGATGGTGCAAATTTTATAAGTTGCAAAAACTTTTTCTTTTGACAGAAGCCCATACTGTCTCCCTTTGTGACTACTTGAAGTTCTAGCCTTGTCCTAAGTCAAACTTATTTATGTATGACTTTTTTTTCTTTCGATAAAGGACTTCTCATTGAATAGATATATCGAGGTGATACAATCATATCGAAAGAAAGCCCAGCCTCTGCATAGCTAGATGCACACAGCCAAAAAGTCCAGAGCACCCTAAAAATAATAATTCGAAACAATGCCAAGCAATAATCGTGTCCAGCCTAAGGTGCGGTAGATCCTATCCGTAAATCACACCGCCATCCATGGGGATAGAAAACCTCCCTCGCCGTACGCTCTAGCTGTGTAGACACCATCATAAAAAGGTCCCTGTCCTCCGGCTTCTGCAGGATAGACCAAGTACGGAGCCATCACTAGTAGAAAAGGGGGCAAAGGTCCAGGACGGGTCAGCCCATTAGTCACGGTTCAGTCAAGAACCGGGACCCATGGGGGCATTGGACCCGGTTCGTGAGCCCCGGGGGCCGGCCAGGCCACGTGGGCCATTGGTCCCGGTTCGTCTGGACCTTTTGGTCCCGGTTGGTGGGACAAACCGGGACCAATGGGCCTCGCTCCTGGCCCACCACCATTGGTCCCGGTTGTTGGCTCTTACCGGGACCAACGACCTTTATGATAATTCTTTTTGCTTTTAATGTTTTGAACTAAATTCTAATTACTTATTTATTTTCTTTTATGATAATTCTTTTTTCTATTAAAGTTTGTAACAAAATTCTAATTACTTATTTATTTTCTTTTATGATACTAGAGGTTTATAAAAGCTTTTTAGTTAATTCCTTTAGTACCAGTTCTAAGGCTGTTACAAAGGCATTTTATTTGGTACAGGTTTTAAGGCTGGGGCCCCACGAGCATCTTTTAGTAACGGTTCGTGGCAAGAACCGGTAAAAGAGTTTTTTAGGTGATTCTTTCTGCAATTGTTTTTTAGTCCCACCTCGCCAAGCGAGAGGCACTCACAGCGGTTTATAAGCCCTGAGTGTAGAGACGATGAAGGGAGAAGCGCAGTGCTCACCTGCACGTTGGCCTGAAGCTAAGCAACGTGCAGGTGAGCATTGCGCCTCTCTTTTATTTTGGCATGGTATCATCATAATAGTTGTGGAGAAAGTTTTCACTTTTTGTTGTAACTAGAAACAAAATAAAATAAATAAAGCAAGAAAGAAAACAAAAAAACCCTACCATGGGCCAGGATTTTATTTTGCCTAGAGGCAGTTACCCTACCATGGGAAAGAAAACAAATAGTTGTGGAGAAAGTTTTCACTTTTATTTTGGCCTGAATACGACTAGAAACCCTACCATGGGCCAGGATTCAGGCCCGCAGAAGGCCCAACAGGCCCACAAGCAAAGCAGTGTCAGATTAGGCCCATAGGCCTGCAATTTAGAGGAGTTCGAGTGGGAAGAGGCAGCGGAGCTTATAAACAGGTGCGGGGTGCTCTCAACTAGCGAGGTGGGACTAAACTCCCACCACCACGCCGCTGTGCAAGGCCGTTGGTCCCAGTTGGACGCACGAACCGGGACCAATGCCACCCTTTGGTCCCGGTTCGTGGCACCAACCGGGATCAATGACACCCTTTAGTCCCGGTTCGTGCCACTAACCGGGACCAAAGGCCACCGCTTCCCGCCCTTTGGGCCGCTGAAATAGGCCTTTGGTCCCGGTTGGCGGCTCCAACCGGGACTAAAGGGGGCATTGGTCCCGGTTGGTCTCACGAACCGGGACCAATGCTTTGCCTATATAAGCAGCACTCCTGAAAACTTGGTTCAATTCCTTCTTCCCCGTGCCCGACGCCGCCAGGCTGCCCGTCTCCATCGCCGTCGCCGTTGTCGCCGTCGCCCCGCGCCGTCCCGTGCCGCCCCGCGCCGTCGTCGCCGCCCCATGCCATCGTCGCCCCGCGTCGTCGACGCCCCGCCCCGACGCCGTACGTCGCCTCCCCGCCCCGCCCCATCCCGCCGTCGTCGCCGCCCCGCGCCATCGTCGCCGCCCCGCCCCGTCGTCGCTGCCCCGCGCCATCGTCGCCCCGCACCATCGCCGCCCCGCCCCGACGCCGTATGTCGCCGCCCCGCCCCGCCCCGTCCCGATTTTTTGCTAATTTAATTATTTGATGTAGTAGTTAATTTAGATGTGTAGTATAATTTAGATGTGTACTTCATAGATTTTTTTGTTAGATGTGTAGTAATTTAGATGTGTAGTTCATAGATTTATTTTCATATTGTGTAATTTGTTCATATTTTGTTATATTTTTTTCTGGTAATAGATTTTTTTGGTGATATTATTGTTCAATATGCATGTTTGTATGTTCGTATATATGCAAAGATCGAATATGTCAATTTTTTATGATTTTTTTCTGTTCATAGAATTTTTATGACTTTTTTCTGTTGTAATTTTGTTCATAGAATTTTAATGATTTTTTTGTTCATAGAATTTCCTTTTTCAATTTATGTATATGTTCATATTGTGTATGTATAGGAAAATTGTGCATGATCAAAGTCATTTATGAATATGTTCATATTTAGAATAGAGGAAAAAGGAATAAGAAGAGAAAGTGTTTAATATAATTAGTTAGAAAAATAATAGAACTATAGTTAAACTAGTTTATTTTTAGTAAGTACTACTTTATTTTATTTATAGTAAGTGCTTCATATATAGTTGAACTAGCTAGTTGATTTAAACCAATTTATTTTACTATATATAGAAGTAGTTTATTTTTATTAAGTACTACTTTATTTATTTATAGTAAGTGCTTAGTAGTTGAACTAGTTGATTTAATTAATAAAACTACTTTATTTAACTATATATATAGAAGTAGTTCCCGCATCGATGTCGATGATGCCTATCCCGCATCCTCATCATCGTCGACTCGGTGGTGGAGGCCTGCTTGATCAAGGCCATGTTCGGGACTGGGCTCCGCCGGGCTGGTATTGGGAGGTGCTACCTTCTGGGGGATGTAGGTTGGTGAGGAGGCAGCCCGTTGTTGACCCAATCCTTGTTTGGTGGCGGTCGCGTGGGCCAGTGAAATTGCTGAGGCTTCCGGACACCACGGAGGTGGTACGTCACCGTGTCAGCGAGGAGGAGGAGCACGTCTGTCGCTACATGGTTGCGTTGGAGGGCAGGTTCGACAATACCTGGCAGGTTCTTCAGGGATCTCACTGGAGCTATGATCATGTGATCGTTCCTTATCTTTGGGTGTCCACCGCCCGCGACGATACCCGTCGGGTGCTATGGTTCTAGCTGTATTAATTAGCGATGCTATATTTATGATAGTATTCCAGGAGTTTTCGATGATGTATGGACACAAGAGATGATGTACTTTTGGTTATAATTGAATGCATGCTAATTTGAATAGTACTTTATTTTACGATTTGGTTTTGCTTATTGAATGCTCATATTGGAAAAGTACTCCTACTTTGAATGCTAAAATTGAAGAGCACTCTATGCAGAAATCTTGGAGCCCCCTCCATCATCCACGTCGTCGTGGGGGTAGCTTCTCCTTCCCATGTGCTAGACAATTTGGTGTAATAATAATGCACTCGGGAATGAAAGGAGGAGCTACGTACCATCACCGATAGTCAACCCGTGATTAATAATAACGATCTAATTTAGGTTTTTTAGTACATATATTTAATTGTACAAGTTTAATATTTGAATTATGAACTTAGGCCGGAAAATGTCATACTCGGACAACGAAAACCGCCCGGGGGAGTGCGACTGGTGCCACGACGACCGAGGTATGCGCGACAGGTTCATTGAGCTGGACGAAGATCGGCGCCTCAGCATTAAGCTCGAGGAGACTTTCGATGTTCATACGGTACACAACGACGACAATAGTTTTTTTCATAATTAAGCACGACTTCAACTATTTTAACGTGTATTTTTTATCTTTTCCAATTCGACTAGCTTATCCCATGCTATGCAAGACGCTATGTCTTGGAAAGGATGGGTTTTGAAGACCATGAAAGTACGGAAACCAAAAAAGATTCTCCTAAGGACCCATCATGGTGTGGATTTTCAAGTAAAGTTGTACAATGCTGAGAGTGTAACACATTTTGGTTGCAAAAATTGGGAAGCACTTTGCAAGATGTATGGTTTTGATGAGGGTATGCTTGTCACCATGGATCTTGGTGATCCTACAATCCAGCAAGACAATATGGGCATTTGGGTCCTTGTGGATACACCTCCAATTCTTCCCCCATGTGAGATTAACATAGTTATTAAGTAATTTATATTGTTTATTTCAAAATAGTTGACAACTTGTTTCCATTGACAACTTATTTTCATTCTTCAAAGAATGTGCGGAAAATGGTAGACAAAACCCACTACACCGATGGCTCTGAATTAACTTATAAGGAGAAAAATCATCTGATCGAATTTTGTACCGATCTTGAGAATTACAATGTCTACAATCGAACTCCTCAACATTATGGTCAATACGTGCCACTAGTGCACGTGTTGAACTACGGTAACTACCATGGAGATACCCTGGTAAGATTTTTTACTATTACGACATCCCTGCATCTTTTTAAATACTTCTAAAACTAGTACATCATTGCTAACTACGAAGTTATTACTATGTTTTTCAACAGATAATCCCAAATGATTGTGTGCCTCATCTGATGTATACGCACGGTCGCCTTGATGTTTTGAACATACAACCAGGTCGTCCTATGAATCTCAATTGTCCATACCGGATTTTTAAAAGAAGTGGAGACATGACAATCAAATAATGGAAAAAATGTATGGACAGTCGTAAGGAGCTTTTTGCAAGCCAAATGAGGCAAAGCGCAAGAATTGGAGACAGGATGATCTCCATTCTTCCTAATGGAGAGTCAGGGTCTATATTGTTTTATGCTATTTTACCTTAAGGGTGTTTAGGTCCTACCTGATACTGATGATCATGTGCTAAGAAAAATTATGTAGGGTTGGGTTCGATGACTATGAGGATGATGATCGTATGACTTGTTATTAATAACGAGTAGAAGTTGTATGATGATGCATGATTAGTAGGACTTGTTATTATATATGATGATGTATGATGCGATCATGCATGAGTTATTATATATCAGCGGGTGAAATGAACATAGCAGTAGCGTTGGTAAACCAAGGACGAAGATATAAGAGAGGACACTTCTTTCTATTAGCTAGCTAATAACAACCTAAAATTAACCCCCAAAACCACTAAACCAGCCACTTTTTTTTTTAAAAAGAAAAACCTCAGCCACTGACACGTGGAAGCCTTTTGGTCCCGGTTCATGTCACCAACCTGGACCAAAGGCCCCCTTGCCTGGGCTGCTTGCAGTGGCCACATGGAGGCCCATCTGTCCCGGTTCATGTTAGAACCGGGACTAAAGGGTGGAGGCATTAGTAACGACCCTTTAGTCCCGGTTCAAGAACCGGGACAAAAGGCCCTCACCAACCGGGACAAATGCCCTGTTTTCTACTAGTGCATCATGTACAAACATGAATAACCTGCATAGGAGATGAGACACATTTATTGTTAAAAACCACATCATTCCTGGTAAGCCACATTGCCCAGCATAAGGCCGCCATTCCCACAAGAATATGTGGAGATTTTTTTTTATCAATACCCCGCAACCAGTTGCCGAAAATATTCCTTGCACTACGTGGTGGGTATAAATTTGAAGCTACTTGGACCATGGCCCAAACTGCCAGAGCAAACTTGCATTCAAAAAATAAGCGTTTGATAGACTCGTCATTTTGGCAAAAGACACATGTCTTGGAACCATGCTAGTTTCATGGTGCCAGATTATCTCTAGTAAGGATGACTCCTTTGTTTAGAAACCAGAGAAAATCTTCACTCTTAGAGGAATTTTTACCTTCCACAATTTCCTGTTATCTACTGGAGCATCACAATGACCATTGCATCATACATGGATTTGACCGAAAATTTGCCATTGTGATGCAAGTTCCATTGAAAAGTGTCTGGCTCATCTGACAGTTGAATGTCCTCCAGGCGAGTGAGTAATTCATTTCGTGCTGCCAGACGAGTGCCCAAAAGATCCCTACGGAAAGAAATATCGAGGTTTCTTGTCCTAAGACTTGTTTGATCGTGAAAAATTTATGTCTGACAATCTGGTACAAGCTCGGATATTGCACCATTAGTGAGTTGTTCCCTAGCCAGGTATCTTCCCAGAAACGAACCTGAGAACCGTCCCTAACCGAGAAGGTCCCAAATTGATAGAAGAATTCCTTGGCCTTCATGACACCACTCCAAAAATGTGAATCCCTAGGTTTCCAATGAATTTGAGAAATGGCATTGGATCCCACATACTTGTTGCGAATGATTTCTTGCCATACTCCATTCTCAGTGAGTAGTTTATAAACCCACTTGCCGAGAAGAGCAATGTTTTAAATCTCAAGGTCTTGGATTCCCAGGCCCCCTTGACTTTTAGGTCTGCATAATATGCTCGACCTAGCCAGTCGATATTTCTTGGTTTCATTATCACAATGCCAAAAAAATCTGGATCTAAAGTAGTCTAGATGCTGTAGAACCCCTTTCGGTAGGTGGAAGAATGACAACATATATAAAACCATGTTGCTTAGGATAGAATTGATCAAGATCAATCGCCCCCATAAGACAAGAGTTTGGCCTTCCAACTGGGTAAACGTTTCTCAAGTCTTCTCTTCCACATGCTTCCACTTAGCGATAGTTAAACACCGTTAGTGTATGGGAATACCCAGATACCGAATCGGAAACTACTCAAGCTGGCATCCAAAAATCTCAGCATACTCAGGTGCTGATTCTGCAGCACCGCCAAAGCAAGAAAGTTCGCTCTTATGAAAATTAATTTTGAGGACAGAAAGTTCCTCAAAAGCACATAAGAGCAGCTTGAGATTTCTTGCCTTATCTAGATTATGATCCATGAATAGTATCGTGTCATCCGCATATTGTAGAATAGATAGACCATCTTCTACCAAGTGTGGAATGACCCCACTAATTTGACCATCGAGCTTAGCCCGCTCAACAAGGGTAGCTAGCATGTCAGCCACAATGTTAAACATAATAGGAGATGCGGGGCCGCCTTGATGAAGCCCCTTCCTTGTCTGAAAATAGTTGCGAACGTCATCGTTAACTTTTATGGCCACACTACCTCCAGAGACAAAGCTCTCTACCTAGCAACACCATTTTTGTGAAAACGCCTTCATGCGCAAGGTTTGCAACAGGAAGGGCCACTTAACTTTATCGTAGGCTTTCTCAAAATCAATTTTAAGAATGACACCGTTTAAATTTTTCCAGTGCAGTTCATGTACAGTTTCGTGCAGGACGACCACTCCATGTAATATGTTGCGGCCTTGCATAAATGTTGTTTGAGTGGGTTTTACAACGTGGTCATCTACACCGTTCAACCGATTAGTCGCTACCTTCGTAAAAAATTTAAAACTTACATTCAGAAGGCAAATCGGTCGATATTGTTGAATACGACTAGCCTCCTTATTCTTAGGCTATAGGATAATTTCCCCAAAGTTTAAACGAGAAATATCAAGGTCCTCGGAATTTAGTTGGTTAAACAACTGAACCAAGTCTGCCTTAATGACGTCCCAAAAGCATTGATAGAACTCTGCGGGAAAGCCATCCGGTCCTGGTGCCTTTTTGTGTTCCATCTGAAACACCGCAGTTCGAATTTCCTCCTCAGAAAACCTAGAGGTTAGTAATTCATTTTCTGCTTCCGTAACTTGAGTAATGTCATGAGTAATGGATTCGTCCAGCTGAAATTTAGTTTCAGCTGAAGGACAAGAAAGGTCTTTGTAAAACTTAGTGATAGAATTTCCAAGTGGTACGTCCCCCTCTATTCGGCCTTCCTCCTGGTCAAGGGCGAATATACGCTTCTTTCTATGCCTGCCATTGGCTACATTTGAAAGTATTTCGTATTATCATCACCTTGCACCAACAAATCCGCCTTGCTACGTTGGTCCCGTTTAATCTCTTCCTCACGTAGTAGGTGGGCAATCTGCTCATTAAGATTGCTTTTTTTCTCAATCTCAACATCAGACAAAGGCCTCACCTCTTCTATTTTATCAAGGGAATCAATTAAGGTAGACAATCGCAATTTTTTATATTTTTAGATGCCAGCAGTGTGCTTTGCCCATCCTCGAAGGAATCGACGCAAGGCGCGGATTCGATTATTCCATCGTTGAATGGGTGTGTTACCGCGAGGTTGGCGCGCCCACACCTTCTTAACCGGCTCATGAAATCCCTCCCTAGTGAGCCATCCCAGTTCAAATTTCAACTGGTGGCGGTTAGAACTTGGGGTTCGTTGTCCAAAATCGGTTAGCAATGGAGTGTGATCCGATAAAGCATCAATTCTTTCTAGCGACTAAACTGAGGCTAGGGGATATTTATATTACCAGTCGGTGGTAACTAGCACCTGGTCCAGTTTTTCAAAGGTTGGCACCGATCGGTTATTGGCCCAGGTACACTCACGACCAGACATCGTGATCTCCCTCAGATCCAGGCTGTCAAAAACAACATTAAAGAGGAAAGGCCACCTAGTGCCAAATCGATCATTGTTTTTCTCCTGATGATATCAAAGGATATTAAAATCTCCCCCCGATTAACATGGGATGGGGATTGTCTCGACAGGTATTAACCAGTTCTTTTAGAAATGCAGACTTAAACTCCTCTTGAGCGGTACCAGACTCTAGATGAAGTTGTCGGACTTATTTCTAAGGTGGAATTTGATATGATACCCCCCCTTGGACGTGGACAATAGTTGTAGGTATGTAGAGTTAATATCTAGCAATATTTCCCCGGACCTCCCGGTCAGCGGTAAGACGTGCCATTCGTAATCAAAACCAGTTGAAAAGTGCTCCAGATCACGTGTTGGAAAACCACGTCTACACGACTCAGTGATAGCCACAAAGTCCAATGTATGATCCTTTACACAATCGGCAATGTGTTTGTGTTAAGCCAAGTAACCAAGGCCTCTGCTATTCCAGAACATGCCTGTCATGATGAACCAACATTATGTTTAGAGACCTTTGCCTTCTTAGAAGAGCGCCCTCTTTTCTTCTCTGAGTTAGATTTGTTCTTGCGCACCGACGCGACAAATTCAAAAAGCGTAGTGTCGCGCACATTATCGTCAAGGTCTACTTCAGTTGTGTCTTTAACCAAATGAGAAAGAAGCTTGCCGTCATGATTGGCATCAACATCCTCATCCTCCTCATCTGACATGAGAGGGTCGACAAAACTCAGTAACTTCGGAGCAACCATTAGTCGGTCGAACTCCACTTGTTTTAGAGCCTTGACCGAAAAATCTATCTCATTCTCATTACATCCTAGTGACACCCCAAGTCTAGTGATATTTGAAGATACTTTGTAATTATCAAAAGACATAAAAGATTTGCGAGAGGGGGTACCTCCGAAGTCGAGGTTGCCAGCAACAGTCCTATACATGGCCTTCACCATAGAGTCCTCGTCGGTGGCTGCTGATCCGTCAGTCCTGACAGGATGACACCTGCTATGCCTCTGCGATGAATGAGTAACATCACCCTCGGAGCCCATCTCATCCACTTCGAGAGGCGTAGTATACTGTTGCGGTGATGAAGAAGAAGATAGTGGGGGCTGATCCTCAGCCTCCTCAAGTACGGACCCCCCCCCCTGTGGCGGAGGAGTAGATGATAACGTGCGTAGCTCCGCCATGGCAAACTCCTGGCTAGCTCGAATGGATGGGGAGAAGATCACACCACGCCTAGTCGGAGAGGCAGGAGTGGACGATGATGACGGTGATGGAGCGGTCCCCTCCGGTAAGGGGCGCACATGACTCCCCACATGCACTACTAGGGAAAAGCCTAGCAGCAGTGCGGGTTTTAGGCCTATCAGTAGCGCGGGACTATGCCCTACTGATAAGGCGCTACAGCTAACGTGTAGCAGTAGCGCCTGTCGTCCCACACTACTGCTATACATGGATAGCTGCAGCGCGCTTCAGTGAAGAGCGCTACTGATATTATCTGCAGCGCTTTTTTCGGAGAAGCGCTACTGGTAAGGCGACGCTACTGCTAACTTTTCCCCCTCGCTACTACTAGTTTTATTAGTTTTCATATTAGTTTTTATTTGAATAGGCTTTATACAATAATCTTTAGCATATCATACACATACAAATGTAATCATAGCATATACATACAATTAGTCTCATCAAATCATGTCATCATCATAATCATCATCCAACACAAAGTGGTCTCTCGTCATCATCTCGAAAATAGCGATACAAGTCCTCAGTTACTTGCAAATACATCGTCATCCATCTAAACAATGGTATACGCGAGAAGAGCTATCACTTTGAGTACATGAGTTCGTATCCCTCTCTCGCATTAGCGTGAACCTAAACTAACTACTGCCTGTCGCTCGGAAACCGGAAACCAGTAACAACTAGGCCTGACACTCCGGCCACTCGTCGTATATATACTCTTGGCGTAGCACTTCTTTGCCATCGATGATCTATGCACCTGCATCGTCACATGAGTCGATGATATGCAACATATATAGTTGAGCAACACAAAGAGACAGACTTGGCAAAAATAGAAACAACATATCATAAGCATAAATAACAAAGTTCATTGTACCCAAAATGCCCTAACTAGAGTGATCTTCGCTAGTCGAGGAGGAGGATGGTTTAATTACATCACAAATAAAGTTTCACTGCGCATAACTCAAAGTTTTGTCATGCAGAAAGTATGGACTAAACAGACACATTGTCATATATCGACAATCACTCCAACATGCTGTGCCATCCATCGAGGTCAGGGAGATAGTCCTCGAGCTTAGTGAAAGGCTTCATGTCGAGATGCTGAGAGGCTATCCATGTTCGGACGTCTTCCCGCGACATTTGTCCTTCTTCGTAGGCTATCCATGATGGTTTGGGCAAGTTCGTGCTGGATGTGATAGAACTCAGCTCGAAGTGGATGATCCTCCATATCTCCTACGTTCTTTGCCCATTGCAGAATATGGGCATCGCCGGATCTAGGTTACATGCGAAGGTTCTGGTGATCCCGTCTGTACTCCAGCATGTGGTGTAGGACATAGAATCCATCATTAAGAGAATTGTTCTGTTGCTGGATGCAGCAGAAGTCGGTCTTATGGGCGAAGGCGACCCTGCCGCCCCTTCTCTTCTTGTCCCTGACCACTCCACCCCTTGCTTGGTAGTAAAACATAGCACTGTCGAGAACATCCTTGATGTGGGTGTAATCCTTTTTGTGAATGTTCTTCGACGAGTCCAAGTAAAGAGCATGGGAGAATTGGGGGTATAGGATGATGAGGACGGCGCGCCCGCCGCTGCGCAAAATAAGTACACCTCAAATTACTTAGCCTCCACCGTGCAAATGAATGATTGAAATCGAAGGAAGGATAGCAGCGCAGATGACTTACACGGGATGATAAGGCACGAGAATCGCCCCCTTGTCCTTATTGGCGAGCATGAAATTGACGATGTATTCCCTCGCGTATACACGGTGCTCTGCGCAGACTCCCAAGAAGCCCTCGTCCATGTAGTACGGGTCAGCGACACAGATATGAGATATCTGCTCAACCCCGATGATGTAGTTCATGTGCAAGGCATAAAGGCGGACAAACGTAAAATCCAGCTTCTTCACGTGAAACATGTCGAATATGTAATCAAATCGGAGGAAGAACTTATCCGCGGGGAAGCTGTCGACGTATGACCTTTGCCGCGGAACGTTAACCACGTAGAGTGGGTATCCTGGATCTGTCGAGGCGATGAGGCCTTTCTCTACCCGCAACACATCGTCATGAAGTCTCCTCAGATCGCCGAATCTGGCCTGTAGCGCTGTTGCAGGTAGGATTGGTTGACCGGGGATATGCCATTTATCCGCATCGGGAATATCTATACGGTCCTGAAACCGAGACTACTGAGGCGGCTGGATCATAGAATCAGATTTTTTGCCTTTCCTCGCTCTCTTCCTAGACTTCTTTACTACCAGAAGGTCGTCCATAATACGTTGAGACGGCAATTCAGGCACCGACTCATGACGCTCAAACCCAGAGGAGGCGCCAGTATAGACATACTTTTCAGCGCCACCGTCTCCCTCATCCTCATCCATGGCGAAGTCATCAGTAACTAATGGAGCCTCCTCCTTACCCCGTCCGCTATCACCCAACCCGACACCCGACGCTAATTGGGTAGGTGGGGTGTTGATGTTCATACCTTGCTGAGGTTGCGTGCTCGTGGTTGTGCTCCCGGTCGCCTCCAGACGAAGCAGACTCTTTGGCCACAACAGGACCCACCCATTGCAACAATCACCAAGCCGCCGCGGTATCTCCTCGTCATCCACCAGTAGTGTTGGAGGAGGCAAATTCTCGTGGCCCGGTTCGACACTGGCCACGGAAACCTTGAAGACGTTTGGGAGGATCGGCCGGCTGTGGAACAATGGTTCCTTCGGCTCCATTATTGTCGCCTTCCCCACGTCCACCTTCTGGTCGCCGATGGTGTACAATATGGTGCACGGGGTTTCGTCGGCTTGCAAAGAAAAGTCTGCGACGTGAGACATCCGAAACGACAGGAAAACAGGAGATTATACATTTATATTGAAGGGGGCCGGTGTGACAGATACCGTGAGGGCGTCGAGCTCAGCGAAAGACGAAGCACCGCCGAGCACGTCCGGTGTGGGAGCCGGTGCGGGAGCAGGTGCGGGAGCCGGTGCGGGAGCAGGTGCGGGGGCCGGTGTGGGAGCAGGTGCTCCCAAGAAGTCAGCAAGGGGAAAGTCCTCTACATTTTTTTCTGGATTTGCCATTGTCCAAGTGATAATGCCCGTCACCGACAAATCTGCAACCACCTGTTTTGCGGCAGCTACCGCTATTGCGACTGTCTGAGATGATTTCTTCTCAACCGCAATCTCAACCTTCTTTTCGATGTTTTCTTCAGTTAACCTCCGTCTTTCCTTTCTCTCCTCCGTGGTCTCACGGTAGTACTTCTTCCACGTGGCGCCGTCTCCGACACCGTGCACGAGTCCATACGATGGTCGAGTATCCACCGGTTGTTGTTTCAATATGTTCAACGCCCGGTTGAATGGAGTGTCCCACTTGGGCCTCGCCAATGCCTCAGATGGCGAGTCGCTTTCGGCCGCAATCCGGTGTTGCTCTCTCTGCAAAAGGCACAAGGATCATTTACAAATATGACTAATGTGTGTAGTCGAATTGATCAGAAACTAAAATTACTAGCAGTCTCATGAACTCCATAATGACCGGTGTGGTCTCGTAAACCTTCTTCACTGGGTCCCAACGGTGTCGGGCCCTCAGGACGTCACGCTCCTGCGGGGCGGTGAAATCCGCCAAGGGGTCTGGGGTGCCCAGACTCGCGGCTTCCGCGTCCTCCTTGGCCCATTTGGACCTCTTTCCGCCGTAACGACGGCTTCGGAGGTGGTGGCTCCCAATGTTCCTCTCTTTGAGCCCCTTCATGTACTTAGACTTGTTTTTGGCAGCTTCGGCCTCGCAAGCCTCCTTGAATATTTGAAACTGGTCTTCCGTGATTGTCGGATTATCCTTTACAATCTCTGAGTAGGGTTCCTTCTTGTCGATGATCCTTGCTTTCACTCGAGTTTTCCAGGCGGCCAACGCATCGCTAAACTGGGTCATGGCGTGTTTGTTTATCTTCTTCATTGTCGGGTCCTCGTCTGGATCTTCATAATCCTTCTCATTCCGGCTCGGGAACAAGAATATCTGGTGAAAATTCTTTAGGAGGGAGCTCCTCATATTTTCTATCTTTTGTAGTTTCTCATCGTTGATGGTGGCAGTTGTCCGTATGATGCAACCTATTTGATTGCCGTAGCACGAGCGCGCTTCCTAGGGTGCCTTTGGCTCAAAAATGCCGTCGTCCACCCCCGTGACCACCAGCCTAGGAGGCCTGAGTTTGTTAGGAAGTTGTTGCCTCTTTGCTTTCGATTCTACAACGGCTCCGCTCCCCGAGGCAGCACCGGTCTCAGTCTGAGCGCCGGTCCCGATGCCGGTCTGAGTCTCAGGGCTGGTCTCAGTCTCAGCACCGGTCTGCGTGTCGGTCTCAGTCCCTGATGCCATCGGTGGGCCTAGCAACAACATCGGTTGATCGTCGGTAAGGCTAAAAAATTCGTCTGCCGCCCGGTAGACGTCGACGCAATCACCAGAACCCTGTCCTTCATCGTTGCTAGCCATGTTTCCTATGATTAAATCTAGTCAATTAATTCTAGACCTAATAAAATGAATAATGACATAAAAAAGGCTTATTATTTTGCAGGAATGTTGACTCCTTCCTGGTACGGCAAATCCCGGGCACTCGATATGTCCTAGTTTGTAGCACAAGTCATGCCGAAATTCACGGAAAATATCGGCATGACCATTGCTAAAAAGTGGACAAATCGAGAACCTGAAATTTGCCGGAACAGAAATGAATCAACATTCCGGCAAAACATAGGCCACTCAGCATCATTCCCTTGAAACAACAAAGCCACTTGGGCACAATCGAACCACTTCAATGAAAAGATATATCATGACCACTTCAATGAAAAGATATAATCAACAATAAAAGTCTAGGAAGGGATCATCTTTAAAATAAAATTAGCCTAAATTCTTTTCCTTCACTAAACACTTCTCTGCCTAGGACAAAACCCAAATTATGTTGATCTAGCTATTCCTCTCTCTCACACAAACAGACATTATTATCTCTAACCCTTCTCTGCCTAGGACAAAACCCAATTAAATTGCAAAGGAACTCCATTTCTCTAACCCTTCTAACCTAATGCTCTAAAATAAAATTTTCCTCTAACCTAGCCAACCTACTTAACCTAGCTTGTTAATCCAACAAACCTAATTAACCTGCCTATTTAACCTAGTTAGTTAATCTAGTTTACCTACATAATTAACCTAATTAAACTAGTTCACGCAGCTAGTTCTCTGTCAAAGCCCTAAATAAATTTTTGCACTAATTAACCTAGAAAATTAACCTAATTAAACTAGTTAACCTGACTAGTACTAGTTCTCTGTCAAAGCCCTAACTAATTTTTGCACTAACCTAGATAATTAACCTAATTAAACTAGTTAACCTAACTACTTCTCTGTCAAAGCCCTAACTAAAATTTTGCCCTAACCTAGATAATTAAGCTAATTAAACTAGTTAACCTATGCATGAGAGAGAGGAGGGGTGGGGGCTTACAGAGGATGGCTCCGGTGGTGGCGAGGGAGGCAGTGGTGGCGAGGGAGGCAGGGGCGTCTCCGGTGATGGCGAGGGAGGCAGTTGTGGCGAGGGAGGATCCGGTGGCATCGACGGTGGCTCCGGTGGCGTTGATGAGGCCGCACGGCTCCGTGGCGTTGGGGGCGGCTCCGGTGGCGTCGACGGCGCACGGCTCTGGTGGCGTCGACATCGGCAGGAGACAGCGGCAAAGTGGGGCGACGGCGAATCGGGGAGACGGTGGCGCGGGGTGGTCGAGGGATTTGGGGGAGAAGTGGTGGCCGGGGGGAAACGGTTTTTTGGTTAAGTCAAATTTAGCGGTAGCGCGTTTCGTAAAACGCGCTATAGCTAAGATAGCTATAGCGGTTTTTACAAAACGCGCTGCTGTTATAGCTATGTAATTTTCTTCCATTTTTTAATTTTCTTTTCTGTTTCTATAGCGGGGGTCTAGGACACGTGCTGCAGCTATGTTAGCTATAGCGCCTCTTACAAACACATGCTACTGCTATGCCTTCCTCCGTTTTTTCGCTCTTTCAATTATTATGCTTTACATTTTATTTTTTCCTTTCTCCTTTTTCTATTTCTTTCATTTTCATTTACTTTTCTATTTGTTTTTCATCTTATTTTATTTCCATTAGTAGTAGCGCTCTTCGTAGGAAACGCGCTACTACTTATGCCCTAGCGGTAGCGCGCTTCTTCCAAGCCCGCTACTGCTATGCATATCCTATCATTCCACCAACAGGAATATTAGTAGTAGCGCTTTTGGCACTACACGCGCTACTGCTAAGATTGTATCTGTAGCGCGGTTTTCCTCAATCGCTACTGCTATCTAGCACTAGTGCTCTTTTTTGACCCGCGCTGTTGCTAAATTTCTGTGTATTGGCATTTCCCTAGTAGTGGTGGGGGTAGGCGGTGGCGACCAGCGAGTCGAAGACGGCGGCGTTGAGGGCCGGCGCGTCGGTGTCGTAGGAGGAGCAGCCTTAGACGAAGTAGCCGGCCCCGACGGAGTAGACCCCTTTAATGACGATGAAGCAGACGTGACGGGTAACCCTCGATCACGGTTCGGAGGTGTGACAGAAATGGCCATCTGCATGGGCACCACACCACCTGAGGAAGTAGGGTCCGAAGAGTTGTTGGATGATGAAGTGGGTTTGGACCTCTTTCTTGGATCATTGGTCCTCGCTATATCCTCCCTGTCATGCCCCTTGTCGCCCCCTAGATCATCGCACTGCTCCCAGACTCAAGGCACAAAGTCACTATCAACACGGAAGTCTGATTCTTCAAGAGTGTACTAGAACTCATAACCTTTCCTTTGAACCACCACGTTTGAAGAAAGAGAATCAATTGTGCTACTTTTGAAAGCATCAATGTTCAATACCGCAACCTGGATATGAACAATTCCTCTCCGGTGCAAACAGCGAAGATCAACATCGAGAGTAGCACCAATCACCGAGCCGACTGCCCAAAGCCCCCAGAAGTGTTGGAGAGCGCGAGGCACCCCATGCACATGAACCCAGATAGGAATTATCTCGAAATGGTGTGGTAACTTCTCTGACTTCCAATGCTTAAACTCGATAGTGACATTGTGAGATTTGATGAAACCTACGAAGCTAGTCACCCTCTGTAGAACCTCCTCACTCGGAAAGGACATGAGAAAAGCATCCTTGCCATGCGGTATGGCCTCCCACATCCACTACTGCTGGTACTAAGCAATCTTAGCAACCTCTGCCTCCATGATACTGCGAGTGATAGAGCCACCAAAAATAGATACCAACGCCGTTAGTGAATCCTGTGGTGCAAGATCCTCCGTGCAGACATTGTCAGTCATCTAGAAGAAATCCATATTTTCAGTTCCATAACCACATAACATCACCATCAGCTTCGGCATCTTGAGAGCAGGGCAGCGCCACATTGTCATCAGGTGATTAATCTTGTCGCAAATAAAACAGTAATGTTGTGTCTCACAGTCATCATAAGTGTGCCTTGTAGATCGGCACTTCGAGCACCATACCTTCTTAGGATTAGCTGTCACCTCGGCTGCCCCTGAAGGTTGTATCGTAGGCTGCTGTTGCAAGAGCAGAACTGCAAAGGAGTGTTCTGCCCATAACCCACTACCATCATAGATGAAGAAGCGGGCACCTGCACCAATGGTGGCATCATAGAGGCTACCGCTGGATTAGTGGTAGGTGGTACAACTGCTCCCTAATGAGTTTTGTGATGACCACCCTTGCCACACTTTGGCTTCCGAGGGCATGCGGTTGCATGAACACCGGCGACGGCTGGGTTTTGTGGCATGCAGGCGTTGAATCCGACCGCCACCTGTGTCCCGGCCGTACCAAGGTGTTGCATAGACTGAAATACTGTCGTTTGTTGTTGCTGCTGCGTATAGCCACCCGTCGGTTGAAGAAGGAACAACTGTTGCACTAGTAGAAAAAGGGCCTAATGTGAAGCTCATTAGTCCTGGTTTGTAATTGAACCGGCACTAATATGACCATTAGTGTCGGTTCCAACGGCTAGGCGGGCGGCGCTCATTAGAACCGGTTCGTGGCAAACCTTTAGTAGCGACTCGTGCCATGAACCGGTACTAAAGATATGGTGGCCTTTAGTACGGGTTGGTGGCTCCAACCGGTACTAAAGACCCCCCTTTAGTACGGGTTTGAGTACTAAAGGAGTGCGCTACCACCCGTAGTGCACAATGTTTAGTCCCACCTCGCTAGTTGAGAGGAGCTCGCACCGGTTTATAAGCCCCGCCACCGCTACCGTATCGAGCTCCACTCTAATTAAGCAGGCCTTTGTGGGCCTATTGCAAGTCTTCTGCCCTGTGGGCCCTACTGGGCCGTATGGGCCTGCATCCTGGCCCAACTAGAGGTTGGATTTCTAGTCGTATGCAGGTCGTGCCGACCCAGTAGGTGGGATGTTTTTCTTTTATTTCAAAAAAATTAAAAAAATCCTTTAGTCCTAGTTGGTGTTACCAACTGGGACTAAAGGTCGCCTAGACCACGACACGCCTCGTGCCATGTGGTGGCCCTTTAGTGGCGGTTCGTGTTGAACCGGTACCAAAGGGTGGGTCTTTAGTCCCTACACTTTAGTGGCGGTTGTAGAACCGGCACTAAAGGGCCTTACGAACCGGTGATAAATCCTGGTTCTGCACTAGTGTTGTGTTACGAACTGACCCGGGGTAGCGAAGAACGGTTGCTGAAAGTGAGCTTGATACGCCGAGGACTGCTGCTGGGGCTGTTGTTGTACCTGAGGCTGCTGCGCCAGCACGAAGCCACCCGGCATCACATACGGCTGCGCGGCCTGCACCGGTGCATATACACCCGGAGCAAAGCCAGGCCGCCACCCATCGGAGAAGAAGCCGGCTGGGAAGAAGTTGGAGGCTGGTAGGACTGGTGGCCGGTGGTGGTGCCCTGCGGCGCGGAAGGGTTGCTGCGCATCACCGTGGGAGAGGCGACGACGATAGCGAAGGTGCGATTGAAATTAGGGTTCACCCCCTGCACTTTCCTGTTCCAGATATGTCCAAGCAAATGCCGAGATCAACCATCCGAAGCGGATGCTCAGGATACGCCTGCAGACTTGGTGCAGCCGCCGATGTCGGATCTGGAACAGCGACTGCCGTGACGCCCCGTTCGGGTTAGCCCGAGGGCGGCGGAGACAACCAAGGTGGCGGAACCGGGCCGATCCAAGGCTTGATCAGAGGCGTCAGTCGTCCGGGAACGCCGGAGATGCCGCGGGATGGGGGGGAGCTGGAGCTGTCGCCGACACATTCGAGGAGGAGGCCGCCGTGCCCTCCATAGAGACCGGCGAAGGTTCTTCGATCTTGTCCGACCTACAAACAGAAGACACCTCACCTGCCCGTTGAGCCAAAGGTCTCTCCCAAACCCTAGACGCTGGAGTAGGGTAGTCGATGTCCGCCCAGAACTTGTCTGCCAACTCCTCGTCCATTTTCCTCCGGCGAACTGCAGAAGACAAAAGAGAAGAGTTGTCGAGGGAGGAGTTGTGGCCTGTTTGCGTCGTCTTCTCCACGTCGGAAGAACCAAGGCAGGAGAACCGGGAGCCTGAGTTGCCCGGTGGCGCTGGTGACCAACAAGGCGCCAGAGTCAGTCGCCGCCGAGAGGCGATCCGCATTTCTCTATCTCCAAAAACTAGCTCCAGCCTTGGTCTTCATGATTATAGCTGCACGTACATGCTATCATGCATGCTGGGGTAATTACTCTAATGGATGTTCTTATGTTCTTGCCATACTAAGTCTGACTAAGTCTATATATTAACATCTACAACCCCGAATTAGTTTCAAGGGATTCATTATAAAATATAATTTCATACAGCGCGTGCGTGTGTGTGTTTCGTATTGTAAATATTAGCATTTTCTTATATCTTTGCTCAAACTTAAAGTTTAACTTATGCCAAAAGTTAGAACTTCATGTAATTTGGAACAAAGGGAGTACTTATCAAAATGAAGAACATAGTGTCTCTAAGATTTTAGAAAAAACTAAAAGGCCAATATATTGAAAAAAAATACATAACAAACAAATTTTGCTGCTAACAGTTAGAGAACTCATCTCACGGAACTACTCAATATGGCAAGCCTGATGGATATGCAAAGTGGAAAGAGAAAGACCGAGGGTATTTTATTTTCTAGTATACATGTATTGTTACATAATGTGTGGACTTCCCGACAAAGATAAATAGATATCATTGTATTTGAGAAAATTGGACAGGTATTATTTTCTGAGCCCAGGCTCAAATGTTCCTGAAATCTCTCATGTTGGCTTTGCATGTAGATTTGTGTAGGTGGCGTATCGATATGTGTACTGGAGAAGTAGAGCAAGTACAATAAGGTGATGTAGGCGGGCTGTAAGACACTAAATATTATATTCTTACTTACTTGGAAGAGAGAGAAGAGGAGAGAGAAGAGAAGCGGGCTACTAGTTAACAGCCGGCTGCAGCACGTGCTCCAAGCTACTTTGTGAGACAGTGAGGTGGACCATGTATAAACAAAGTAGTATATATTTATATTTAGCTATTGTACTTGTTGGCTATAAGCTTGACTATATGTGACATGGCAACATCATATATATTATTAACCATGCTCGTATGGTAAGTAAAATAAGCCAGCCGCCAGATGCATTAAATGCGAGGACAGACGCTTAGGTCAAGGCGAAACTGAAATCTTGCGAACGGCTCGGGCGTTTTCCCATGTTATGCTGAGCCGTCTCCGTCCCAGAAACATGAATCTATTTATATTTGACCAGTCACCCAGGGAAAAAACCCCAAGGTGGTCAGCAGACATGAATCAAGTTAGGTGAAGCTCGCGCGACAACGCGAGAGACTTCTCCCTCCAGCGTCGCTACCGCAGGCGACCGGGAGGGCAAACCCTAGCCGCTACCAGCCTAGGCCCTCCTCTCCTCGTCGCCGCCTGAGTGCGCCACCGGCCAAAGCCCGGCCGGCGTGGACGACAGTTGGGCTTTTCCCTCCTCGCTCGTCACTGGAGCGTGCGGGATCTGGTGTAGGGCGACCGCAACATGCTGACGCGGGGCTCGGCGGGATGAGGGTGGGCGGCAGCGGCGGGGTCGTGGACGTCGAGATCCGGCACGGGGGGTTGCGTGGGGTTGTCTTCCGTGGCGTCGGCTCTGGTGCGGCCAGTACGGGCGACGGGGGCGCCGCCGGCGGGCTGGTGGCTACAAGGGGCTCGGCCTCTGCCTAGATCCGGCCGGGTCCACGGCCTGCGGTGCGAGGAGCGGCTGGAGTCCCGACTGGGTGGATGGTGGCGGCGGAGCATGGGCTTCGGTTGGTTGTGTGCCCGGTCGGGTCTCACCACTGGAATCTAGTGGGCGGCGCGGGTTAGGGCAGGGGCCTGGCGTGGTTGCTACGCCGGCCATGGGTGGCTGCAGTGCTGTAAGGTCCATGCGGCAGCCATCCGGCGGCGCGGCGACTACATGGTGGTTCGGTGGCTCTGCCAGTGGTGACGGCTGGCGCTACTCCGATGTCGGCTCGTTTGTGGTCGGACCGTGTCGACCTTCGCTTCATCTCCTCATTCTCCGGGCTCTACTTCTGTCGATGGGCTGGCCCTCTCCCAGATGTGGTCCATCGGTCGTCTCATGCCCAGTGCAGCGGGACCGACCTCGTCTCGCATAGGGTGTTGTGGAACCGATCTCGTCTCGCGCATGGTGCAGCAGGATCGACCTCGTCTCACACATGGTGCAGTAGGACCGAGCTCGTCCCGCGGCCAATGCGGCAGGACGAGTCGATGGAGGCCCATTTTGGCCAGCGTACACTACAAGAAATATTTCAACTAGTGACCTTCTGTCAGTGACCCTGGAAGAATTGGTCATAGATCTATGAACATTTGAGACCAATTGGTTAAAAGGTGTTTAGGGGGCTCCAAACCCTAAACCATTGCGACCATTTTGGTCAGAAAGGTCGTAATTTCCTTACACGAAATGGTCATAAAGCAAACAGTGCTGGTCCGCTGCCTTATTTCTAGTTGTTAACGACTAATATAGATGGTTATAGCCTTGTAGATTGTGGTGGGTTGTGATGACTAGGCGTCATCTCATCAGTTTTGCCTATGTGTCATGTCCATGTGTCGGTTTTTGCCCTAGGTTGTGAAGAAACCTATATTTCTGTTATTCCAAAAATTGCCAAAAAAATCTCATAAATTGTTTGGATCATATCTTCATCAAATATGTCAAAAACCTTCCTTTCCTAGTTAAAAAATAATTCAACAATATTCATTTTCCTATTCTGTTCAGAGCAGCACTTTGTGAAGGAAGTACCACTTTGGCATGTCCTAATGGTATCGATTTTCTACAGTGCTTTCCTATGCCCAAATAATCATCCTCCACCAAATGTCGGCTCAATCCATTCATTATTTTGAGCCCAGCTTCAACATTCGTATTTATGTCCAGTGTTGTACTTTGCAAAGCAAGTACCACTTAGGATCCTCCTTTTGAGCTGAAAATTTGTGAAGACGGTCTTCTTAGTAACTGTTCATCCTCGGCCAAAACTCACGCCCATTAGCCATGTGCATTTCCCGTACCGCTAATCAAACACTTGGCTGCTTATTCATGTTTGAGCATCGATCGGTCTCCTCGTGAGAATCTTATGTTGTTATTTTTCTTCCTAGCACCTACCTGGGGAGTGCCCAACCCGCTAGACATGCCTAGGCCGCCCAGAACACATGGCAATGCCACAGTCACGCGGTGACCACGCGGCGGGCATGCGAGTTTACGCGCTCTAGAGTTGGGGCCCTCGGCCACCGTCCAAACCTCGACGTATCGCCACCAAACCATGTATTTATGATTAAATAGGTTCTTATGGAACTAGAAATGATTTTTGGCCAAAATAAATAGCAAACTATGAGGCAGCTGCAGTTCAAATTTGACCCGTTTCCTACTGAATCGGCGGGAATTTGTCTTTTTCACCAGAGGTGGATCAAAACTTTTGACACCCGACCATTTTGTCAATTGTGCATTAAAAATGGCCTAGTATTTTATAAAATTGATTAGGTCCGATTTTGCAACAAATATATGCCTTCACAAAAAAAAACTCATCGGGCACTCGGAAAATGGAAAATCTATTTTCCGTGCAAAGAAAATGAAAACTCCCTTAGCCAACATTGTTTGGAATTCCAAGATGCACCCTTGAGCACAATATGAGATCATTTGAACAAACTATGTCATGAATGTGGCCATAAGATTGATCATTTGGCTTGAAAGCCATGAATCTTCATGCATGATAGCTCATTTCTAAGAACACTTTTTAAAAATAATTGCCGTATTACAAGTTTATTATTTTTCCTGGCAACTTGGTCACATATAATGACACAATGCGAAGGTTTTCCAATTTTTTGATTTTTTTTGAATTTCTTATGCCCGTTTCAAAATGCGGTCAAAACAACGGGCTTGCCGTTCCTAGCTAGTAGTTGAATCTTGCATTTTTTTGGTGTTTCTCTGACTAAATAGATAGTTATGTACCTAGAAATGATTTTTGGAGAAAATAAATAGCAAACTATGAGGCAGCTGCAGTTCAAATTTGACCCGCTTCCAACTGAACCGGCGGGAATTTGTCTTTTTCACCAAAGGTGGATCAAAATTTTTGACACCCAACCATTTTGTCAATTGTGCATTAAATATGGCCTAGTACTTTAGAAAATTTATTTGGTCCAAATTTACAACAAATATATGATAGGTCCTTCACAAAAAAAACTCATTTCAGGCACTGAGAAAATGGAAAATGAATTTTCCGTGCAAAGAAAATGAAAACTCCGTTAGGCAACATTGTTTGGAATTCCAAGATGCACCCTTGTGCACAATATGAGATCATTTGAACAAATTATGCCATGAATGTGGCCATAAGATTGATCATTTGGCTTGAAAGCCATGAATCTTCATGAATGATAGCTCATTTTTAGAACACTTTTTAAAAATAATTGTCGTATTACAAGTTTATTAGTTTTCCTGGAAACTTGGTCACATATAATGACACAATGCGAAGGTTATTTCCCCTTGGGACCACTAAAAACACATTTTCTCTCCCTCTCCCTCTCCCACTAAAAACACACACTTCCTCGAAACTTCTCGTCCTCTCCCTCCCTCCCTCTCGCACCGCCTGTGAATGTGACTCGCCGTATCCGCGCTCCCGTCCGCCGCCGGTGAGCAGCCCCATCCTATCCTCCCGTTCCAACCCCCTCGTCTCCCTGCGGCCTGTCCGCCCACCGGTAAGCAGTCTCGGCTCCTTGCGTGGCTCGTCCCCGTCGGCCTCGGTCACCGCGACTCCTTGCGCAGGGACGGCAGATTCGCTCGGCGGGCTGCGCGAGAGGCCAGCGCGGCTCCTTGCCGGGCGCGTCCCCGTCTGCCTAGGCCAGGGCTCGCTCCGCCAAATCCGGTAGGAAACAGGATCCCAAGTAGCCAAATGATTGAGAAAGAGCATTTATTGTCAATCTAACCCTGCCATTCAAACACCTCTTTGGTTAGAGTTAGTTCAGGGTTGGTACAGGATTAGAATCTAACTCTAACCTCTAACCGAGCTAGAGTATCGAAACAGGGCCAACGTTGCTTTCCGCCGTCTGTCTTCCTTCAAAATTATGTTAGGATTCGTCTCGCTGCATAGGACTGTTGGAAATATGCCCTAGAGGCAATAATAAATTGATTATTATTATGTTTCCTTGTTCATGATAATCGTTTATTATCCATGCTAGAATTGTATTGATAGGAAACTCAGATACATCTGTGGATACATAGACAACACCATGTCCCTAGTAAGCCTCTAGTTGACTAGCTCGTTAATCAATAGATGGTTACGGTTTCCTGACCATGGACATTGGATGTCGTTGATAACGGGATCACATCATTAGGAGAATGATGTGATGGACAAGACCCAATCCTATGCCTAGCACAAGATCATGTAGTTCGTATGCTAAAGCTTTTCTAATGTCAAGTATCATTTCCTTAGACCATGAGATTGTGCAACTCCCGGATACCGTAGGAGTGCTTTGGGTGTGCCAAACGTCACAACGTAACTGGGTGGCTATAAAGGTACACTACGGGTATCTCTGAAAGTGTCTGTTGGGTTGGCACGAATCGAGATTGGGATTTTGTCACTCCGTGTAAACGGAGAGGTATCTCTGGGCCCACTCGGTAGGACATCATCATAATGTGCACAATGTGACCAAGGGGTTGATCACGGGATGATGTGTTACGGAACGAGTAAAGAGACTTGCCGGTAACGAGATTGAACAAGGTATCGGTATACCGACGATCGAATCTCGGGCAAGTACCATACCGCTAGACAAAGGGAATTGTATACGGGATCGATTGAGTCCTTGACATCGTGGTTCATCCGATGAGATCATCGTGGAACATGTGGGAGCCAACATGGGTATCCAGATCCCGCTGTTGGTTATTGACCGGAGAACATCTCGGTCATGTCTGCATGTCTCCCGAACCCGTAGGGTCTACACACTTAAGGTTCGATGATGCTAGGGTTATAAAGGAAGCTTGTATGTGGTTACCGAATGTTGTTCGGAGTCCCGGATGAGATCCCGGACGTCACGAGGAGTTCCGGAATGGTCCGGAGGTAAAGATTTATATATAGGAAGTCCTGTTTCGGCCATCGGGACAAGTTTCGGGGTCATCGGTATTGTACCGGGACCACCGGAAGGGTCCCGGGGCCCACCGGGTGGGGCCACCTGCCCCGGGGGGCCACATGGGCTGTAGGGGGTGCGCCTTGGCCTACATGGGCCAAGGGCACCAGCCCCAAGAGGCCCATGCGCCTAGGGAACCCTAGAGGGAAGAGTCCTCAAGGGGGAAGGCACCTCCGAGGTGCCTTGGGGAGGATGGACTCCTCCCCCCCTCTTAGCCGCACCCCTTCCTTGGAGGAAGGGGCAAGGCTGCGCCTCCCCCCTCTCCCCTGCCCCTATATATAGTGGAGGGGAGGGAGGGCATCCATACCTGAGCCCTTGGCGCCTCCCTCCCTCCCGTGACACCTCCTCCTCTCCCGTAGGTGCTTGGCGAAGCCCTGCAGGATTGCCACGCTCCTCCATCACCACCACGCCGTTGTGCTGCTGCTGGATGGAGTCTTCCTCAACCTCTCCCTCTCTCCTTGCTGGATCAAGGCGTGGGAGACATCGTCGAGCTGTACGTGTGTTGAACGCGGAGGTGCCGTCCGTTCGGCACTAGGATCATCGGTGATCTGAATCACGACGAGTACGACTCCATCAACCCCGTTCACTTGAACGCTTCCGCTTAGCGATCTACAAGGGTATGTAGATGCACTCTCCTTCCCCTCGTTGCTAGTCTCTCCATAGATAGATCTTGGTGACACGTAGGAAAATTTTGAATTTCTGCTACGTTCCCCAACAGTGGCATCATGAGCTAGGTCTATTGCGTAGATTCTTTGCACGAGTAGAACACAAAGTAGTTGTGGGCGTCGATATTGTTCAATATGCTTGCCGTTACTAGTCTTATCTTGATTCGGCGGCATCGTGGGATGAAGCGGCCCGGACCAACCTTACACGTACGCTTACGTGAGACCGGTTCCACCGACAAACATGCACTAGTTGCATAAGGTGGCTGGCGGGTGTCTGTCTCTCCCACTTTAGTCGGATCGGATTCGATGAAAAGGGTCCTTATGAAGGGTAAATAGCAATTGGCATATCACGTTGTGGTTCATGCGTAGGTAAGAAACGTTCTTGCTAGAAACCCATAGCAGCCACGTAAAACATGCAAACAACAATTAGAGGACGTCTAACTTGTTTTTGCAGGGTATGCTATGTGATGTGATATGGCCAAAAAGGATGTGATGAATGATATATGTGATGTATGAGATTGATCATGTTCTTGTAATAGGAATCACGACTTGCATGTCGATGAGTATGACAACCGGCAGGAGCCATAGGAGTTGTCTTTATTTATTTGTGACCTGCGTGTCAACTTAAACGTCATGTAATTACTTTACTTTATTGCTAACCGTTAGCCATAGTAGTAGAAGTAATAGTTGGCGAGGCAACTTCATGAAGACACGATGATGGAGATCATGATGATGGAGATCATGGTGTCATGCCGGTGACGATGATGATCATGGAGCCCCGAAGATGGAGATCAAAAGGAGCAAAGTGATGATGGCCATATCATGTCACTATTTGATTGCATGTGATGTTTATCATGTTTATACATCTTATTTGCTTAGAACGACGGTAGTAAATAAGATGATCCCTTACAACAATTTCAAGAAGTGTTCTCCCCTAACTGTGCACCGTTGCGACAGTTCGTGTTTCGAAGCACCACGTGATGATCGGGTGTTAGATTCTAACGTTCACATACAACGGGTGTAAGACAGATTTACACACGCGAAACACTTAGGGTTAACTTGACGAGCCTAGCATGTACAGACATGGCCTCGGAACACGGAGACCGAAAGGTCGAACATGAGTCGTATAGAAGATACGATCAACATGAAGATGTTCACCGATGATGACTAGTCCGTCTCACGTGATGATCGGACACGGCCTAGTTTGACTCGGATCATGTAATCACTTAGATGACTAGAGGGATGTCTATCTGAGTGGGAGTTCATAAGATGAACTTAATTATCCTGAACATAGTCAAAAGGTTTTTGCAAATTATGTCGTAGCTCACGCTATAGTTCTACTGTTTAGATATGTTCCTAGAGAAAAATTAGTTGAAAGTTGATAGTAGCAATTATGCGGACTAGGTCCGTAAACTGAGGATTGTCCTCATTGCTTCATAGAAGGCTTATGTCCTTAATGCACCGCTCAGTGTGCTGAACCTCGAACGTTGTCTGTGGTTGTTGCGAACATCTGACATACACGTTTTGATAACTACGTGATAGTTCAGTTAAACGGTTTAGAGTTGAGGCACCAAAGACGTTTTTGAAACATCGCGAAACATATGAGATGTTTTGAGGGCTGAAATTGGGATTTCAGGCTCGTGCCCATGTCAAGAGGTATAAGACCTCCGATGACTTTCTTAACCTGCAAACTAAGGAGAAAAGCTCAATTGTTGAGCTTGTGCTCAGATTGTCTGAGTACAACAATCATTTGAATCGAGTGGGAGTTGATCTTCCAGATAAGACAGTGATGGTTCTCCAAAGTCATTGCCACCAAGCTGTTAGAGCTTCGTGATGAACTATAACATATCAGGGATAGATATGATGATCCTTGAGGTATTCGCGATGTTTGACACCGCGAAAGTAGAAATCAAGAAGGAGCATCAATTGTTGATGGTTGGTGAAACCACTAGTTTCAAGAAGGGCAAGGGCAAGAAGGGATACTTCATGAAACGGCAAATCAGCTGCTGCTCTAGTGAAGAAACCCAAGGTAAAACCCAAACCCGAGACTAAGTGCTTCTGTAATAAGGGGAACAACCACTAGAGCAGAATTACCCTAGATACTTGGTAGATAAGAAGGCTGGCAAGGTCGATAGAAGTATATTGGATATACATTGTGTTAATGTGTACTTTGCTAGTACTCCTAGTAGCACCAGGGTATTAGATACCGGTTCGGTTGCTAAGTGTTAGTAACTCGAAACAAAAGGCTACGGAATAAACGGAGACTAGCTAAAGGTGAGCTGACGATATGTGTTGGAAGTTTTTCCAAGCTTGATATGATCAAGCATCGCACGCTCCCTCTACCAAAGAGATTGGTGTTAAACCTAAATAATTGTTATTTGGTGTTTGCGTTGAGCATAGACATGATTGGATTACGTCTATCGCAATACGGTTATTCATTTAAGGAGAATAATGGTTACTCTGTTTATTTGAATAATACCTTCAATGGTCTTACACCTAAAATGAATGGTTTATTAAATCTCGATCGTAGTGATACACATGTTCATGCCAAAAGATAGTAATGATAGTACCACCTACTTGTGGCACTGCCACGTAAGTCATATCGGTATAAAACGCATGAAGAAGCTCCATATTGATGGATCTTTGGGCTCACTCGTTTTTGAAAAGTTTGAGACATGCGAACCATGTCTATTGGTGTATATGCATGAAGAAACTCCATGCAAATGGACCGTTTTGACTCACTTGATTTTGAATCACTTGGGACATGCAAATCATACCACATGGGCAAGATGACTGAAAAGCCTCGTTTTCAGTAAGATGGAACAAGATAGCAACTTGTTGGAAGTAACACATTTTGATGTGTGCAGTCCAATGAGTGCTGAGGCATGCAGTGAATATCGTTATGTTCTTACTTCACAGATGATTCGAGTAGATGTTGAGTATATTTACTTGATGAATCACGAGTCTGAATTATTGAAAGGTTCAAGTAATTTCAGTGTGAAGTTGAAAGATCGTCGTGACAAGAGGATAAAAGATCTATGATATGATCATAGAGATGAATATCTGAATCACGAGTTTGGCACAGAATTAAGACATTGTGGAAATTGTTTCACAACTGATACAGCCTGGAACACCATAGTGTGATGGTGTGTCCAAACGTCATAGTTGCACCCTATTGGATATGGTGCATACCATGATGTCTCTTATCGAGTTACCACTATCGTTCATGGGTTAGGCATTAGAGACAACCACATTCACTTTAAATAGGGCACCACATAATTTCGTTGAGACGACACCGTATGAACTATGGTTTGGAGAAACCTAAGTTGCGTTTCTTGAAAGTTTGGGGCTGCGACGCTTATGTGAAAAGGTTTCAGGTTGATAAGCTCGAACCCAAAGCAGATAAAATGCATCTTCATAGGACACCCAAAACAGTTGGGTATACCTCCTAATTCAGATCCGAAAGCAATAGGGATTGTTTCTTGAATCGGGTCCTTTTTCGAGGAAAGGTTTCTCTCGAAAAGTTGAGTGGGAGGATGGTGGAGACTTGATGAGGTTATTGAACCGTCACTTCAACAAGTGTGTAGCAGGGCACAGGAAGTTGTTCCTGTGGCACGTACACCAACTGAAGTGGAAGCTTATGATAGTGATCATGAAACTTCGGATCGAGTCACTACCAAACCTCGTGGGATGACAAGGATGCGTACTACTTCAGAGTGGTACGTAATCCTGTCTTGGAAGTCATGTTGCTAGACAACAATGAACCTACGAGCTATGGAGAAGCGATGGTGGGCCCGGATTCCGATAAATGGCTCAAGGCCATAAAACCCGAGAGAGGATCCATGTATGAAAACAAAGTGTAGACTTTGGAAGAACTACTTGATGGTCGTAAGGCTGTTAGGTACATATGGATTTTGAAAGGAAGACAGACAATGATGGTAAGTGTCACCATTGAGAAAGCTCGACTTGTCGTTAAGATGTTTTTCGACAAGTTCAAGGAGTTGACTACGATGAGACTTTCTCACTCGTAGCGATGCTAAGAGTCTGTTGGAATTATATTAGCAATTACTGCATTATTTATGAAATCTTGCAGATAGGATGTCAAAACATTGTTTCCTCGACGATTCTTGAGGAAAGGTTGTATGTGATACAACCGGAAGGTTTTGTCTATCCTGAAATATGCTAATAAGTATGCAAAGCTCCAGCAATCCTTCTGAGGACTGGAGTGAGCATCTCGGAGTTGGAATGTATGCTTTGATGATGATCAAAGATTTTGGGTGTATACAAAGTTTATGAGAAACTTGTATTTCCAAAGAAGTGAGTGGGAGCACTATAGAATTTCTGATGAGTATATGTTGTTGACATATTAATGATCGAAATGACGTAGAATTTCTGGAAAGCATATAGGGTTATTTGGAAAGTGTTTTCAATGGAAAACCTGGATTAAGCTACTTGAACATTGAGCATCAAGATCTATAAGGATAGATCAAAACGCTTAATAGTACTTTCAAATGAGCACATGCCTTGACGTGATCTTGAAGGTGTTCAAGATGGATCAGTCAAAGAAGGAGTTCTTGCCTGAGTTGTAAGGTATGAAGTTAAGACTTAAAGCTCGACCATGGCAGAATAGAGAGAAAGGACGAAGGTCGTCCCCTATGCTTAAGACGTAGGCTCTTCAGTATGCTATGCTGTGTACCGCACCTGAAGTGTGCCTTGCCATGAGTCAGTCAAGGGGTACAAGAGTGATCCAAGAATGGATCACAGGACAGCGGTCAAAGTTATCCTTAGTAACTAGTGGACTAAGGAATTTTCTCGATTATGGAGGTGGTAAAAGAGTTCGTCGTAAAGGGTTACGTCGATGCGAGCTTAACACCTATCCGGATAGCTCTGAGTAGAGATACCGGATACGTATAATGGAGCAACAATTTAGAATAGCTCCAAGTAGAACAATTATTTGGAATAGCTCCAAATAGAGCGTGGTAGCTGCATCTAGGAGATGACATAGAGATTTGTAAAGCACACACGGATCTGAAAGGTTCAGATCCGTTGACTAAAACCTCTCTCACAAGCAGAACATGATCAAACCCCAGAACTCATTGAGTCTTAATCACATGATGAATGTGAACTAGTTTAATGACACTAGTAAACTCTTTGGATGTTGGTCACATGGGGATGTGACCTGTCAGTGTTAATCACATGGTGATGTGAACTAGATTATTGACTCTAGTGCAATTGGGAGACTGTTGGAAATATGCCCTAGAGGCAATAATAAATTGATTATTATTATATTTCCTTGTTCATGATAATCGTTTATTATCCATGCTAGAATTGTATTGATAGGAAACTCAGATACATGTGTGGATACATAGACAACACCATGTCCCTAGTAAGCCTCTAGTTGACTAGCTCGTTAATCAATAGATGGTTACGGTTTCCTGACCATGGACATTGGATGTCGTTGATAACGGGATCACATCATTAGGAGAATGATGTGATGGACAAGACCCAATCCTAAGCCTAGCACAAGATCATGTAGTTCGTATGCTAAAGCTTTTCTAATGTCAAGTATCATTTCCTTAGACCATGAGATTGTGCAACTCCCGGATACCGTAGGAGTGCTTTGGGTGTGCCAAACGTCACAACGTAACTGGGTGGCTATAAAGGTACACTACGGGTATCTCTGAAAGTGTCTGTTGGGTTGGCACGAATCGAGATTGGGATTTTGTCACTCCGTGTAAACGGAGAGGTATCTCTGGGCCCACTCGGTAGGACATCATCATAATGTGCACAATGTGACCAAGGGGTTGATCACGGGATGATGTGTTACGGAACGAGTAAAGAGACTTGCCAGTAACGAGATTGAACAAGGTATCGGTATACCGACGATCGAATCTCGGGCAAGTACCATACCGCTAGACAAAGGGAATTGTATACGGGATCGATTGAGTCCTTGACATCGTGGTTCATCCGATGAGATCATCGTGGAACATGTGGGAGCCAACATGGGTATCAAGATCCCGCTGCTGGTTATTGACCGGAGAACATCTCGGTCATGTCTGCATGTCTCCCGAACCCGTAGGGTCTACACACTTAAGGTTCGATGACGCTAGGGTTATAAAGGAAGCTTGTATGTGGTTACCGAATGTTGTTCGGAGTCCCGGATGAGATCCCGGACGTCACGAGGAGTTCCGGAATGGTCCGGAGGTAAAGATTTATATATAGGAAGTCCTGTTTCGGCCATCGGGACAAGTTTCGGGGTCATCGGTATTGTACCGGGACCACCGGAAGGGTCCCGGGGGCCCACCGGGTGGGGCCACCTGCCCCGGGGGGCCACATGGGCTGTAGGGGGTGCGCCTTGGCCTACATGGGCCAAGGGAACCAGCCCCAAGAGGCCCATGCGCCTAGGGAACCCTAGAGGGAAGAGTCCTCAAGGGGGAAGGCACCTCCGAGGTGCCTTGGGGAGGATGGACTCCTCCCCCCCTCTTAGCCGCACCCCTTCCTTGGAGGAAGGGGCAAGGCTGCGCCTCCCCCCTCTCCCCTGCCCCTATATATAGTGGAGGGGAGGGAGGGCATCCATACCTGAGCCCTTGGCGCCTCCCTCCCTCCCGTGACACCTCCTCCTCTCCCGTAGGTGCTTGGCGAAGCCCTGCAGGATTGCCATGCTCCTCCATCACCAGCACGCCGTTGTGCTGCTGCTGGATGGAGTCTTCCTCAACCTCTCCCTCTCTCCTTGCTGGATCAAGGCGTGGGAGACATCGTCGAGCTGTACGTGTGTTGAACGCGGAGGTGCCGTCCGTTCGGCACTAGGATCATCGGTGATCTGAATCACGACGAGTACGACTCCATCAACCCCATTCACTTGAACGCTTCCGCTTAGCGATCTACAAGGGTATGTAGATGCACTCTCCTTCCCCTCGTTGCTAGTCTCTCCATAGATAGATCTTGGTGACACGTAGGAAAATTTTGAATTTCTGCTACGTTCCCCAACAAGGACGACTCCTAATTTAAGTAGACATGGGTCAGGTGACGTTCACGGGAAGGAAATGGCCAGGTGTGGGGTGTTTGACTGCTATAAAATCTCTCAGGGGTGTTCTGTTATGCAACATGGGAACACTAAAAATTATTTCCAGTGGAACATGGCCTTGAATTTTGGTTTCCTCCAAAATCTCACATGAGTCAAATGGAAGTGAAGGTGAAGGAGTCCCTATTGCACCACAACAGTGGGAAACTGGGAATGATATCCCCGAAGAAGCAGACGTATATAAATAGTTGTTGCATGCTAGGCAGAGTACATCATTCAACAATTCTATGATCATGCATTTCATCTTGATTGGACTTCTAAAGGGAGATCAAAAGCATGAAGGTACCTTGTCACGGGAAAGGAAGCACCGACAATCACAACTTAGCCACTGAAGTGGCAATAATAAATGTTCTGATTTACACGTTCAAAATTATTTTTTCGAGATTCCATAATAGAGAGTTATTGGATAGATTATTTGTTAAATTACCCATTGGGCAATGGAAGTGACATAGTCACACAACAGACATGGATAACAAGCTTGTGACTACTGTTTTGTGGGCTGGGACTGCTGGTACCTCCAATAGGGCGCCTTAAGCGCCAGTTGTCCATGTTGAGGCAAGGTGGGCATGCCTATTAAAATGAAGGTTCACTCGTTCCCTCCATCGATAGGCAGGCTTGCTCGCTCTGTCGATTCTTTTCTGCCTCAGTCGGTCATTCAGTTGTTGACAATAGACCATTGAGTTTTGAAAATTGACAAAAAGAATCATAAATTTTGAAAAATTTCAACAATTTCAAAAAAAAGTTTGTCAAAACATGAAAAAGTTGACAAATTGTTGGCAGTTGTAAAGCAACTATATTAAATCTTGGTCTAAATCCGTCCAAACTTCACATGATTCTTATCCTTCCTACCCTAAACTTTTGAGACATCCTGTTTCATCATTTAGCTATCCCCGTTCATCTCAGCTTCTAGTGCAAGATTTCTGCAGCAAACTTCCATCTATGCCTGCCATCAGCTAAGATCCTCTTCTGCTGATCCGTCACGTAAAGTTTGTCACTAGGAGCAAGGACAATACACTAGACATAGTTTGTCAGCCCCTCTTGTCCTCTCCTTGCTTGTAGATGCGGTGACCGCGTGTTTGCACGCCTGTGCACGACTGTGCACGTACTCTAGATAGTTTGGACGCGTCTAGAGCATTGTTTAGCTCCATTCCTTTCACCTCTTGTCGTTATCTCGTGCCCGAGTATGTCTGGTAGCTTTCTCCTGCCGTCGCCATTGCTCTCAACCTGTCTCCCCCTCTGGCAGTTTCCTCGTCGGCGCTAGCCGCCGAGCGCCCATGGGTGCACATCGGCCGACCGGATATGTCGCATGTTGTAGCTTCTTCCTCACCTCCCTTGGCTGCACCTCTGCTCCGGTGGATGCCTCTGCCCTCTCCGTTCACCTCTACACCCCCTTGTGAACCTTATCCTTGCCAGAGCTAGTCCGAACCATCTCAGCGAACTCCGGCCACGGGCACCCCTCCCCGTCTATGTAAGCCGTCCCCAAGGCCCTGTGAGCTCTCCATCAGCCTCAACTCTTTTCTCTAGCCCTCCGCGACCACCCCACTGAGCCCAAGGATCTCCCCTCGATCCCCATGGCTGCCATGCCTGCCGTCGGCCTCGGCCTAAATTGGCTCAAAGCTGAGCCACTCCCTCCTTTTTGTCGCCTAAATTATCTCAAGAGGAATACGGTGAGGACTGTGTGTCCTCTGAGTTGTGACTCAGCAGCCTCAACTAGCAGAACAGTTGATGCAGCAACTGGAACTGGTCTACCAAATTGATGTGTCTTCACCGAGCCAAACTTGTTTCAAATTCCTCAGTCCTCTTTACTTTATTCCACCGCTGAAAAATCTGTGATATATGCTCTTTATTTGCTTGGTTCATATTCTTCATACTCGTATGATTGTATGATTGCATGTTCTTCACTCTTACGTATCTTGATTGCATGTACATTGATTCTGTAACGACTTAGTTTCCTTTACGTTATCTCTTCACTCTGGTCTTCATCAAATTCTTCAGAGTTTGACAAATTTCTAAAAATCTCCCATTCACCCCCGCCCCTGGAGATAACCTACGCTTTTAGAAGCATCCACATTGATCTTAACTCTTCCTTTATTTGGTCTCTTACACATATGATCTTTCTTCCAGGCTGGTTGTTTCGCGGTTGATGCTCTTACAAAGTTTTTTGTTAATACCTTAATGGAGATAGCTATCCGGTATGGGGTTTTGATTGTTTCCCGCTTCACAAACTGGCCCATATCTGTTCAGCAAGATAGAGTATATACCTTTGTGTCGATGCAATGGATGGGGCTGCAGTTGAACATATGGTTCGCATTATCATCGTTGACGCTGGATGTCGCACGTACTTCAAGCAAGGATTAGCATAAAGTAGAGCTTCTACAGTACATGCAAGCTTTAGATATGATGGACCAAGCAAACTATTCTGGGAAATATCTAAAGTTACAGAAAAGCATGTATTGGTCTAAGAGACTAATATAGTAAGTTCATTGACTGGCTCACATGAGATTGACATTCGCAAGCTATTTGCATTTTTATTTAGAACTGCATCACACCATTTACATTACTAGTTATGTATTAAAATACTTATCTAAAAGAACATATATAGAAACATATGAATTTTATTTCTGGATACCAATACAGAAGTACTAAAAAAACAAGACTAAACGTTAGTAGAAGGTAACAAGAGGTCATTACACAAGTTTTACTAGCAATTAGGGGACCCTGGTTCCTATAGTGACCACATTTAGGTATATCCTACCCTACCAGTGGCTAAATAATGCAACTTTATGACTGTCATGTTGTACTAGACCTCATGTTGTTCTAGACCTGCAGCGCACCTTTCCGCACGGAGCCCGGTCCTAACGATTGTGCCTAAGCATGAGTATCGAATAGGCAAGCTTAGCATGTTTTGTTGACGATGTATCACCTAAAAGTCTTGTACTGCCATAGTGATTACCAGCAGCAGCAACAAGGAATGGAAGCAGAGTAGCAAAGCAATGCTTATGGAGAACTCGACATGCATGCAGAGTGACACAAACTCATCATCACACGATATTAATATTGTAAACTCCACACTTACTCGGACACTAGTGATTGCCAGCACCAGCAATGATGAACGGAAGCTAATAGTATGGGCATGCAGAGTGACACATACTCAACATCAGACAATATGAATACTGTAAACCCCAAACTCACTTGGACAATGCAATGTTTTGAAGCAAGCTCTATGCAGAGTAATGCAAACTTATGGGAAACACAAAATGGCAAGCACAGGTGCACTGACAGTGGTAGCTACTGTCAGGTTCAGCAGGACACACTCAGACACACTTATTATTAATGCTGGTAGAAGAGAGCAATGGTGCTACAGCAATGGCGTGGCATGGCACGGGCAGGAAGGCAGACATGCCGGCGCGTGCATGGCAAAAAAGAAATACCAGGGGCCTGGACCTCATGGCATGCCAGAAAAGGAGCATGTAGGAGTCACGGGTCCGAGGGGTTAGGGTACAGGAGAAGCTGAGGTAGGGACACCTCAAAGATATTCACAAGGTCTGCAGCAACATCAGGACAACAACAAAAATGTGGTGCTTCAGTTAGTAACAATCCTCAAAGTCAAGACTAGTGAACTAGTTCTGATATATCGATTTCTAAGGGTAAGCTTCTGTAAGTTCAACCCTGACCTTCCATGCACCACCCTGGTAAATACCTGCAGCAAGGAAACAGAGGAAGCCTACCAATTAGGCACCAAATGAATTTTTAAGTGCTAGAGAGCAGATTGAAGGATCAAAATGTTACTATATAACAACAGACTAAATACCACTAAAAGAACACCACAATGACTTGAAAAGCAATGAGACAGAGGTAGTTAACATATACTACTTGCAAACTGGAAAGATATTGATTGTAGAATCCCATCTGAACTTCTGAACCATGCATACAACACCGAGACTACCACGGACAGAACAACAAATGTCTTAACAAGGAGTTATTTTACAAAATGGAAAGCTAACAGCTCTTCAGAGGGAAGTAAAAACAGTTAGCAAGATGGAATGGCCTAGAAAATGCAGCATATCCTTTCCAGAATACACAACCTCTTAAAGTCAGAGCACTACAAAACTCGAATTGCACACAAATGCAAGATTTCACCTAGAGAAACCGACACTATGCAATCCTAAGCAATTGCACTAGAAAACTTTGTCAGCAAGTGGCTCCAACTATGAATGGAAAACGCTCAAGAAGCTCAAAAAAATGGATGTATAACATCTAATGTAGTAGCTGGCAAGGCACATGAATTAGCAAGGCTGTATAAATGTTCCAGCTATCCACCTATTTACAAATGGGTTGTTGGTGAGCCCACTTGCTGGCAGGCGAATCTTGTGAAACTGCCAGAAAAAGAAGCGAGCTATTCGACCAAATCTGGGTCTCGAGAAGGGTACTACATCTGATCTCGAATTTAGCATAAATTTCACGCAATCAGATCAGAAGAAGGGGGCAGTAGAATATATGGATATACGAGAACTTGAACTCGGGGAGGCGGCGGATGAAGGGCTTGAACTCGTTGTTGCCGCGGGTGGGGAGCGCAGGGACGGCCTGGTCGAGCGCCTCGAGCTCCAGGTCGACCATGGGGGAGAGGAAGCCGATGAGGAGGTTGAGGAGGTAGATGTCGAGGCCGTAGGAGACGATGTAGAAGCCCTGCACGTAGTAGACCCGCGACACGTAGATGGCGGCGGCCAGCAGCGTGCCCGCCCACCGCCCTGTCGTGTGCGGCTCCGGCGGCGGCGGTGCGAGCGTCTGCGCCGTCATGGCCACCGTGAACTCGCACGAGGACGGCTCCGCCTTGGATTGGGCGTTGTGGCCTGCGCCTGCACCTGTGCGAGTGAGAGGAAGGAAGGGTGGGGTGGGGGATTGGTTGCTGTTTGATTGGTTGTGGATCGAGGAGAGTTCGACGGCGGGGTGGTGCGGCCGCCGTGGGTGAGGACGACGGCGGGTTGGGGTCGGCCATCATGGGCGAGGATGACGGAGGGGTGGTGCTGGCCGCCGTGGGCGAGATCGACGGCGGGGTGGGGGAGGCGGTTGTGGACAAGCACGATGGATCCGGGCGGGGCTGGGGATGGGACCGGGGGAGGATGGGATCTACACGAGGCTGTCGCCGGGGTTTGTGGCGTGGCGGAGGCGGCCATGAGGAGGGAAGGAGGAGAGGGCGAGGGAGGTAAAGGAGATCTGAGGGAGGGAGAGGGGTGGCGGCATAGATCTGGATCGGATCGAGATCTGAGGGAGGGAGAGGGCGGTGGCTGTGGGTGTGCGGAATCCGGGAGCCGAGGCCTTCACAGGAGAGTGAGTGGAAGGGGAGCCGGAGGAGGTGGGGATCGTCGGTGTTGGGCGGAATCGATGGGGGCGGCGGCGCACGGAGGCGAGCGCGGCTAGGGTTTGGACGAGGGGTGAGAGGGAGTTGCGCTGATTCGGGAGGGGGATGAGAGGGATTACGGGTAGATGGGGTGGGGGAAGAGGGTTGCCGTCGGATCCGGGCCTATCCAGCGGTGGTTGTGCATGATCCGCGTGAGGTGCTCGTGGACCAATCAGAATGCAATAAAGGCCTTGATGACTTTATGACCATATAAATAGGTCTTAAATGATTAAAAATAAGTTCTTTTGCAGGAGAAAAGCATTTTTCATTGTTGAACTAGAAAAAATAGTTTTGTTGTGAAGAACCTACCAGCTCTATGTATTAGACCAATTTTTATGTATAATTGACCAAATGATTTTATGTAAAATGCTTTTAATCCACGAAAAATTTATTTTCCATTTTTTTGACTACCCAAAATGAGTAGTATAAGTGAAGGACCTACCATATATTTGTTGCAAAATTGGAATTAATAAATTTTATAAAATACTAGGCGATATATAATGCACAATTGACAAAATGGTTGGGTGTCAAAAGTTTTGATCCACCTTTGGTGAAAAAGACAAGTTCCCGCTGATTCAGCTGGAAGCGGGCCAAATTTGAACTGTAGCTACCTCGTAGTTTGCTCTTTATTTTTTCCAAAAATCATTTCTAGGTACATAAGTATCTATTTAATAAGAGAAACACCAAAAAAAAATACAAGATTCAACCACTAGCTAGGAACGGCCAAGCCCGGCGTTTTGACCGCATTTTGAATCGGCATAAAAAATTCAAAAAAAATCAAAAAATTGGAAAACCTCCGCATTGTGTCATTATTTGTGGCCTAGTTTCGAGGAAAAATAATAAACTTGTAATATGGTAATTATTTTGTGAAGATTCATGGCTTTCAAGCCAAATGATCAATCTTGTGGCCACATTCATGGCATAGTTTCTTCAAATGACCTCATATCATGCACAAGGGTGCATCTTGGAATGACAAAAAATGTTTCCTAAGGAACTTTTCCTTTTCTTTCGACGAAAAATTCATTTTCCGTTTTTTCGAGTGCCCAAAATGAGTTTTTTTGTGAAGGACCTACCATATATTTGTTGCAAAATTGGACCTAGTCAATTTTATAAAATACTAGGCCATATATAATGCACAATTGACAAAATGGTTGGGTGTCAAATTTTTTGATCCACCTTTGGTGAAAAAGACAAATTCCCGTCGATTCAGTTGGAAGCGGGTCAAATTTGAACTGCAGGTGTCTCATAGTTTGCTCTTTATTTTTTCCAAAAATAATTTCTAGGTAAATAAGTATCTATTTAATCAGAAATACATGGTTTGATGGCGAGACATCGATGTTTGGACGGTGGCCGAGGGCCCCAACTCTAGAGCGCATACGCTCGCATGTCTAGTGGGTTGGGCACTCCCCAGGTAGGTGCTAGGAAGAAAATTATAACATAAGATTCTCATGAGGAGACCGAACTATGCTCAACCATGAATTAGCAGCCAAGTGTTTGATTAGTGGTATGGGAAATGCAAATGGCCAATGGGCGTGAGTTTTTGCTGAGGATGATCATATTCTAAGAAGAATGTCTTCAATTTTTTTTTAGGGAAATCAAGAATATATAAATAACACTTCCTTCACAAAGTGCTGCTCTGAACAGAATAGGAAAATAAATATTGTTGAGTTATTTTTGAACTAGGCAAGGAAGGTTTTTTACATATTTGATGAAGATATGATCCAAACAATTTATGAGAATTTTTTGGGAATTTTTGGAATAACTGAAATATAGGTTGCTTCACAACCTAGGGCAAAAATTGACACATGGAGATGACACATAGGCAAAACTGATGAGATGGCGCCTAGTCATCACAAACCACCACAATCTACAAGGCTAGGAACATCTATATTGGTCGTTAACAACTAGAAATAAGGCAGCGGACCAACATTGTTTGCTTTATGACCATTTCATGTAAGGAAATTATGACCTTTCTAACCAAAATGGTCGCAATGGTTTAGGGTTTGGGGCCCCCCGAACAGCTTTTGACCAATTGGTCTCAAATGGTCATAGATCTATGACCAATTTTTCCAGGGTCACTGACAGAAGGTCACTAGTTGACATATTTCTTGTAGTGACAGAAGGCCTCTTCCCGTGTCTGGATGGGACTCTCCTTTGCGTGGACGGCAAACTTGGCGTCCAGATGAATAGTTTCCTTCCTCCGTAAACCGACTTTGTACACCCCTAGTCCCCTCCAGTGCTTATATAAACCGGAGGGTTTAGTCCATAGAGGCAATCACAATCATACGGGCTAGACATCTAGGGTTTAGCCATTACGATCTCAAGGTAGATCAACTCTTGTAACCCCTATACTTATCATAGTCAATCAAGCAGGAAGTAGGGTATTACGTCCATCAAGAGGGCCCGAATCTAGGTAAACATCGTGTCCCCTGCCTCCTTGTTACCTTCTATCCTCAGATGCACAGTTCGGGAGGCGGAGTGCCCTCATGCGCTGGAGGAGAAAAAGGAGGAGGCGTCCGGTTTGGAAGCTTGATGTACCCCTTTCTCCATAGACAGGTATTCCTTAAAGCCTTTTCCAGATAAATCTTCCCTCCACCTGTAGGGAAGTCAAACTCCAGCTCCTCAAATCCCTCCATTATTTCATCCACCATCACAACAGCCTAGCAATGTGGAATCGGACGACAATGAAAAGTTTCCTCAGCTCGAAGAGGTATAACAAAGCTGACCGCCGCCTTAAATGTCAGGTTCTGGCATTTCGTCATTAGCTCGCAATGTTCACCCTCCGCGATACTATCACGGGGTAGCGAGGAGGCGTGAAATTAGGCTGGAAGCCACGCTGCTTCTCCGCTAAGATGGTGGGGTAGCTTCTGGGGCAGCATCGAAGCAAGGATCTTCATGCCGCTGAGATGGTTAGTAGGTAGCTCGCTGGGTCTCAAGTTCCTCTAGTTTTGCTGATCTTGCACTGAGCCTCTGCATTTCGGTTGCTTCCACTTTCCTCTTTCGCTCTCCGCTTCTATAACCACTGTTGTCAGAAAACCCATGTACCTACGGAACGGAGCCTGGTGGGCCTCGTGTTCGTCCAGGGTGCTCAAGATTCCCGAGGGCCTCTGTCAGCTCGTACTTCTCTCTGTCGGTAATGAACGTCCCTTCATGCGCTGCCTTGATTGCTTTCTGAAACTTCCGGATGGGTATTGAAACTTTCTTGTCCGTCCAAACACACTCCCCTGTTTGTGGGTCCAAAGTTTCCCCAACCTCGAAGAACCAAGTCCTTGAACGATCTGGCCAGTGCAATGTCGCTGGTTGGACACCTTTAGCAAGCATGTCTTGCTCAGCTTTGTCCCACAATGGTCGGGCTTTGTAGTAGCCACCTGACCCTGTGTGATGGTGATACTTCTTTTTTACAGCATTCTGTCTGTTTGTAAGTGATATTTTCTTACCCTTCTCAAATTTCTTGTAGGCCACAAATGCAGGCCAGTGATCTCTTATCTTCTCATATCGACCGATAAATTCTGGAGTCTTCTCTTTGTTAATAGACTTTATGTTCAACTCTTTGTTCCTGTTCATGAATAGTTCTGCCATCTTCTTTAAATTAAACGCCTTGACCTTTCGCTCTATAACTGGATTATTCGGCTCCTTATCTAGCCTTAGGCTGAAATTTGTCATCAGCGAGGTCCAAATATCATCTTTCTGTCTATCCTAGACATAAGAAACTTGAGGGTCATCCTTATTCTTATTCCATTGCAGGATTCTGATCGGGACGCTCTCCCTAACTACAACTCTTCGCTGATATACAAATGCGTCCTTGGTCAGCTTGGGAGCAATCGGTTGGCCATCTTTTGCGACTTCTGTGATCGCAAACCTTTCATTCTGGTGTAACCTTTTCTTCGGTCCTCGTCTCTTTACGGAAGTTTGCCTCGATCAGAAGGGCTAAAAGGAGAAAGAAACATTAATATATGTACATATCAAAACAATTAATGCATCAAGTCAGCACAAACTTAATACACATCAAAATAATTAATGTACACACACACACACACACTATTATGATCACGGGGATCAGAATATTATTCTGATCATAACATGAACTTTCTGAGTTACACAACCTGAACTTTCCTCTGTAGGAACCCGACCCTCGGGCTATCTTCACAACTGTGTCTCCCCGCGCGAATTATTCTGGTCAGTCGTGTTCTATGTCATATGTAATCTGAAAACGGTTTTTAGCAACTAAATGCCCGTTTTAAATAGGAATCTCGCTCGTACGCGGATTTTTCTCTCGGGTCATGATAAACTTGCGTCTTTTACAATTTTACTGCTTGAGTTGTTCGACCTGTACTTCCCCCGGTGCTAGGTTGAACTTCCGCCAACATTGCCCAAATGAGGCTTGCGATATACCGTTGGAAAGCTAAATTTTTGGCAAAATGTAAGCGGTTTAAAAGAAGTTTTGAAAAACGTTTTTCTTCATATAAAAGACATGAATCGTATTTTTGATCGCATTTCTAAACCATTTATAGGCAAATAATATGGCCTTGGGAAGCTGCTGCAAAACCGCTCCTTCCACATTTTGAAAGTTTCCTCTAATTTCCTATGGTTAAAGAGTAATTTGGAAAATCATAAAATTTTGCAAACCGAACAACCGACTTCATATTTTTGATGCCATTTCTGAAGAGCTAATTTAATTGAGGAAAATGATATGGCGTTGGAAAGCTTATGAAAATGCGCTACTTTCTCATGTTGAAAGTTTTTTCTAATTTTGAACAGTTTAAAAGTAATTTAAAAAATGGTACAAGTCCCATCGAGTTCGTATTTTTGAGCTACTTTTTTAACCATACGTCCGAATGCAGCAAATGATATGGCATTAAAAAGCTTGAGAAAATGCGGAACTTTCTGGTATATATTGTTTCTCACAATTCCTTATAGTGTTAAGTCAATTTTGAAATTGGCTAAAAATTTTTTTGGCCGTAATTTCTACAACTTTATCGGAATGGGGAAAATAATAGAATGTTGAAAAGGTACGGAAAATGCAAAACTTTTTCATGTTAATTGTTTTCTATAGTTCCTAGCCGTTTTCAAGTAATTTTGAAAACGGCGAGATCATGCTTTCTGCCTTTAACGTGAAGCTGGTTCTGCGAAAATGCACCGCCTGAGGAACTTGAACTTCTCGGCATGTCTACTTGAACTTCATTGTGTTTTTCATGTGCTTTTTTGGCTCGTAGTTTTTAATAGTTTTTAGTCATTTTTGGCTAATCATTCATTAAGTCGATGTGATAGTTTTTAGTTAAATATTAGAGAAAAAGTGGTAGTTTCGGCACAAAGTTGTAAAGTGGTAGCTTATGAGCACGATTTGATGAATTGTGGTAGTTTTTGTTAAATACTCATTGCTGTAGGTGAACTATTACGGCCTTTTGTAGTAGAGCGAACCACGTCACATTCCGCCATCCTTCTTTCTTAAAAATTATGTTATGATTTGTCTTACTGCCTTAGCAGCATACTTCACGTAGGATGACTCCTACTTCAAGTAGACATGGGACTGGTACCGTTCAGTGGATGGAATGGCCTGAAATTCCACTAGTCGGCTTAATGGGGAGTTTGACATCAGTAAAATCTATCATGGGTATTCTGTTATGCAACATGGGAACAGTAATAGTTATTTCCAGAGGAACAAGGCCTGGAATTTTGGTTTCCTCCAATATCTCACATGAGCCAAATGGAAGTGAAGGTGAAGGAGTCCCTATCATACCACAACAGTGGGAATGATATCCCTGAAGAACACTCATGAGTATATAAATAGTTGTTGCATGCTAGCTAGAGTACATCGTTCGACAGTTCTGTGATCATGTATTTCACCTTGATTGGACTTCTAAAGGGAGATCAAAAGGATGAAGGTAGCTTGTCAGTTGTCACGGGAAAGGATGAAGGTAGCTTGTCAGTTGTCACGGGAAAGTTAGCCACTGAAGTGGCAATAATAAATGTTTTGAGTTACACCTTCAAACTTATTTTGTTGGGATTCCATAATAGAGAGTTATTGGATAGATTATTTGTTAAATTAGTGATTGGGCAATCGAAGTGACATAGTCACACAACAGACATGGATAACAACCTTGTGACCACTGTTTTGTGGGCAGGGACTACTCAGACTTCCAATAGGGCGCCTTAAGCGCCAGTTGTCCGTGCTGCCGCAAGCTGGGCCGGCCTATTAAAACAAAGGTTCGCTCGATCCATCCATCAATAGGCAGGCTTGCTCGCTCTGTCGATTCTTTTCTGCCTCAGTCGGTCATTCAGTTGTTGACACTAGACCATTAGCTTTTGAAAATTTAAAAAAAGAATCATGAATTTTGGAAAATTTCAACAATATTGAAAAAAGTTTGTCAAAATATGAAAAAGTTCAAAAATTGAAAAATAAATAAAGAAATATGAAAAAAAATAAAATTTTAAAAAATGTTCATAAATTTTCAAAACGTTCATCAATGTTGAAAAAAGGTAACGAAATTGTAAAAAAGTTCATCAATTTTGGAAAAAAAAATCATATTTTTCTAAAATAGATCATCATTTTTGAGAAAGTTATGCATTTGAAAAATATCAGCAAAAATATAAAAAGGAAAAACAAAAAAAAGGGAAAAAGGGAAATGAAAACAAAAAGGAAAAAGGAAAAAGGAAAAAGATAAAGAAAAAGCCATGAATGAAAAAACTGAAAGAAAAAACGCCCATAAAATCACTGCGGAATCTGAAAAGCGGTTGAAGCTCCAGCTGATGGACTCATCAGCGCTCTCTCTTCCACTCCTCGACGTGCAGTAGTTTGCAGAGCAGTACTTCTCCCTGATCTGAAGCACTTTATGATTACTAGGAAAATATGAAAAGGGGAATCAGACAAGCATGGATGGAGAATAATCGACTGAAGAATCAATGTACTCACGAGAGGTTCAATGTCGTGGGTGCAGTCCTTGAGCACTTTTCCTATGGCGGCAGGGTACTTCAATAATAACGTGGCGAAGTGCTATTACTAGGATATCATAGCGAAAAGGTGTGGTAGCTCCCGGGAGTCCCGACACTCCATTATCAGCCCCGTCCAATCCCTCTAAGATTCGTGCTAAGGTCTCACTCAAAGCAAACCGTTTGCAGGACGTGCCAGCTTTGTCAGCCCATTTGAATTATCTAATAGCGATGGATGTAGTAGACACGTACTGACTACTACCTCCGTCCTGGTTTATAGGTTCTCTTTGTAGGTTGTGCCAAATTTTGACTAAAGATTTAACTAACAAAATGTTAATGCATGTCAAGAAAAATTATCTCATTGCATTCGTATTTGAACATAATTTTCAAAAATATAATTTTTGGTGACATGCGTGAACATTTTGTTAGTTTAATCTATGGTCAAAATTTGGCACGAAATATAATGAGGACCAATAAACCCGGACGGAGGTAGTAGTAGTTTGTCTTCAACAGCATGATAGGACGGCCACTGTTCTATAGTGTTGTGTGACACGTGAAGGAGGCTTGTCCTTCATGGATGGTTTATACTATTCGACAGAGCACATCAATGCTTTTTCGCTGACACTGGTGAGACTGGAAACTGAACATTGCGCTCTCTCTATCCCTCCTAGAAAACATTTTGTACGATAGCAAGATTCACCATCAAACAATTTTTTTTCTTCCTTCTATCTCCTACTCTCTCTTTTCTGATATTTCCGCTCTCTCACAAACAGGCTCACAAAAAATAAAGGCTATCCTACCTTCTCTCTCAGTCCCTTAAAACCCTCTCTCCTCCCGACAGGCTCTCACAAGCACACTGACCACCACGAAGTGACATGTGAGTGGAGAATTGTTTATAGCGAAAGGCCATGGTAAAGTTGTAGTATTGTCACACATCCATTTACTATTCACCTTGCCTGCTAATGAAAACGGTGGTGAAGGACCAGACACATATCCCGAGTGAAACAAGTATCGTTGAACGGCGTGATAGCCGGGTGTCTAGACACCCGGGTGTTGAAAAGCCGGTCTCATATCATAGGCTGCCATAACAGTCCCCGAAGCAGTCTTTTTCGTTACATTTCTCAGATTGCAAAAGATGGAACTGGTCGCACTCTCATACCTTAGACGCAAATCTCTGCTAACGCTGCCACGAGCCTCGGCAACACATTGGCAAGCGCGAGTCTCAACTCTCAATGCGGCAAGGAACAATCTATCCTCATTGCTTCCTTGGTAGCATGGGCGTCGCCGTCGAGCGTGCCAACCACGCACCCTCTTAGGTACTTCTGACATGCAGGTGGAGCATGATGAGAAGGGTTAGGAAGTGTCCCTCCGGCGCGCTGACCAAGGCCTCGTACCCAGAGTCGTTGAAGGGGCTTGATGTTGGTCAGCTCTAGTGGACTCCTGTACCATCTCTTAAGGAACTTCAGAGCTTTCTCGCTGTTATCGTGGTGCTCGATACACATCAGTAATACACTGGTGGTCAAGTCTGTAAAGGACATGTAATTCATCTTGTTTGTATTGCCGCATCTATGAGATAAAAGCAAACTGAAGCATGGGTCTGGATTTGGTCTCCTCCAAAATCTCACAATAGCTAAATTGGGTGAAGGCGAAGGTTATGATGCCAAAATTTCGAAGTGGTGAAGACGTGATATCTGCGAGGAAAGATATATATAGAGAGAGCTGTACATGTCACATCACAGTGAAATTTGGTCATTTTTCATGCATATATCTCCCCATTTGTCATGCGTACATCTCCTTGTCATGCATATCTATCTGATCTGCATGAGTATCCCGTCCCGTATGGCCGGCCGTTGTGGACTGTGCAGGTCAAAAGCATATCACACATGCATGCTTGAGGTGCCCTATTGCTAGATCGTTTTTCCAACTAACAAGTTCTGGTGCTCACACTGTGTAGTGACGCTTCTAAAGCATGGACGGTTAGCTGCTTGTGCTTTTCATTACTGCTCCTACATTACATTTTACAGGCCCCAAGAATTGTTTTACTCAATTAGCTTTAGCAATCAATGTAGAAAGGGATTGTCCTGAAAATGATGGATTTTTTTTCTTGAAAGTGATTGTTGAAAGAGATGGGGGTTAAAAACAAGATGGACACTTGTTAATGCAGCAAGATGAGGCAAAATGATCTTGGCTTGTGAAACAATGCGACGTCGAAAGCCTGTTGAGACGTTGAGTATGCATACCGCTACATGGGGTCTCAGGCCTGCCTTTTTTTTTTTGAGAAAAGAGGGGGACCCTCTTTTGCCGATGATGCTCATCCTTGCTATGGAACCCTTGCAACGCAACTTGCACAAAGGCACTGATGAAGGGATTCAACTTCCACCATTTCCTTAGCCGCACCATAGTATTCTGCCAATTCTTTGTTCTTCTCTTTACTTTACATGTATGTTCATGACTTTGTCCGTGTGGGACTAAAATTAGGCACTGACTAGGCTATTATATGTTCTCGTCCCCGAATCCCCAATTCCCTCTTAATTACCGACTCTCATATTCCTACCCAAGCAACATCGTGACAAACAAGTGATGGCCTGGGAGCAAAAGAAATAATTAAACATCAATGCCACACAAAAGGTACATCATATCACACTGTGATAGTTCATGGTTACTACTTACCAGCATGAAAACCTGAAACCTCGTAACAAGGATGCCTACCTATTAAATGGTAGAAGCAAACCAACCACAACGGACCTATGTTGCGATCTGCTATCAATAAAGACTAAGTATGGATCCAATCCAACAGGTACATAGCTAAGCTAAGGTAGCAGCACCGATATATATACAGACCGACAATGAACGTGTCTGTCATATCATGTGCTGCGTGGTGGGCTGCATGATGGAGCCGTCGCTGCGGCCCAGCTGCTTCTGCAGCTCCACGTTGGCGTTCCACCCGATGTCAATCACGAAGCCTGGGTTGCTGAGCTCGCGGTACTCCTGGCAGATGGCACAATACTCGAGCCAGCAGAAGTGGACGCAGCAGTCCGGGAATGGGGTCTCCCGGAGCCTGCACTGGGCGCGCATCTTGGTGTGGTAGACACAAGAGTAGATCCACTGGCACTGCCACCCCGCAGCACCCCCACCGCCACGTAAAGCACCGCGCCGGCGCCGCTCGCCGTGGCCATATTTTCTACTGTGGTGGTCAAGGTGTTTGGAGAGTACTTGATAGAACCAACTATCGCAGACATCGAGGGCTCCTAGCACTATCAAAAAGCAAGAGGGTGTCCAGGTACGCTCGGATCCTTGGATTGCATGCACTGAAAATGGAAGAACTGCTCATATGCTCAAAAAACGGCAATATCAAGACCATTGTAAGAAGCCCACATCATTCTTAAAGCAGTTGCATCGACCGCTGGATTTCGCACTCTTTCTTTTGCTTGCCCGGGTCACATAATGACATCAACATTCTGAAGTGGCCTTCATTGCTCGCTAGGTTGACTATGGGACTAGCTTCCATGCAACTGTACCAGCAATGTTCATGACTACCACATGAGCTACTATCTTTGTGATGATACATATCCTTCGTGGGCGACCTCCGTAAACACCATCTTTGAGCCAAAGGGTAGAAAAAAATCTCACTTTGCCAAAGACAAGAAGAAGCTAGAAAATATGTGGAGAGGCATTTGGAGTGCTCCAAGCCCGTTTTGCAGTTGTTTGAGTACCTACAAAAATATGAGATACAGAGACGTTGTGGATGGTGATGACAGCTTGTGGTCATGCACAACATGATTGTGGAGGATGAGGGTAAGGCATTTTGCATTGGTCTGGATTTTGAGCGGATGGGTGATCCTGTCAAACCTCCACCACCGGATCCACTGACGTTTTAGGATTTCAATCAAATGCATCAACATATTCGGCATCAAGGAACTCATGAGTAGCTTCGGAATGATTTGATTGAGCATATGTAGACGCTTCAAGGGACAACTAAAACATATGTCGGACAAAGTTGAATTTAAATTGGAACAATTTTATTTAAAAACTTTATACTTTGATTGTAATTTATATTTGAACTATTGTTTCACTGGAATATTTCGATGCTATTTATGGATGAGTTGTGTTACACCTATAGTTATTTGGGGTGCCTCAAAGATAGGAAAAACAGGGACCGACATTTGGTGGACAGGGTTGGAACGTCAGCTCTCGTATCGGTATCCGCGCACGTTTGTTGTGTATGTTTCCGTGTTCTGCGTTCGAGCTGTCCCTGTGATATCGATGTTTTAAAGCAAATAGATACCACTACTGCAAACGAAACAACGCTTATTTGTAATTTAGTGTGTCGAAGAGGAATATAAGATAACTAGCACAAATGCATCTAAAACTGTAACGTTATTAAATACATGAATTCAGAAGGAGCTTGCCATCACAGAGGAACTTTTGAGCATTCTCATCGTAAATCGGTCATGGTGCTCGACAGAGAGTAGCAGGATTTGGTGTTGAAGTCCATAAAATATTTGTAATATAGATTTGCTTCCATCCATGAGTTATGAGATACAATCAAACTGAAGCATGACTATGAATTGGAGCTAAATTTGGAGAAAGGAAGGATATGATGCGGAAATTTTGAAGTGCTAAAGGCGTGATACCTCAGAGAGAGAGAGAGAGAGAGAGAGAGAGAGAGAGTTGTACATATCACATCGCAGTGGTATAGAGCTATTAGTGCATCCCAATGATGCAGAGGTCAGGGGTTATCCTCATTTAATAAAATGTTATGAGTATAAGAATAGGGAAATAGACAATATGAATATTACACACATGTTATCATTGTAGTGATAAATCAGTACATCATACATTGTTGTTGCATAGCTAGTGGTGCAGTGATACACCATAGATGGTGCAAATTTTATAAGTTGCAAAAACTTTTTCTTTTGACAGAAGCCCATACTGTCTCCCTTTGTGACTACTTGAAGTTCTAGCCTTGTCCTAAGTCAAACTTATTTAAGTATGACTTTTTTTCTTTCGATAAAGGACTTCTCATTGAATAGATATATCGAGGTGATACAATCATATCGAAAGAAAGCCCAGCCTCTGCATAGCTAGATGCACACAGCCAAAAAGTCCAGAGCTCCCTAAAAATAATAATTCGAAACAATGCCAAGCAATAAATCGTGTCTAGCCTAAGGTGCGGTAGATCCTATCCGTAAATCACACCGCCATCCATGGGGATAGAAAACCTCCCTCGCCATACGCTCTAGCTGTGTAGACACCATCATAAAATGGTCCCTGTCCTCCGGCTTCTGCAGGATAGACCAAGTACGGAGCCATCACTAGTAGAAAAGGGGGCAAAGGTCCAGGACGGGTCAGCCCATTAGTCCCGGTTCAGTCAAGAACCGGGACCCATGGGGGCATTGGACCCAGTTCGTGAGCCCCGGGGGCCGGCCAGGCCACGTGGGCCATTGGTCCCGGTTCGTCTGGACCTTTTGGTCCCGGTTGGTGGGACAAACCGGGACCAATGGGCCTCGCTCCTGGCCCACCACCATTGGTCCCGGTTGATGGCTCGAACCGGGACCAACGGCTTTTATGATAATTCTTTTTGCTTTTAATGTTTTGAACTAAATTCTAATTACTTATTTATTTTCTTTTATGATAATTCTTTTTGCTATTAAAGTTTGTAACAAAATTCTAATTACTTATTTATTTTCTTTTATGATACTAGAGGTTTATAAAAGCTTTTTAGTTAATTCCTTTAGTACCAGTTCTAAGGCTGTTACAAAGGCATTTTATTTGGTACATGTTTTAAGGCTGGGGCCCCACGAGCATCTTTTAGTACCGGTTCGTGGCATGAACCGGTAAAAGAGTTTTTTAGTTGATTCTTTCTGCAACTGTTTTTTAGTCCCACCTCACCAAGCGAGAGGCACTCACAGCGGTTTATAAGCCCTGAGTGTAGAGACGATGAAGAGAGAAGCGCAGTGCTCACCTGCACGTTGGCCTGAAGCTAAGCAACGTGCAGGTGAGCATTGCGCCTCTCTTTTATTTTGGCATGGTATCATCATAATAGTTGTGGAGAAAGTTTTCACTTTTTGTTGTAACTAGAAACAAAGTAAAATAAATAAAGCAAGAAAGAAAACAAAAAAACAAAAAAAGTGATTTCAAATTTGAAAACTAATGGCACTAACATAAAGTTTATAATTTTTCTAAAACTAAAAGCAAAAAGAATTAAAAAAAAAGCAAAAAACAAAAGAAAATAAATAATGTAGAAAACAAAACAAAAAAACTGGGAAACAAAATAAAAATAGCAACAATAACTAAAGAAAACAAAAAAACAAAAAAAGTGCCTCCTACTGGGCCCCCACGTCCTGAATACGACTAGAAACCCTACCATGGGCCAGGATTCAGGCCCGCAGAAGGCCCAGCAGGCCCACAAGCAAAGCAGTGTCAGATTAGGCCCATAGGCCTGCAGTTCAGAGGAGTTCGAGTGGGAAGAGGCAGCGGAGCTTATAAACAGGTGCGGGGTGCTCTCAACTAGCGAGGTGGGACTAAACTCCCACCACCACGCCGCTGTGCAAGGCCGTTGGTCCCGGTTGGACGCACGAACCGGGAACAATGCCACCCTTTGGTCCTGGTTCGTGGCACCAACCGGGGTCAATGACACCCTTTAGTCCCGGTTCGTGCCACTAACCGGGACCAAAGGCCGCCGCTTCCCGCCCTTTGGGCCGCTGAAATAGGCCTTTGGTCCCGGTTGGCGGCTCCAACCGGGACTAAAGGGGGCATTGGTCCCGGTTGGTCTCACGAACCGGGACCAATGCTTTGCCTATATAAGCAACACTCCTGAAAACTTGGTTCAATTCCTTCTTCCCCGCGCCCGACGCCGCCAGGCTGCCCGTCTCCGTCGCCGTCGCCCCGCGCCGTCCCGCACCGTCCCGCGCCGCCCCGCGCCGTCGTCGCCGCCCCATGCCATCGTCGCCCCGCGCCGTCGGTGCCCCGCCCCGACATCGTACGTCGCCTCCCCGCCCCGCCCCATCCCGACAGCGTCGCCGCCCCGACGCCGTACGTCGCCGCCCCGCCCCGCCCCGTCCTGATTTTTTGCTAATTTAATTATTTGATGTAGTAGTTAATTTAGATGTGTAGTATAATTTAGATGTGTACTTCATAGTTTTTTTTGTTAGATGTGTAGTAATTTAGATGTGTAGTTCATAGATTTATTTTCATATTGTGTAATTTGTTCATGTTTTGTTATATTTTTTCTGGTAATAGATTTTTTTGGTGATATTATTGTTGAATATGCATGTTTGTATGTTCGTATATATGCAAAGATCGAATATGTCAATTTTTTATGATTTTTTATGTTCATAAATTTTTTATGACTTTTTTCTGTTGTAATTTTGTTCATAGAATTTTAATGATTTTTTTGTTCATAGAATTTCCTTTTTCAATTTATTTATATGTTCATATTGTGTATGTATAGGAAAATTGTGCATGATCAAAGTCATTTATGAATATGTTCATATTTAGAATAGAGGAAAAAGGAATAAGAAGAGAAAGTGTTTAATATAATTAGTTAGAAAAATAATAGAACTATAGTTAAACTAGTTTATTTTTAGTAAGTACTTCTTTATTTTATTTATAGTAAGTGCTTCATATATAGTTGAACTAGCTAGTTGATTTAATAAACCAATTTATTTTACTATATATAGAAGTAGTTTATTTTTATTAAGTACTACTTTATTTATTTATAGTAAGTGCTTAGTAGTTGAACTAGTTGATTTAATTAATAAAACTACTTTATTTAACTATATATATAGAAGTAGTTCCCGCATAGACGTCGATGATGCCTATCCCGCATCCTCGTCGTCTTCGACTCGGTGGTGGAGGCCTGCTTGATCAAGGCCATGTTCGGGACTGGGCTCCGCTGGGCTGGTATTGGGAGGTGCTACCGTCTGGGGGATGTAGGTTGGTGAGGAGGCAGCCCGTTGTTGACCCAATCCTTGTTTGGTGGCGGTCGCGTGGGCCAGTGACGATGCCGAGGCTTCCGGACACCACGGAGGTGGTACGTCACCGTGTCAGCGAGGAGGACGAGCACGTCCGTCGCTACATGGTTGCGTTGGAGGGCAGGTTCGACAATACCTGGCAGGTTCTTCAGGGATCTCTGTGGAGCTATGATCCTGTGATCGTTCCTTATCTTTGGGTGTCCACCGCCCGCGACGATACCCGTCGGGTGCTATGGTTCTAGTTGTATTAATTAGCGATGCTATATGTATGATAGTATTCGAGGAGTTTTTTATGGCATGCTAATTTGAATACTACTTTATTTTACGATTTGGTTTTGCTTATTGAATGCTCATATTGGAAAAGTACTCCTACTTTGAATGCTAAAATTGAAGATCACTCTATGCAGAAATCTAGGAGCCCCCTCCATCATCCACGCCGTCGTGGGGGTAGCTTCTCCTTCATTCCCATGTGCTAGACAATTTGGTGTAATAATAATGCACTCGGGAATGAAAGGAGGAGCTACGTACCATCACCGATAGTCAACCCGTGATTAATAATAACGATCTAATTTAGGTTTTTTAGTACATATATTTAATTGTACAAGTTTAATATTTGAATTATGAACTTAGGCCGGAAAATGTCGTACTCGGACGACGAAAACCGCCCGGGGGAGTGCGACTGGTGCTACGACGACCGAGGTATGCGCGACAGGTTCATTGAGCTGGACGAAGATCGGCGCTTCAGCATTAAGCTCGAGGAGACCTTCGATGTTCATACGGTACACAACGACGACAATAGTTTTTTTCCGTAATTAAGCACGACTTCAACTATTTTAACGTGTATTTTTTATCTTTTCCAATTCGACTAGCTTATCTCATGCTATGCAAGACGCTATGTCTTGGAGAGGATGGGTTTTGAAGACCATGAAAGTACGGAAACCAAAAAAATTCTCCTAAGGACCGATCGTGGTGTGGATTTTCAAGTAAAGTTGTACAATGCTGAGAGTGTAACCCATTTTGGTTGCAAAAATTGGGAAGCACTTTGCAAGATGTATGGTTTCGATGAGGGTATGCTTGTCACCATGGATCTTGGTGATCCTACAATCCAGCAAGACAATATGGGCATTTGGGTCCTTGTGGATACACCTCCAATTCTTCCCCCATGTGAGATTAACATAGTTATTAAGTAATTTATATTGTTTATTTCAAAATAGTTGACAACTTGTTTCCATTGATAGATTATTTTCATTCTCCAAAGAATGTGCGGAAAATGGTAGACAAAACCCACTACACTGATGTCTCTGAATTAACTTATAAGGAGAAAAATCATCTGATCGAATTTTGTACTGATCTTGAGAATTACAATGTCTACAATCGAACTCCTCAACATTATGGTCAATATGTGCCACTAGTGCACGTGTTGAACTACGGTAACTACCATGGAGATACCCTGGTAAGATTTTTTACTATTACGACATCCCTGCATCTTTTTAAATACTTCTAAAACTAGTACATCATTGCTAACTACGAAGTTATTACTATGTTTTTCAACAGATAATCCCGAATGATTGTGTGCCTCATCTGATGTATACGCACGGTCGCCTTGATGTTTTGAACATACAACCAGGTCGTCCTATGAATCTCAACTGTCCATACCGGATTTCTAAAAGAAGTGGAGACATGACAATCAAATAATGGAAAAAATGTATGGACAGTCGTAAGGAGCTTTTTGCAAGCCAAATGAGGCGAAGCGCAAGAATTGGAGACAGGATGATCTCCATTCTTCTTAATGGAGAGTCAGGGTCTATATTGTTTTATGCTATTTTACCTTAAGGGTGTTTAGGTCCTACCTGATACTGATGATCATGTGCTAAGAAAAATTATGTAGGGTTGGGTTCGATGACTATGAGGATGATGATCGTATGACTTGTTATTAATAACGAGTAGAAGTTGTATGATGATGCATGATTAGTAGGACTTGTTATTATATATGATGATGTATGATGCAAGCATGCATGAGTTATTATATATCAGCGGGTGAAATGAACATAGCAATAGCGTTGGTAAACTAAGGACGAAGATATAAGAGAGGACACTTCTCTCTATTAGCTAGCTAATGACAACCTAAAATTAACCCCCAAAACCACTAAACCAGCCACTTTTTATATAAAAAAAGAAAAACCTCAGCTGCTGACACGTGGAAGCCTTTTGGTCCCGGTTCATGTCACCAACCTGGACCAAAGCCCCCCTTGCCTGGGCTGCTCGCAGTGGCCACATGGAGGCCCATCTGTCCCGGTTCATGTTAGAACCGGGACTAAAGGGTGGAGGCATTAGTAACGAACCTTTAGTCCCGGTTCAAGAACTGGGACAAAAGGCCCTCACCAACCGGGACAAATGCCCTGTTTTCTACTAGTGCATCACGTACAAACATGAATAACCTGCATAGGAGATGAGACACATTTATTGTTAAAAACCACATCATTCCTGGTAAGCCACATTGCCCAGCATAAGGCCGCCGTTCCCACAAGAATATGTGGAGAATTTTTTTTATCAATACCTCGCAACCAGTTGCCGAAAATATTCCTTGCACTACGTGGTGGGTATAAATTTGAAGCTACTTGCACCATGGCCCAAACTGCCGGAGCAAACTTGCATTCAAAAAATAAGTGTTTGATAGACTCGTCATGTTGGCAAAAGACACATTTCTTGGAACCATGCTAGTTTCATGATGCCAGATTATCTCTAGTAAGGATGACTCCTTTGTTTAGAAACCAGAGGAAAATCTTCACTCTTAGAGGAATTTTTACCTTCCACAATTTCCTGTTATCTACTGGAGCATCACAATGAACCATTGCATCATACATGGATTTGACCGAAAATTTGCCATTGTGATGCAAGTTCCATTGAAAAGTGTCTCGCTCATCTGACAGTTGAATGTCCTCTAGTCGAGTGAGTAATTCATTTCGTGCTGCCAGACGAGTGCCCAAAAGATCCCTACGGAAAGAAATATCGAGGTTTCTTGTCCTAAGACTTGTTTGATCGTGACAAATTTATGTCTGACAATCTGGTACAAGCTCAGATATTGCACCATTAGTGAGTTGTTCCCTAGCCAGGTATCTTCCCAGGAATGAACCTGAGAACCGTCCCTAACCGAGAAGGTCCCAAATTGATAGAAGAATTCCTTGGCCTTCACGACACCACTCCATAAATGTGAATCCCTAGGTTTCCAATGAATTTGAGAAATGGCATTGGATCCCACATACTTGTTGCGAATGATTTCTTGCCATACTCCATTCTAAGTGAGTAGTTTATAAACCCACTTGCCAAAAAGAGCAATGTTTTAAATCTCAAGGTCTTGGATTCCCAGGCCCCCTTGACTTTTAGGTCTGCATAATACGCTCCACCTAGCCAGTGGATATTTCTTGGTTTCATTATCACAATGCCAAAAAAATCTGGATCTAAAGTAGTCTAGATGTTGTAGAACCCCTTTCGGTAGGTGGAAGAATGACAACATATATAAAACCATGTTGCTTAGGATAGAATTGATCAAGATCAATCGCCCCCATAAGACTAGAGTTTGGACTTCCAACTGGGTAAACGTTTCTCAAGTCTCTCTTCCACATGCTTCCACTCAGCGATAGTTAAACATCGTTAGTGTATGGGAATACCCAGATGCCGAATCAGAAACTACTCAAGCTGGCATCCAAAAATCTCAGCATACTAAGGTGCTGATTCTGCAGCACCGCCAAAGCAAGAAAGTTCGCTCTTATGAAAATTAATTTTGAGGACAGAAAGTTCCTCAAAAGCACATAAGAGCAGCTTCAGATTTCTTGCCTTATCTAGATCATGATCCATGAATAGTATCGTGTCATCCGCATATTGTAGAATAGATAGACCATCTTCTACCAAGTGTGGAATGACCCCACTAATTTGACCATCGAGCTTAGCCCGCTGAACAAGGGTAGCTAGCATGTCAGCTACAATGTTAAACATAATAGGTGATGCGGGGTCGCCTTGATGAAGCCCCTTCCTTGTCTGAAAATAGTTGCCAACGTCATCGTTAACTTTTATGGCCACACTACCTCCAGAGACAAAGCTCTCTACCTAGCAACACCATTTTTGTGAAAACGCCTTCATGCGCAAGGTTTGCAACAGGAAGGGCCACTTAACTTTATCGTAGGCTTTCTCAAAATCAATTTTAAGAATGACACCGTTTAAATTTTTCCGGTGCAGTTCATGTACAGTTTCGTGCAGGACGACCACTCCATCTAATATGTTGCGGCCTTGCATAAATGTTGTTTGAGTTGGTTTTACAACAAGGTCAGCTACACCTTTCAACCGATTAGTCGCTACCTTCGTAAAAAATTTAAAACTTACATTCAGAAGGAAAATCGGTCGTTATTCTTGAATACGACTAGCCTCCTTATTCTTGGGCAATAGGATAATTTCCCCAAAGTTTAAACGAGAAATATCAAGGTCCTCGGAATTTAGTTGGTTAAACAACTGAACCAAGTCTGCCTTAATCACGTCCCAAAAGCATTGATAGAACTCTGCGGGAAAACCATCCGGTCCTGGTGCCTTGTTGTGCTCCATCTGAAACACCGCAGTTCGAATTTCCTCCTTAGAAAACCTAGAGGTTAGTAATTCATTTTCTGCTTCCGTAACTTGAGTAATGTCATGAGTAATGGATTCGTCCAGCTGAAATTTAGTTTCAGCTGAAGGACAAAAAAGGTCTTTGTAAAACTTAGTGATAGAATTTCCAAGTGGTACGTCCCCCTCTATTTGTCCTTCCTCCTGGTCAAGGGCGAATATACGCTTCTTTCTATGCCTGCCATTGGCTATATTTGAAAGTATTTCGTATTATCATCACCTTGCACCAGCAAATCCGCCTTGCTACGTTAGTCCCGTTTAATCTCTTCCTCACGTAGTAGGTGGGAATCTGCTCATTAAGATTGCTTTTTTGCTCAATCTCAACATCAGACAAAGGCCTCACCTCTTCTATTTTATCAAGGGAATCAATTAAGGTAGACAATCGCAATTTTTAATATTTTTAGATGCCAGCAGTGTGCTTTGCCCATCCTCGAAGGAATCGATGCAAGGGCGCGGATTCGATTATTCCATCGTTGAATGGGTGTGTTACCGCGAGGTTGGCGCGCCCACACCTTCTTAACCGGCTCATGAAATCCCTCTCTAATGAGCCATCCCAGTTCAAATTTAAACTGGTGGCGGTTAGAACTTGGGGTTCATTGTCCAAAATCGGTTAGCAATGGAGTGTTATCCGATAAGGCCTCAATTCTTTCTAGTGACTAAACTGAGGCTAGGGGATATTTATATTACCAGTCGGTGGTAACTAGCACCTGGTCCAGTTTTTCAAAGGTTGGCACCGATCGGTTATTGGCCCAGGTACACTCACGACCAGACATCGTGATCTCCCTCAGATCCAGGCTGTCAAAAACAACATTAAAGAGGAAAGGCCACCTAGTGCCAAATCGATCATTGTTTTTCTCCTGATGATATCAAAGGATATTAAAATCCCCCCCGATTAACATGGGATGGGGATTGTCTCGACAGGTATTAACCAGTTCTTTTAGAAATGCAGACTTAAACTCCTCTTGAGCGGTGCCATATATAGCCACCAGACTCTAGATGAAGTTGTCGGACTTATTTCTAAGGTGGAATTTGATATGATACTCCCCCTTGGACATGGACAATAGTTGTAGGTATGTAGAGTTAATATCTAGCAATATTCCCCCGGACCTCCCGGTCAGCGGTAAGATGTGCCAATCGTAATCAAAACCAGTTGAAAAGTGCTCCAGATCACGTGTTGGAAAACCACGTCTACCCGACTCAGTGATAGCCACAAAGTCCAATGTATGATCCTTTACACAATCGGCAATGTGTTTGTGTTAAGCCAAGTCACCAAGGCCTCCGCTATTCCAGAACATGCCTGTCATGATGAACCAACATTATGTTTAGAGACCTTTGCCTTCTTAGAAGAGCGCCCTCTTTTCTTCTCTGAGTTAGATTTGTTCTTGCGCACCGACGCGACAAATTCAAAAAGCGTAGTGTCGCACACAGTATCGTCAAGGTCTACTTCAGTTGTGTCTTTAACCAAATGAGAAAGAAGCTTGCCGTCATGATTCGCATCAACATCCTCATCCTCCTCATCTGACATGAGAGGGTCGACAAAACTCAGTAACTTCGGAGCAACCATTAGTCGGTCGAACTCCACTTGTTTTAGAGCCTTGACCGAAAAATCTATCTCATTCTCATTACATCCTAGTGACACCCCAAGTCTAGTCATATTTGAAGATACTTTGTAATTATCAAAAGACATAAAAGATTTGCGAGAGGGGGTACCTCCGAAGTCGAGGTTGCCAGCAGCAGTCCTACACATGGCCTTCACCATAGTGTCCTCGTCGGTGGCCGCTGATCCGTCAGTCCTGATAGGATGACACCTGCTATGCCTCTGCGATGAATGAGTAACATCACCCTCGGAGCCCATCTCATCCACTTTGAGAGGCGTAGCAGACTGTTGCGGCGTTGAAGAAGAAGATAGTGGGGGCTGATCCTCAGCCTCCTCAAGTACGGAACCCCCCCCCCCTGTGGTGGAGGAGTAGATGATAACGTGCGTAGCTCCGCCATGGCAGACTCCTGGCTAGCTCGAATGGACGGGGAGAAGATCACACCACGCCTAGTCGGAGAGGCAGGAGTGGGCGATGATGACGGTGATGGAGCGGTCCCCTCCGGTAAGGGGCGCACATGACTCCCCACGTGCACTACTAGGGAAAAGCCTAGCAGCAGTGCGGGTTTTAGGCCTATCAGTAGCGCGGGACTATGCCCTACTGATAAGGCGCTACAGCTAACGTGTAGCAGTAGCGCCTGTCGTCCCACACTACTGCTATACATGGATAGCTGCAGCGCGCTTCAGTGAAGAGCGCTATTGATATTATCTGCAGCGCTTTTTACGGAGAAGCGCTACTGGTAAGGCGACGCTATTGCTAACTTTTCCCCCTCGCTACTACTAGTTTTATTAGTTTTCATATTTGTTTTGTATTTGAATAGGCTTTATACAATAATCTTTAGCATATCATACACATACAAATGTAATCATAGCATATACATACAATTAGTCTCATCAAATCATGTCATCATCATAATCATCATCCAACACAAAGTGGTCTCTCGTCATCATCTCGAAAATAGCGATACAAGTCCTCGGTTACTTGGAAATACATCGTCATCCATCTAAACAATGGTATACGCGAGAAGAGCTATCACTTTGAGTACATGAGTTCGTATCCCCCTCTCGCATTAGCGTGAACCTAAACTAACTACTGCCTGTCACTCGGAAACCGGAAACCAGTAACACCTAGGCCTGACACTCCGGCCACTCGTCGTATATATACTCCTGGCGTAGCCCTTCTTCGCCATCGATGATCTATGCACCTGCATCGTCACATGAGTCGATGATATGCAACATATATAGTTGAGCAACAGAAAGAGACAGACTTGGCAAAAATAGAAACAACATATCATAAGCATAAATAACAAAGTTCATCGTACCCAAAATGCCCTAACTAGAGTTATCTTCGCTAGTCGAGGAGGAGGACGGTTTAATTACATCACAAATAAAGTTTCACTGCGCATAACTCAAAGTTTTGTCATGCAGAAAGTATGGACTAAACAGACACATTGTCATATATCGACAATCACTCCAACATGCCGTGCCATCCATCGAGGTCAGGGACATAGTCCTCGAGCTTAGTGAAAGGCTTCATGTCGAGACGCTGAGAGGCTATCCATGTTCGGACGTCTTACCGCGACATTTGTCCTTCTTCGTAGAACATCCCTGTTTTTTGGATGACCTCCTTCATGATGATTTGGGCAAGTTCGTGCTGGATGTGATAGAACTCAGCTCGAAGTGGATGATCCTCGATATCTTCTACGTTCTTTGCCCATTGCAGAATATGGGCATCGCCGGATCTAGGTTACATGCGAAGGTTCTGGTGATCCCGTCTGTACTCCAGCATGTGGTGTAGGACATAGAATCCATCATTAAGAGAATTGTTCGGTTGCTGGATGCAGCAGAAGTCGGTCTTATGGGCGAAGGCGACCCTACCGCCCCTTCTCTTCTTGTCCTTGACCACTCCACCCCTTGCTTGGTAGTAAAACATAGCACTGTCGAGAACATCCTTGATGTGGGTGTAATCCTTTTTGTGAATGTTCTTCGACGAGTCCAAGTAAAGAGCGTGGGAGAATTGGGGGTATAGGATGATGAGGACGGCGCGCCCGCCGCTGCGCAAAATAAGTACACCTCAAATTACTTAGCCTCCACCGTGCAAATGAATGATTGAAATCGAAGGAAGGATAGCAGCGTGGATGACTTACACGGGATGATAAGGCACGAGAATCTCCCCCTTGTCCTTATTGGCGAGCATGAAATTGACGATGTATTCCCTCGCGTATACACAGTGCTCTGCGCAGACTCCCAAGAAGCCCTCGTGCATGTAGTACGGGTCAGCGACACAGATATGAGATATCTGCTCAACCCCGATGATGTAGTTCATGTGCAAGGCATAAAGGCGGACAAACGTAAAATCCAGCTTCTTCACATGAAACATGTCGAATATGTAATCAAATCGGAGGAAGAACTTATCAGCGGGGAAGCTGTCGACGTACGACCTTTGCCGCGGAACGTTAACCACGTAGAGTGGGTATCCTGGATCTGTCGAGGCGATGAGGCCTTTCTCTACCCGCAACACATCGTCATGAAGTCTCCTCAGATCGCCGAATCTGTCCTGTAGCGCTGTTGCAGGTAGGATTGGTTGACCGGGGATATGCCATTTATCCGCATCGGGGATATCTATACGGTCCTGAAACCGAGGCTGCTGAGGCGGCTGGATCATAGAATCTGATTTTTTGCCTTTCCTCGCTCTCTTCCTAGACTTCTTTACTACCAGAAGGTCGTCCATAATACGTTGAGACGGCAATTCAGGCACCGACTCATGACGCTCAAACCCAGAGGAGGCGCCAGTATAGACATACTGTTCAGCGCCACCATCGTCCTCATCCTCATCCATGGCGAAGTCATCATCAACTAATGGAGCCTCCTCCTTACCTCGTCCGCTATCACCCAACCCAACACCCGACGCTAATTGGGTAGGTGGGGTGTTGATCTTCATACCTTGCTGAGGCTGCGTGCTCGTGGGTGTGCTCCCGGCCGCCTCCAGACGAAGCAGACTCTTTGGCTACAACAGGACCCACCCATTGCAACAATCACCAAGCCGCCATGGTGTCTCCTCGTCATCCACCAGTAGTGTTGGAGGAGGCAAATTCTCGTGGCCCGGTTCGACACTGGCCACGGAAACCTTGAAGACGTTTGGGGGGATCGGCCGGTTGTGGAACAATGGTTCCTTCGGCTCCATTATTGTTGCTTGCAAAGAAAAGTCTGCGACGTGAGACATCCGAAAGGCCAGGAAAACGGGAGATTATACATTTATATTGAAGGGGGCCGGTGTGACAGATACCGTGAGGGCGTCGAGCTCAGCCAAAGACGGAGCACCGCCGAGCACGTCCGGTGCGGGAGCCGGTGCGGGAGCAGGTGCGGGATCCGGTGCGGGAGCAGGTGCGGGGGCCGGTGCGGGAGCAGGTGATCCCAAGAAGTCGGCAAGGGGAAAGTCCTCTACATTTTTTTGGATTTGCCATTGTCCAAGTGATAACGCCCGTCACCGACAAATCTGCAACCACCTGTTTTGCGGCAGCTACCGCTGTTGCGACTGTCTGAGATGATTTCTTCTCAGCCGCAATCTCAACCTTCTTGTCGATGTTTTCTTCAGTTAACCTCCATCTTTTCTTTCTCTCCTCCGTGGTCTCACGGTAGTACTTCTTCCACGTGGCGCCGTCTCCGACACCGTGCACGAGTCCATACGATGGTCGAGTATCCACCGGTTGTTGTTTCAATATCTTCAACGCCCGGTTGAATGGAGTGTCCCACTTGGGCCTCGCCAATGCCTCAGATGGCGAGTCGCTTTCGGCCGCAATCCGGTGTTGCTTTCTCTGCAAAAGGCACAAGGATCATTTACAAATATGACTAACGCGCGCAGTCGAATTGATCAGAAACTAAAATTACTAGCAGTCTCATGAACTCCGTAATGATCGGTGTTGTCTCGTAAACCTTCTTCACTGGGTCCCAACGGTGTCGGACCCTCAGGACGTCACGCTCCTGCGGGACGGTGAAATCCGCCAAGGGGTCTGGGGTGCCCAGACTCACAGCTTCCGCGTCCTCCTTGGCCCATTTGGACCTCTTTCCGCCATAACCACGGCTTCGGAGGTGGTGGCGCCCAATGTTCCTCTCTTTGAGCCCCTTCATGTACTTAGACTTGTTTTTGGCAGCTTCGGCCTAGCAAGCCTCCTTGAATATTTGAAACTGGTCTTCCGTGATTGTCGGATTATCCTTTACAATCTCTGAGTAGGGTTCCTTCTTGTCGATGATCCTTGCTTTCACTCGATTTTTCCAGGTGGCCAACGCGTCGCTAAACTGGGTCATGGCGTGTTTGTTTATCTTCTTCATTGCCGGGTCCTCGTCTGGATCTTCATAATCCTTCTCATTCCGGCTCGGGAACAAGAATATCTGGTGAAACTTCTTTAGGAGGGAGCTCCTCATATTTTCTATCTTTTGTAGTTTCTCATCGTTGATGGTGGCGGTTGTCCGTATGATGCAACCTATTTGATTGCCGTAGCATGAGCGCGCTTCCTAGGGTGCCTTTGGCTCAAAAATGCCGTCGTCCACCTCCGTGACCACCAGCCTAGTAGTCCTGAGTTTGTTAGGAAGTTGTTGCCTCTTTGCTTTCGGTTCTACAACGGCTCCGCTCCCCGAGGCAGCACCGGTCTCAGTCTCAGCGCCGGTCCCGATGCTGGTCTGAGTCTCAGCGCCGGTCTCAGTCTCAGCACCGTCTGCGTGTCGGTCTCAGTCCCCGATGCCATCGGTGGGCCTAGCAACAACATCTGTTGATCGTCAGTAAGGCGAAAAAATTCGTCTGCCGCCCGGTAGACGTCGACGCAATCACCAGAACCCTGTCCTTCATCGTTGCTGGCCATGTTTCCTATGATTAAATCTAGTCAATTAATTCTAGACCTAATAAAATGAATAATGACATAAAAAAGGCTTATTATTTTGTAGGGATGTTGACTCCATCCTGGTGCGGCAAATCCCGGGCACTCGATATGTCCTAGTTTGTAGCACAAGTCATGTCGAAATTCACGGAAAATATCGGCATGACCATTGCCAAAAAGTGGACAAATCGAGAACCTGAAATTTGCCGGAATAGAAATGAATCAACATTCCGGCAAAACATAGGCCACTCAGCATCATTCCCTTGAAACAACAAAGCCACTTGGGCACAATCGTATCACTTCAATGAAAAGATATAACATGACCACTTCAATGAAAAGATATAATCAACAATAAAAGTCTAGGAAGGGATCATCTTTAAAATAAAATTAGCCTAAATTCTTTTCCTTCACTAAACACTTCTCTGCCTAGGACAAAACCCAAATTATGTTGATCTAGCTATTCCTCTCTCTCACACAAACAGACATTATTATCTCTAACCCTTCTCGGCCTAGGACAGAACCCAATTAAATTGCAAAGGAACTCCATTTCTCTAACCCTTCTAACCTAATGCTCTAAAATAAAATTTTCCTCTAACCTAGCCAACCTACTTAACCTAGCTTGTTAATCAAACAAACCTAATTAACCTACCTATTTAACCTAGTTAGTTAATCTAGTTTACCTACATAATTAACCTAATTAAACTAGTTAACGCAGCTAGTTCTCTGTCAAAGCCCTAAATAAATTTTTGCACTAATTAACCTAGAAAATTAACCTAATTAAACTAGTTAACCTGACTAGTACTAGTTCTCTGTCAAAGCCCTAACTAATTTTTGCACTAACCTAGATAATTAACCTAATTAAACTAGTTAACCTAACTACTTCTCTATTAAAGCCCTAACTAAAATTTTGCCCTAACCTAGATAATTAAGCTAATTAAACTAGCTAACCTATGCATGAGAGAGAGGAGGGGTGGGGGCTTACAGAGGATGGCTCCGGTGGTGGCGAGGGAGGCAGTGGTGGCGAGGGAGGGAGGGGCATCTCCGGTGACGGCGAGGGAGGCAGTTGTGGCGAGGGAGGATCCGGTGGCATCGACGGTGGCTCCGGTGGCGTTGATGAGGCTGCACGGCTCCGTGGCGTTGGGGGCGGCTCTGGTGGCGTCGACGGCGCACGGCTTTGGTGGCGTCGACATCGGCAGGACACAGCGGCGAAGTGGGGCGACGGCGAATCAGGGAGACGGTGGCGCGGGGTGGGTCGAGGGATTTGGGGGAGAAGTGGTGGCCGGGGGGAAACGGTTTTTTGGTTAAGTCAAATTTAGCGGTAGCGCGTTTTGTAAAACGCGCTATAGCTAAGATAGCTATTGCGGTTTTTACAAAACGCGCTGCTGTTATAGCTATGTAATTTTCTTCCATTTTTTAATTTTCTTTTCTGTTTCTATAGCGGGGGTCTAGGACACGCACTGCAGCTATGTTAGCTACATCGCCTCTTACAAACACATGCTACTGCTATGCCTTCCTCCGTTCTTTCGCTCTTTCAATTATTATGCTTTACATTTTATTTTTTCCTTTCTCCTTTTTCTATTTCTTTCATTTTCATTTACTTTTCTATTTGTTTTTCATCTTATTTTATTTCCATTAGTAGTAGCGCTCTTCGTAGGAAACGCGCTACTAGTTATGCCCTAGGGGTAGCGCGCTTCTTCCAAGCCCGCTACTGCTATGCGTATCCTATCATTGTACCAACGGGAATATTAGTAGTAGCGCTTTTGGCACTACACGCGCTACTGCTATGATTGTATCTGTAGCGCAGTTTTTCCTCAATCGCTACTGCTATCTAGCACTAGTGCTCTTTTTTGACCCGCGCTGTTGCTAAATTTCTGTGTATTGGCATTTCCCTAGTGGTGGTGGGGTAGGCGGTGGCGACCAGCGAGTCGAAGACGGCGGCGTCGAGGGCCGGCGCGCCGTTGTCGTAGGAGGAGTAGCCTTAGACGAAGTAGCCGGCCCTGACGGAGTAGACCCCTTTAATGACGATGAAGCAGACGTGACGGGTAAACCTCGATCAGGGTTCGGAGGTGTGACGGAAATGGCCATCTGCATGGGCACCACACCACCTGAGGAAGTAGGGTCCGAAGAGTTGTTGGATGATGAAGTGGGTTTGGACCTCTTTCTTGGATCATTGGTCCTCGCTATATCCTCCCTGTCATGCCCCTTGTCGCCCCCTAGATCATCGCACTGCTCCCAGACTCAAGGCACAAAGTCACTATCAATGCGGAAGTCTGATTCTTCAAGAGTGTACCAGAATTCATAACCTTTCCTTTCAACCACCACGTCTGAAGAAAGAGAATCAATTGTGCTACTTTTGAAAGCATCAATGTTCAATACCGCTACCTGGATATGAACAATTCCTCTCCGGTGCAAACAGAGAAGATCAACATTGAGAGTAGCACCAATCACCGAGCCGGCTGCCCAAAGCCCCCAGAAGTGTCGGAGAGCGTGAGGCACCCCATGCACATGAACCCAGATAGGAATTATCTCGAAATGGTGTGGTAACTTCTCTGACTTCCAATGCTTAAACTTGATAGTGACATTGTGAGATTTGATGAAAACTACGAAGCTAGTCACCCTCTGTAGAACCTCCTCACTCGGAAAGGACATGACAAAAGCATCCTTGCCATGCGGTATGGCCTCCCACATCCACTGCTGCTGGTACTGAGCAATCTTAGCAACCTCTGCCTCCACGATACTTCGAGTGATAGAGCCACCAAAAATAGATACCAACGCCGTTAGTGAATCATGTGGTGCAAGATCCTCCGTGCAGACATTGTCAGGCATCTGGAAGAAATCCATATTTTCAGTTCCGTAACCACATAACATCGCCATCAGCTTCGGCATCTTGAGAGCAGGGCAGCGCCACATTTTCATCGGGTGATTAATCTTGTCGCAAATAAAACAGTAATGTTGTGTCTCACAGTCATCATAAGTGTGCCTTGTAGATCGGCACTTCGAGCACCATACCTTCTTAGGATTAGCTGTCACCTTGGCTGCCCCTGAAGGTTGTATCATAGGCTGCTGTTGCAAGAGCAGAACTGCAAAGGAGTGTTCTGCCCATAACCCACTACCATCATAGATGAAGAAGCGGGCACGTGCACCAATGGCGGCATCATAGAGGCTACAGCTGGATTAGTGGTAGGTGGTACAACTGCTCCATGATGAGTTTTGTGACGACCACCCTTGGCACACTTTGGCTTCCGAGGGCATGCGGTCGCATAAACACCGGCGGCGGCTGGGTTTTGTGGCATGCAGGCGTTGAATCCGACCGCCACCTGTGTCCCGGCCGTACCAAGGTGTTGCATAGACTGAAACACTGTCGTTTGTTGTTGCTGCTGCGTATAGCCACCCGTCGGTTGAAGAAGGAACAACTATTGCACTAGTAGAAAAAGGGCCTAATGTGAAGCTCATTAGTTGCGGTTTGTAATTGAACCGGCACTAATGTGACCATTACTGTCGGTTCCAACGGCTAGGCGGGTGGCGCTCATTAGAACCGGTTCGTGGCAAACCTTTAGTAGCAGCTCGTGCCATGAACCGGTACTAAAGATGTGGTGGCCTTTAGTATGAGTTGGTGGCTCCAACCGGTACTAAAGACCCCCCTTTAGTACGGGTTTGAGTACTAAAGGGGTGCGCTACCACCCGCAGTGCACAATGTTTAGTCCCACCTCGCTAGTTGAGAGGAGCCCGCACCGGTTTATAAGCCCCGCCACCGCTACCGTATCGAGCTCCACTCTAATTAAGCAGGCCTTTGTGGGCCTATTGCAAGTCTTCTGCCCTGTGGGCCCTACTGGGCCGTACGGGCCTGCATCCTGGCCCAACTAGAGCTTGGATTTATAGTCGTATGCAGGCCGTGCCGACACAGTAGGTGGGCTGTTTTTCTTTTATTTCAAAAAAATTAAAAAAAGCCTTTAGTCCTAGTTGGTGTTACCAACTGGGACTAAAGGTCCCTTAGACCACGACACGCCTCGTGCCACGTGGTGGCCCTTTAGTGGCGGTTCGTGTTGAACCGGTACCAAAGGGTGGGTCTTTAGTCCCTACACTTTAGTGGCGGTTGTAGAACCGGCACTAAAGGGCCTTACGAACCGGTGATAAATCCTGGTTCTGCACTAGTGTTGGGTCACGAACTGACCCGGGGTAGCAAAGAACGGTTGCTGAAAGTGAGCTTGATACACCGAGGACTGCTGCTGGGGCTGTTGTTGTACCTAAGGCTATTGCGCTAGCACGAAGCCACCCGGCATCACATACGGCTGCGCGGCCTGCACCAGTGCACATACACCCGGAGCAAAGCCAGGCTGCCACCCATCGGAGAAGAAGCCGGCTGGGAAGAAGTTGGAGGCTGGTAGGACTGCTGGCTAGTGGTGGTGCCCTGCGGCGCGGAAGGGTTGCTGCGCATCACCGTGGGAGAGGCGACGACGGTAGCGAAGGTGCGATTGAAATTAGGGTTCACCCCCTGCACTTTCCTGTTCCACATATGTCCAAGCAAATGCCGAGATCAACCATCCGAAGCGGATGCTCAGGATACGCCTGCAGACTTGGTGCAGCCGCCGATGTCGGATCTGGAACAGCGACTGCCGTGACGCCCCGTTCGGGTTAGCCCGAGGGCGGCGGAGACAACCGAGGTGGCGGAACCGGGCCGATCCAAGGCTTGATCAGAGGCCTCAGTCGGCCGGGAACGCCGGAGATGCCGCGGGAGGGGGGTGGGAGCTGCAGCTGTCGCCGACACATTCGAGGAGGAGGCCGCCGTGCCCTCCACAGAGACGGGCGAAGGTTCTCCGATCTTGTCCGACCTACAAACAGAAGACACCTCACCTGCCCGTTGAGCCAAAGGTCTCTCCCAAACCCTACACGCTCGAGTAGGGTAGTCGATGTCCGCCCAGAACTTGTCTGCCAACTCCTCGTCCATTTTCCTCCGGCGAACTGCAGAAGACAAAAGAGAAGAGTTGTCGAGGGAGGAGTTGTGGCCTGTTTGCGTCGTCTCCTCCACGTCGGAAGAACCAAGGCAGGAGAACCGGGAGCCTGAGTTGCCCGGTGGCGCTGGTGACCAACAAGGCGCCAGAGTCAGTCGCCGCCGAGAGGCGATCCGCATTTCTCTATCTCCAGAAACTAGCTCCAGCCTTGGTCTTCATGATTATAGCTGCACGTACATGCTATCATGCATGCTGGGGTAATTACTCTAACGGATGTTATTATGTTCTTGCCATACTAAGTCTGACTAAGTCTATATATTAACATCTACAACCCCGAATTAGTTTCAAGGGATTCATTATAAAATATAATTTCATACAGCGCGTGCGTGTGTGTGTTTCGTATTGTAAATATTAGCATTTTCTTATATGTTTGCTCAAACTTAAAGTTTAACTTATGCCAAAAGTTAGAACTTCATGTAATTTGGAACAAAGGGAGTATCAAAATGAAGAACATAGTGTCTCTAAGATTTTAGAAAAAACTAAAAGGCCAATATATTGAAGAAAAAATACATAACAAACAAATTTTGCTGCTAACAGTTAGAGAACTCATCTCACGGAACTACTCAATATGGCAAGCCTGATGGATATGCAAAGTGGAAAGAGAAAGACCGAGGGTATTTTATTTTCTAGTATTCATGTATTTGTTACATAATGTGTGGACTTCCCGACAAAGAAAATATATATCATTGTATTTGAGAAAATTGGACGGATATTATTTTCTGAGCCCAGGCTCAAATGTTCCTGAAATCTCTCACGTTCGCTTTGCATGTAGATTTGTGTAGGTGGCGTATCGATATGTGTACTGGAGAAGTAGAGCAAGTACAATAAGGTGATGTAGGCGGGCTGTAAGACACTAAATATTATATTCTTACTTACTTGGAAGAGAAAGAAGAGGAGAGAGAAGAGAAGCGGACTACTAGTTAACAGCCGGCTACAGCACGTGCTCCAAGCTACTTTGTGAGAGAGTGAGGTGGGCCATGTATAAACAAAGTAGTATATATTTATATTTAGCTATTGTACTTGTTGGCTATAAGCTTGACTATATGTGACATGGCAACATCATATATATTATTAACCATGCTCGTATGGTAAGTAAAATAAGCCAGCCGCCAGATGCATTAAATGCGAGGACAGACGCTTAGGTCAAGGCGGAACTAAAATCTTGCGAACGGCTCAGGCGTTTTCCCGTGTTATGCTGAGCCGTCTCCGTCCCAGAAACATGAATCTATTTATATTTGACCAGTCACCCAGGGAAAAAACCCCAAGGTGGTCAGCACACATGAATCAAGTTAGGTGAAGCTCGCGCGACAACGCGAGAGACTTCTCCCTCCCGTGTCGCTACCGCAGGCGACCGGGAGGGCAAACCCTAGCCGCTACCAGCCTAGGCCCCCCTCTCCTCGTCGCCGCCTGAGTGCGCCACCGGCCAAAGCCCGGCCGGCGTGGACGGCAGTTGGGCTTTTCCCTCCTCGCTCGTCACTGGAGCGTGCTGGATCTGGTGTAGGGCGACCGCAACATGCTGACGCGAGGCTCGGCGGGATGAGGGTGGGCGGCAGCGGCGGGGTCGTGGACGTCGAGATCCGGCATGGGGGGTTGCGTGGGGTTGTCTTCCGTGGCGGCGGCTCTGGTGCGGCTAGTGCGGGCGACAGGGGCGCCGCCAGCGGGCTGGTGGCTACAAGGGGCTCGGCCTCTGCCCAGATCCGGCCGGGTCCACGGCCTGCGGCGCGAGGAGCGGCTGGAGTCCCGACTGGGTGGATGGTGGCGGCGGAGCATGGGCTTCGGTTGGTTGTGTGCCCGGTCGGGTCTCACCACTGGAATCTAGTGGGCGGCGCGGGGTAGGGCAGTGGCCTGGCGTGGTTGCTACGCCGGCCATGGGTGGCCGCAGTGCTGTATGGTCCATGCGGCAGCCATCCGGCGGCGCGACGACTACATGGTGGTTCGGTGGCTCTGCCAGTGGTGACGGCTGGCGCTACTCCGGCGTCGGCTCGTTTGTGGTCGGACCATGTCGACCTTCGCTTCATCTCCTCATTCTCCGGGCTCTACTTCTGTCGATGGGCTGGCCCTCTCCCAGATGTGGTCCATCGGTCGTCTCATGCCCGGTGCAACGGGACCGACCTCATCTCGCACACGGTGTTGTGGAACCGATCTCGTCTCGCGCATGGTGCAGCAGGATCGACCTCGTCTCACACATGGTGCAGTAGGACCGAGCTCGTCCCGCGGCCGATGCGGCAGGACGAGTCGATGGAGGCCCATTTTGGCCAGCGTACACTACAAGAAATATTTCAACTAGTGACCTTTTGTCAGTGACCCTGGAAGAATTGGTCATAGATCTATGACCATTTGAGACCAATTGGTTAAAAGGTGTTCGGGGGGCTCCAAACCCTAAACCATTGCGACCATTTTGGTCAGAAAGGTCGTAATTTCCTTACACGAAATGGTCATAAAGCAAACAGTGCTGGTCCGCTGCCTTATTTCTAGTTGTTAGAGACCAATATAGATGGTTATAGCCCTGTAGATTGTGGTGGGTTGTGATGCTAGGCGTCATCTCATCAGTTTTGCCTATGTGTCATGTCCATGTGTCAGTTTTTGCCCTAGGTTGTGAAGAAACCTATATTTCTGTTATTCCAAAAATTGCCAAAAAAATCTCATAAATTGTTTGGATCATATCTTCATCAAATATGTCAAAAACCTTCCTTGCCTAGTTAAAAAATAATTCAACAATATTCATTTTCCTATTCTGTTCATAGCAGCACTTTGTGAAGGAAGTACCACTTTGGCATGTCCTAATGGTATCGATTTTCTACAGTGCTTTCCTATGCCCAAATAATCATCCTCCACCAAATGCCATCTCAATCCATTCATTATTTTGAGCCCAGCTTCAACATTCGTATTTATGTCCAGTGTTGTACTTTGCAAAGCAAGTACCACCTAGGATCCTCCTTTTGAGCTGAAAATTTGTGAAGACGGTATTCTTAGTAACTGTTCATCCTCGGCCAAAACTCACGCCCATTAGCCATGTGCATTTCCCGTACCGCTAATCAAACACTTGGCTGCTTATTCATGTTTGAGCATCGATCGGTCTCCTCGTGAGAATCTTATGTTGTGATTTTTCTTCCTAGCACCTACCTGGGGAGTGCCCAACCCGCTAGACATGCCTAGGCCGCCCAGAACACATGGCAACGCCACAGTCACGCGGTGACCACGCGGCGGGCATGCGAGTTTACGCGCTCTAGAGTTGGGGCCCTCGGCCACCGTCCAAACCTCGATGTATCAGCACCAAATCATGTATTTATGGTTAAATAGGTGCTTATGGAACTAGAAATGATTTTTGTAAAAAAAATAGCAAACTATGAGGCAGCTGCAGTTCAAATTTTACCCGCTTCCTACTGAATCGGCGGGAATTTGTCTTTTTCACCAGAGGTGGATCAAAACATTTGACACCCAACCATTTTGTCAATTGTGCATTAAATATGGCCTAGTATTTTATAAAATTGATTAGGTCCGATTTTGCAACAAATATATGCCTTCACAAAAAAAACTCATCGGGCACTCGGAAAATGGAAAATGTATTTTCCGTGCAAAGAAAATGAAAACTCCCTTAGGCAACATTGTTTGGAATTCCAAGATGCACCCTTGAGCACAATATGAGATCATTTGAACAAACTATGTCATGAATGTGGCCATAAGATTGATCATTTGGCTTGAAAGCCATGAATCTTCATGCATGATTGCTCATTTCTGAGAACACTTTTTAAAAATAATTGCCATATTACAAGTTTATTATTTTTCCTGGAAACTTGGTCACATATAATGACACAATGCGAAGGTTTTCCAATTTTTTGATTTTTTTGAATTTTTGATGCCCGTTTCAAAATGCGGTCAAAACAGCGGGCTTGCCGTTCCTAGCTAGTGGTTGAATCTTGCAATTTTTTTGGTGTTTCTCTGATTAAATAGATAGTTATGTACCTAGAAATGATTTTTGGAGAAAATAAATAGCAAACTATGAGGCAGCTGCAGTTCAAATTTGACCCGCTTCCAACTGAATCGGCGGGAATTTGTCTTTTTCACCAAAGGTGGATCAAAAATTTTGACACCCAACCATTTTGTCAATTGTGCATTAAATATGGCCTATTATTTTAGAAAATTAATTTGGTCCAATTTTACAACAAATATATGATAGGTCCTTCACAAAAAAAACTCATTTCAGGCACTCAGAAAATGGAAAATGAATTTTCCGTGCAAAGAAAATGAAAACTCCCTTAGGCAACATTGTTTGGAATTCCAAGATGCACCCTTGTGCACAATATGAGATCATTTGAACAAACTATGCCATGAATGTGGCCATAAGATTGATCATTTGGCTTGAAAGCCATGAATCTTCATGCATGATAGCTCATTTTTGAGAACACTTTTTAAAAATAATTGCCGTATTACAAGTTTATTATTCTTCCTGGAAACTTGGTCACATATAATGACACAATGCGAAGGTTATTTCCCCTTGGGACCAGTAAAACACATTTTCTCTCGCTCTCCCCGTAGCAGATCACTCCCCACTTCCTCGAAACTTCTCGTCCTCTCCCTCCCTCCCTCTCGCACCGCCTGTGAATGCGACTCGCCATATCTGCGCTCCCGTCCGCCGCCGGTGAGCAGCCCCGTCCTATCCTCCCGTTCGAACCCCCTCGTCTCCCTGCGGCCTGTCCGCCCACCGGTAAGCAGTCTTGGCTCCTTGCGTGGCTCGTCCCCGTCGGCCTCGGTCAGCGCGACTCCTTCTGCAGGGACGGCAGATTCGCTCGGCGGGTTGCGCGAGAGGCCAGCGCGGCTCCTTGCCGGGCGCGTCCCCGTCTGCCTAGGCCAGGGCTCGCTCCGCCAAATCCGGTAGGAAACAGGATCCCAAGTAGCCAAATGATTGAGAAAGAGCATTTATTGTCAATCTAACCCTGCCATTCAAACACCTCTTTGGTTAGAGTTAGTTCAGGGTTGGTACAGGTTAGAATCTAACTCTAACCTCTAACCGAGTTAGAGTATCGAAACAAGGCCAACGTTGCTTTCCGCCGTCTGTCTTCCTTCAAAATTATGTTAGGATTCGTCTCGCTGCATAGGACGACTCCTAATTTAAGTAGACATGGGTCAGGTGATGTTCACGGGAAGGAAATGGCCAGGTGTGGGGTGTTTGACTGCAATAAAATCTCTCAGGGGTGTTCTGTTATGCAACATGGGAACACTAAAAATTATTTCCAGTGGAACATGGCCTTGAATTTTGGTTTCCTCCAAAATCTCACATGAGTCAAATGGAAGTGAAGGTCAAGGAGTCCCTATTGCACCACAACAGTGGGAAACTGGGAATGATATCCCCGAAGAAGCAGACGTATATAAATAGTTGTTGCATGCTAGGTAGAGTACATCGTTCAACAATTCTATGATCATGCATTTCATCTTGATTGGACTTCTAAAGGAAGATCAAAAGCATGAAGGTACCTTGTCACGGGAAAGGAAGCACCGACAATCACAAGTTAGCCACTGAAGTGGCAATAATAAATGTTCTGATTTACATGTTCAAAATTATTTTTTCAGGATTCCATAATAGAGAGTTATTGGATAGATTATTTGTTAAATTACCCATTGGGCAATGGAAGTGACATAGTCACACAACAGACATGGATAACAAGCTTGTGACTACTGTTTTGTGGGCTGGGACTGCTGGTACCTCCAATAGGGCGCCTTAAGCGCCAGTTGTCCATGTTGAGGCAAGTTGGGCATGCCTATTAAAACGAAGGTTCACTCGATCCCTCCATCGATAGGCAGGCTTGCTCCCTCTGTTGATTCTTTTCTGCCTCAGTCGGTCATTCAGTTGTTGACAGTAGACCATTGACTTTTGAAAATTGACAAAAAGAATCATAAATTTTGAAAAATTTCAACAATTTCGCAAAAAAGTTTGTCAAAACATGAAAAAGTTCACAAATTGTTGGCAGTTGTAAAGCAACTATATTAAATCTTGGTCTAAATCCTTCCAAACTTCACATGATTCTTATCCTTCCTACCCTAAACTTTCGAGACATCCTGTTTCATCATTTAGCTATCCCCGTTCATCTCAGCTTCTAGTGCAAGATTTCTGCAGCAAACTTCCATCTATGCCTGCCATCAGCTCAGATCCTCTTCTGCTGATCCGTCACGTAAAGTTTGTCACTAGGAGCAAGGACAATACGCTAGACATAGTTTGTCAGCCCCTCTTGTCCTCTCCTTGCTTGTAGATGCGGTGACCGCGTGTTTGCACACCTGTGCACGCCTGTGCATGCACTCTAGATAGTTTGGACGCGTCTAGACCATTGTTTAGCTCCATTCCTTTCACCTCTTCTCGTTATCTCGTGCCCGAGTATGTCTGGTAGCTTTCTCCTGCCATCGCCATTGCTCTCGACCTGTCTCCCCCTCTGGCAGTTTCCTCGTCGGCGCTAGCCGCCGAGCGCCCATGGGTGCACATCGGCCGACCGGATATGTCGCATGTTCTAGCTTCTTCCTCCCCTCCCTTGGCTGCACCTCTGCTCCGGTGGATGCCTCTGCCCTCTCCCGTCACCTCTACGCCCCCTCGTGAACCTTATCCTTGCCAGAGCTAGTCCGGACCATCTCAGCGAACTCCGGCCACGGGCACCTCTCCCCGTCTATGTAAGCCGTCCCCAAGCCCCTGTGAGCTCTCCATCAGACACAACTCTTTTCTCTAGCCCTTCGCGACCACCCCACTGAGCCCAAGGATCTCCCCTCGATCCCCATGGCCGCCGTGCCTGCCGTCGGCCTCGGCCTAAATTGGCTCAAAGCTGAGCAACTCCCTCCTTTCTGTCGCCTAAATTAGCTCAAGAGGAATACGGTGAGGACTGTGTGTCCTCTGAGTTGTGACTCGGCAGCCTCAACCAGAAGAACAGTTGATGCAGCAACTGGAACTGGTCTACCAAATTGATGTGTCTTCACCGAGCCAAACTTTTTTCAAATTCCTCAGTCCTCTTTACTTTATTCCACCGCTGAAAAATTTGTGATCTATGCTCTGACGAATTTGAACTGAAGAATTTCATCACTTTGTCTTTATTTCCTTGGTTCATATTCGTCATGCTCGTATGATTGTATGATTGCATGTTCTTCACTCTTACGTATCTTGATTGCATGTACATTGATTCTGTAACGACTTAGTTTCCTTTACGTTATCTCTTCACTCTGGTCTTCATCAAATTCTTTAGACTTTGACAAATTTCTAAAAATCTCCCATTCACCCCCGCCCCTGGAGATAACCTACGCTTTTAGAAGCATCCACATTGATCTTAACTCTTCCTTTATTTGGTCTCTTACACATATGATCTTTCTTCCAGGCTGGTTGTTTCGCGGTTGATGCTCTTACAAAGTTTTTTGTTAATACCTTAATGGAGATAGCTATCCGGTATGGGGTTTGGATTGTTTCCCGCTTCACAAACTGGCCCATATCTGTTCAGCGATACAGAGTACATACCTTTGTGTCGATGCAATGGATGGGGCTGCAGTTGAACATATGGTTTGCATTATCATCGTTGACGCTGGACGTCGCACGTACTTGCCCATTTAGAAGTATGCCATGAAAGATGTTACACATGCAAGGATTAGCATAAAGTAGAGCTTCTACAGTACATGCAAGCTTTAGATATGATGGACCAAGCAAACTATTCTGGGAAATATCTAAAGTTACAGAAAAGCATGTATTGGTCTAAGAGACTAATATAGTAAGTTCATTGACTGGCTCACATGAGATTGACATTCGCAAGCTATTTGCATTTTTATTTAGAACTGCATCACACCATTTACATTACTAGTTATGTATTAAAATACTTATCTAAAAGAACATATATAGAAACATATGAATTTTATTTCTGGATACCAATACAGAAGTACTAAAAAAACAAGACTAAACGTTAGTAGAAGGTAACAAGAGGTCATTACACAAGTTTTGCTAGCAATTAGGGGACCCTGGTTCCTATGGTGACCACATTTAGGTATATCCTACCCTACCAGTGGCTAAATAATGCAACTTTATGACTGTCATTTTGTACTAGACCTCATGTTGTTCTACACCTGCAGCGCGCCTTGCCGCACAGAGCCCGGTCCTAACGATTGTGCCTAAGCATGAGTATCGAATAGGCAAGCTTAGCATGTTTTGTTGACGATGTATCACCTAAAAGTCTTGTACTGCCATAGTGATTACCAGCAGTAGCAACAAGGAATGGAAGCAGAGTAGCAAAGCAATGCTTATGGAGAACTCGACATGCATGCAGAGTGACACAAACTCATCATCACACGATATTATATTGTAAACTCCACACTTACTCGGACACTAGTGATTGCCAGCACCAGCAATGATGAACGGAAGCTAATAGTATGGGCATGCAGAGTGACACATACTCAACATCAGCCAATATGAATACTGTAAACCCCAAACTCACTTGGACAATGCAATGTTTTGAAGCAAGCTCTATGCAGAGTAATGCAAACTTATGGGAAACACAAAATGGCAAGCACAGGTGCACTGACAGTGGTAGCTACTGTCAGGTTCAGCAGGAGACACTTAGACACACTTATTATTAATGCTGGTAGAAGAGAGCAGTGGTGCTGCAGCAATGGCGTGGCATGGCACGGGCAGGAAGGCAGACATGCCGGTGCGTGCATGGCAAAAAAGAAATACCAGGGGCCTGAACCTTGTGGCATGCCAGAAAAGGAGCATGTAGGAGTCACAGGTCCGAGGGGTTAGGGTATAGGAGAAGCTGAGGCAGGAACACCTCAAAGATATTCACAAGGTCTGCAGCAACATCAGGACAACAACAAAAATGTGGTGCTTCAGTTAGTAACAATCCTCAAAGTCAAGACTAGTGATCTAGTTCTGATATATCGATTTGTAAGGGTAAGCTTCTGTAAGTTCAACCCTGACCTTCCATGCACCACCCTGGTAAATACCTGCAGCAAGGAAACAGAGGAAGCCTACCAATTAGGCACCAAATGAATTTTTAAGTGCTAGAGAGCAGATTGAAGGATCAAAATGTTACTATATAACAACAGACTAAATACCACTAAAAGAACACCACAATGACTTGAAAAGCAATGCGGCAGAGGTAGTTAACATATACTACTTGCAAACAGGAAAGATATTGATTGTAGAATCCCATCTGAACTTCTGAACCATGCATACAACACCGAGACTACCACAGACAGAACAACAAATGGCTTAACAAGGAGTTATTTTACAAAATGGAAAGCTAACAACTCTTTAGAGGGAAGTAAAAACAGTTAGCAAGACAGAATGGCCTAGAAAATGCCGCATATCCTTTCCAGAATACACAACCTCTTAAAGTCAGAGCACTACAAAACTCGAATTGCACACAAATGCAAGATTTCACCTAGAGAAACCCACACTATGCAATCCTAAGCAATTGCACTAGAAAACTTTGTCAGCAAGTGGCTCCGACTATGAATGGAAAACGCTCAAGAAGGTCAAAAAAATGGGTGTATCACATCTAATGTAGTAGCTGGCAAGGCACATGAATTAGCAAGGCTGTATAAATGTTCCAGCTATCCACCTATTTACAAATGGGTTGTTGGTGAGCCCACTTGCTGGCAAGCGAATCTTGCGAAACTGCCAGAAAAAGAAGCGAGATATTCGATCAAATCTGGGTCTCGAGAAGGCTACTGCATCTGATCTCGAATTTAGCATCAATTTCACGCAATCAAATCAGAAGAAGGGGGCAGTAGAAGATATGGATATACCAGAACTTGAACTCGGGGAGGCGGCGGATGAAGGGCTTGAACTCGTTGTTGCCGCCGGTGGGGAGCGCGGGGCCGGCCTGGTCGAGCGCCTCGAGCTCCAGGTCGACCATGGGGAGAGGAAGCCGATGAGGAGGTTGAGGAGGTAGATGTCGAGGCCGTAGGAGACGATGTAGAAGCCCTGCACGTAGTAGACCCGCGACACGTAGATGGCGGCGGCCAGCAGCGTGCCCGCCCACCGCCCTGCCGTGTGCGCCGTCATGGCCACCGTGAACTCGCACGAGGACGACGCCGCCTTGGATTGGGCGTTGTGGCCTGCGCCTGCACCTGCGCGAGTGAGAGGAAGGAAGGGTGGGGTGGGGGATTGGTTGCGGTTTGATTGGTTGTGGATCGAGGAGAGGTCGACGGCGGGGTGGTGCGGCCGCCGTGGGGGAGGACGACGGCGGGTTGGGGGCGGCCATCATGGGCGGGGATGACGGAGGGGTGGTGGTGGCCGCCGTGGGCGAGATCGATAGCGGGGTGGGGGCGGCGGTTGTGGACAAGCACGGTGGATCCGGGCGGGGCTGGGGATGGGACCGGGGGAGGATGGGATCTACACGAGGCGGCCGTGAGGAGGGAAGGAGGAGAGAACGAGGGAGGGAGGGCGCCGTCGCCGGCGACAGGAAGGAGATCTGAGGGAGAGAGAGGGGTGGCGGCGTAGATCTGGATCGGATCGAGATCTGAGGGAGGGAGAGGGCGGCGGCTGTGGGTGTGCGGAATCCGGGAGCCGAGGCCTTCACAGGAGAGTGAGTGGAAGGGGAGCCGGAGGAGGTGGGGATCGGCGGTGTTGGGCGGAATCGATGGGGGCAGCGGCGCACGGAGGCGAGCGCGGCTAGGGTTTGGACGAGGTGTGAGAGGGAGCTGTGCTGATTCGGGAGGGGGATGAGAGGGATTACGGGTAGAGGGGGTGGGGGAAGAGGGTTGCCGTCGGATCCGGGCCTATCCAACGGTGGTTGTGCATGATCCGCGTGAGGTGCTCGTGGACCAATCAGAAAGCAATAAAGGCCTTGATGACTTTATGACCATATAAATAGGTCGTAAATGATTAAAAATAAGTTCTTTTGCAGGAGAAAAGCATTTTTCATTGTTGAAGTAGAAAAAATAGTTTTGTTGTGACGAACCTACTAGCTCTATGTATTAACCAAATTTTATGTATAATTGACCAAATGATTTTATGTAAAATGCTTTTAATCCATGAAAAATTGATTTTCCAATTTTTCGACTACCCGAAATGAGTAGTATAAGTGAAGGACCTACCATATATTTGTTGCAAAATTGGACCTAATAAATTTTATAAAATACTAGGCCATATATAATGCACAATTGACAAAATGGTTGGGTGTCAAAAGTTTTGATCCACCTCTGGTGAAAAAGACAAGTTCCAGCTGATCCAGCTGGAAGCGGGCCAAATTTGAACTGTAGCTACCTCGTAGTTTGCTCTTTATTTTTTCCAAAAATCATTTCTAGGTACATAAGTATCTATTTAATAAGAGAAACACCAAAAAAGAATACAAGATTCAACCACTAGCTAGGAACGGTCAAGCCCGGCGTTTTGACCGCATTTTGAATCGGCATAAAAAATTCAAAAAAAATAAAAAAATTGGAAAACCTCCGCATTGTGTCATTATATGTGGCCTAGTTTCCAGGAAAAATAATAAACTTGTAATATGGTAATTATTTTAAAAAAGTGTTCTCAGAAATGAGCTGTCATGTATGAAGATTCATGGCTTTCAAGCCAAATGATCAATCTTGTGGCCACATTCATGGCATAGTTTGTTCAAATGACCTCATATCATGCACAAAGGTGCATCTTGGAATGACAAAAAATGTTTCCTAAGGAACGTTTCCTTTTCTTTGGACGAAAAATTCATTTTTCATTTTTTCGAGTGCCCAAAATGAGTTTTTTTGTGAAGGACCTACCATATATTTGTTGCAAAATTGGACCTAATCAATTTTATAAAATACTAGGCCATATATAATGCACAATTGAAAAAATGGTTGGGTGTCAAAAGTTTTGATCCACCTCTCGTGAAAAAGACAAATTCCCGTTGATTTAGGTGGAAGCGGGTCAAATTTGAACTGTAGCTACCTCGTAGTTTGCTCATTATTTTTTCCAAAAATCATTTCTAGGTACATAAGTATCTATTTAATCAGAGAAACACAAAAAAATTTCCAAGATTGAACCACTAGCTAGGAACGGTGAAGCCCGGTGTTTTGACCGCATTTTGAAACGGGATAAAAAATTAAAAAAAAATCAAAAATTGGAAAACCTCCGCATTGTGTCATTATATGTGTCCTAGTTTCCAGGAAAAATAATAAACTTATAAGACGGTAATTATTTTAAAAAAGTGTACTCAGAAATGAGCTATCATGTGTGAAGATTCATGGCTTTCAAGCCAAATGATCAATCTTATGGCCACATTCATGGCATAGTTTGTTCAAATGACCTCATATCGTGCACAAGGGTGCATCTTAGAATGGCAAACAATGTTGCCTAAGGAACTTTTCATTTTCTTTCGACGAAAAATTCATTTTCCATTTTTTCGAGTGCCCAAAATGAGTTTTTTTGTGAAGGACCTACCATATATTTGTTGCAACATTGGACCTAATCAATTTTATAAAATAATAGGCCATATATAATGCACAATTGAAAAAATGGTTGGGTGTCAAATTTTTTGATCCACCTTTGATGAAAAAGACAAATTCCCGTCGATTCAGTTGGAAGCGGGTCAAATTTGAACTGCAGGTGTCTCATAGTTTGCTCTTTATTTTTTCCAAAAATAATTTCTAGGTAAATAAGTATCTATTTAATCAGAAATACATGGTTTGATGGCGAGACATCGAGGTTTGGACGGTGGCCGAGGGCCCCAACTCTAGAGCGCATACGCTCGCATGCCGCCGCGTGGTCACCGCATCACCGTGGCGTTGCCATGCGTTCTGGGAGGCCTAGGCATGTCTAGTGGGTTGGGAACTCCCCAGGTAGGTGCTAGGAAGAAAATTATAACATAAGATTCTCATGAGGAGACCAAACTATGCTCAAACATGAATTAGTAGCCAAGTGTTTGATTAGTGGTATGGGAAATGCAAATGGCCAATGGGCGTGAGTTTTTGCTGAGGATGATCATATTCTAAGAAGAATGTCTTCACAAATTTTTAGGGAAATCAAGAATATATAAATAACACTTCCTTCACAAAGTGCCGCTCTGAACAGAATAGGAAAATAAATATTGTTGAGTTATTTTTGAACTAGGCAAGGAAGGTTTTTTACATATTTGATGAAGATATGATCCAAACAATTTATGAGAATTTTTTGGGAATTTTTGGAATAACTAAAATATAGGTTGCTTCACAACCTAGGGCAAAAATTGACACATGGACATGACACATAGGCAAAACTGATGAGATGGCGCCTAGTCATCACAACCCACCACAATCTACAAGGCTAGGAACATCTATATTCGTCGTTAACAACTAGAAATAAGGCAGCGGACCAACACTGTTTGCTTTATGACCATTTCATGTAAGGAAATTATGACCTTTCTGACCAAAATGGTCGCAATGGTTTAGGGTTTGGAGCCCCCCGAACAGCTTTTGACCAATTGGTTTCAAATGGTCATAGATCTATGACTAATTTTTCCAGGGTCACTGACAGAAGGTCAGTAGTTGACATATTTCTTGTAGTGACAGAAGGCCTCTTCCCGTGTCTGGATGGGATTCTCCTTTGCGTGGACGGCAAGCTTGGCGTCCAGATGAATAGTTTCCTTCCTCCGTAAAACGACTTTGTACACCCCTAGTCCCCTCCAGTGCTTATATAAACCGGAGGGTTTAGTCCATAGAGGCAATCACAATCATACGGGCTAGACATCTAGGGTTTAGCCATTACGATCTCAAGGTAGATCAACTCTTGTAACCCCTATACTTATCATAGTCAATCAAGCAGGAAGTAGGATATTACCTCCATCAAGAGGGCCCGAATCTGGGTAAACATCGTGTCCCCTGCCTCCTTGTTACCTTCTATCCTCAGATGCACAGTTCGGGACCCCCTACTCGAGATCTGCCGGTTTTGACACCGACAAGGAGGAGGAGGCGGAGTGCCCTCATGCGCTGGAGGAGAAAAAGGAGGAGGCGTCCGGTTTGGAAGCTTGATGTACCCCTTTGTCCATAGACAGGTATTCCTTAAAGCCTTTTCCAGATAAATCTTCCCTCCACCTGTAGGGAAGTCAAACTCCAGCTCCTCAAATCCCTCCATTATTTCATCCACCATCACAACAGCATAGCAATGTGGAATCGGACGACAATGAAAAGTTTCCTCAGCTCGAAGAGGTATAACAAAGCCGACCGCCGCCTTAAATGTCAGGTTCTGGCATTTCATCATTAGCTCGCAATGTTCACCCTCCGCGATACTATCACGGGGTAGCGAGGAGGCGTGAAATTAGGCTGGAAGCCACGCTGCTTCTCTGCTAAGATGGTGGGGTAGCTTCTGGGGCAGCGTCGAAGCAAGGATCTTCATGCCGCTGAGATGGTTACTAGGTAGCTCGCTGGGTCTCAAGTTCCTCTAGTTTTGCTGATCTTGCACTGAGCCTCTGCATTTCGGTTGCTTCCACTTTCCTCTTTCGCTCTCCGCTTCTATAACCACTGTTGTCAGGAAACCCATGTACCTACGGAACGGATCCTGGTGGGCCTCGTGTTCGTCCAGGGTGCTCAAGATTCCCGAGGGCCTCTGTCAGCTCGTACTTCTCTCTGTCGGTAATGAACGTCCCTTCCTGCGCTGCCTTGATTGCTTTCTGAAACTTCCGGATGGGTATTGAAAGTTTCTTGTCCGTCCAAACACACTCCCCTGTTTCTGGGTCCAAAGTTCCCCCAACCTCGAAGAACCAAGTCCTTGAACGATCTGGCCAGTGCAATGTCGCTGGTTGGACCCCTTTAGCAAGCATGTCTTGCTTAGCTTTGTCCCACAACGGTCGGGCTTTGTAGTAGCCACCAGACCCTGTGTGATGGTGATACTTCTTTTTTGCAGCATTCTGTCTGTTTGTAAGTGATATTTTCTTACCCTTCTCAAATTTCTTGTAGGCCACAAATGCAGGCCAGTGATCTCTTATCTTCTCATATCGACCGATAAATTCTGGAGTCTTCTCTTTGTTAATAAACTTTATGTTCAACTCTTTCTTCCTGTTCATGAATAGTTCTGCCATCTTCTTTAGCTTAAACGCCTTGACCTTTCGCTCTATAACTGGGTTATTCGGCTCCTTATCTGGCCTTAGGCTGAAATTTGTCATCAGCGAGGTCCAAATATCATCTTTCTGTCTATCCTGGACATAAGAAACTTGAGGGTCATCCTTATTCTTATTCCATTGTAGGATTCTGATCGGGACGCTCTCCCTAACTACAACTCTTCGCTGATATACAAATGCGTCCTTGGTCAGCTTGGGAGCAATCGGTTGGCCATCTTTTGCGACTTCTGTGATCGCAAACCTTTCATTCTGGTGTAACCTTTTCTTTGGTCCTCGTCTCCTTACGGAAGTTTGCCTCGATCAGAAGGGCTAAAAGGAGAAAGAAACATTAATATATGTACATATCAAAACAATTAATGCATCAAGTCAGCACAAACTTAATACACATCAAAATAATTAATGTACACACACACACACACACTATTATGATCACGGGGATCAGAATATTATTCTGATCATAACATGAACTTTCTGAGTTACACAACCTGAACTTCCCTCTGTAGGAACCCGACCCTCGGGCTATCTTCACAACTGTGTCTCCCCGCGCGAATTATTCTGGTCAGTCGTGTTCTATGTCATATGTAATCTGAAAACGGTTTTTAGCAACTAAATGCCCGTTTTAAATAGGAATCTCGCTCGTAGGCGGATTTTTCTCTCGGGTCATGATAAACTTGCGTCTTTTACAATTTTACTGCTTGAGTTGTTCGACCTGTACTTCCCCCGGTGCTAGGTTGAACTTCCGCCAACATTGCCCAAATGAGGCTTGCGATATACCGTTGGAAAGCTAAATTTTTGGCAAAATGTAAGCGGTTTAAAAGAAGTTTTGAAAAACGTTTTTCTTCATATAAAAAACATGAATCGTATTTTTGATCGCATTTCTAAACCATTTATAGGCAAATAATATGGCCTTGGGAAGCTGCTGCAAAACCGCTCCTTCCACATTTTGAAAGTTTCCTCTAATTTCCTATGGTTAAAGAGTAATTTGGAAAGTCATAAAATTTTGCAAACCGAACAACCGAGTTCATATTTTTGATGCCATTTCTAAACAGCTAATTTAATTGAGGAAAATGATATGGCGTTGGAAAGCTTATGAAAATGCGCTACTTTCTCATGTTGAAAGTTTTTTCTAATTTTGAATGGTTTAAAAGTAATTTAGAAAATGGTACAAGTCCCATCGAGTTCGTATTTTTGAGCTAATTTTTTAACCATACGTCCGAATGGAGCAAATGATATGGCATTAAAAAGCTTGAGAAAATGCGGAACTTTCTGGTAATTACTTACAGTGTTAACTCCCCTGTTTCTCACAATTCCTTACAGTGTTAAGTCAATTTTGAAATTGGCAAAAATGTGTTTTGGCCGTAATTTCTACAACTTTATCGGAATGGGGAAAATAATAATGTTGAAAAGGTACGGAAAATGCAAAACTTTTTCATGTTAATTGTTTTCTATAGTTCCTAGCCGTTTTCAAGTAATTTTGAAAACGACGAGATCATGCTTTCTGCCTTTAACGTGAAGCTGGTTCTTCGAAAATGCACCGCCTGAGGAACTTGAACTTCTCGGCATGTCTACTTGAACTTCACTGTGTTTTTCATGTGCTTTTTTGGCTCGTAGTTTTTAATAGTTTGTAGTCATTTTTGGCTAATCATTCATTAAGTCGATGTGATAGTTTTTATTTAAATATTAGAGAAAAAGTGGTAGTTTTGGCACAAATTTGTAAAGTGGTAGCTTATGAGCATGATTTGATGAATTGTGGTAGTTTTTGTTAAATACTCATTGTTGTAGGTGAACTATGACGGCCTTTTGTAGTAGAGCGAACCACGTCACATTCCGCCATCCTTCTTTCTTAAAAATTATGTTATGATTTGTCTTACTGCCTTAGCAGCATACTTCACGTAGGATGACTCCTACTTCAAGTAGACATGGGACTGGTACCGTTCAGTGGATGGAATGGCCTGAAATTCCACTAGTCGGCTTAATGGGGAGTTTGACATCAGTAAAATCTATCATGGGTATTCTGTTATGCAACATGGGAACAGTAATAGTTATTTCCAGAGGAACAAGGCCTGGAATTTTGGTTTCCTCCAATATCTCACATGAGCCAAATGGAAGTGAAGGTGAAGGAGTCCCTATCATACCACAACAGTGGGAATGATATCCCCAAAGAACACTCATGAGTATATAAATAGTTGTTGCATGCTATCTAGAGTACATCGTTCGGCAGTTCTGTGATCATGTATTTCACCTTGATTGGACTTCTAAAGGGAGATCAAAAGGATGAAGGTAGCTTGTCAGTTGTCACGGGAAGGGAAGCACCGACAGTCACAAGTTAGCCACTAAAGTGGCAATAATAAATGTTCTGAGTTACACCTTCAAACTTATTTTGTTGGGATTCCATAATAGAGAGTTATTGGATAGATTATTTGTTAAATTAGCGATTGGGCAATCGAAGTGACATAGTCACACAACAGACATGGATAACAACCTTGTGACCACTGTTTTGTGGGCAGGGACTACTCAGACTTCCAATAGGGCGCCTTAAGCGCCAGTTGTCCGTGCTGGCGCAAGCTGGGCGGCCTATTAAAACGAAGGTTCGCTCGATCCATCCATCAATAGGCAGGCTTGCTCGCTCTGTCGATTCTTTTCTGCCTCAGTCGGTCATTCAGTTGTTGACACTAGACCATTAGCTTTTGAAAATTTAAAAAAAGAATCATGAATTTTGGAAAATTTCAACAATATTGAAAAAAAGTTTGTCAAAATATGAAAAAGTTCACAAATTGAAAAATAAATAAAGAAATATGAAAAAAAATAAAATTTTAAAAAATGTTCATAAATTTTCAAAACGTTCATCAATGCTGAAAAAGGGTAACGAAATTGTAAAAAAGTTCATCAATTTTGGAAAAAAAAATCATATTTTTCTAAAATAGATCATCATTTTTGAGAAAGTTATGCATTTTCTAAAAAATAAAGGCTATCCGACCTTCTCTCTCAGTCCCTTAAAACCCTCTCTCCTCCCGACAGCCTCTCACAAGCACACTGACCACCACGAAGTGACATGTAAGTGGAGAATTGTTTATAGCGAAAGGCCATGGTAAAGTTGTAGTATTGTCACACATCCATTTACTATTCACCTTGCCTGCTAATGAAAACGGTGGTGAAGGACCAGACACATATCCCGAGTGAAACAAGTATCGCTGAACGGCGTGATAGCCGGGTGTCTAGACACCCGGGTGTTGAAAAGCCGGTCTCATATCATAGGCTGCCATAACAGTCCCCGAAGCAGTCTTTTTCGTTACATTTCTTAGATTGCAACAGATTGGAACTGGTCGCACTCTCATACCTTAGACGCAAATCTCTGCTAACGCTGCCACGAGCCTCGGCAACACATTGGCAAGCACGAGTCTCAACTCTCAATGCGGCAAGGAAGAATCTATCCTCATTGCTTCCTTGGTAGCATGGGCGTTGCCGTCGAGCGTGCCAACCACGCACCCTCTTAGGTACTTCTGACATGCAGGTGGAGCATGATGAGAAGGGTTAGGAAGTGTCCCTCCGGCGCGCTGACCAAGGCCTCGTACCCAGAGTCGTTGAAGGGGCTTGATGTTGGTCAGCTCTAGTGGACTCCTGTACCATCTCTTAAGGAACTTCAGAGCTTTCTCGCTGTTATCATGGTGCTCGATACACATCAGTAATACACTGGTGGTCAAGTCTGTAAAGGACATGTAATTCATCTTGTTTGTATTCCCGCATCTATGAGATAAAAGCAAACTGAAGCATGGGTCTGGATTTGGTCTCCTCCAAAATCTCACAATAGCTAAATTTGGTGAAGGCGAAGGTTATGATGCCAAAATTTCGAAGTGGTGAAGACGTGATATCTGCGAGGAAAGATATATATAGAGAGAGCTGTACATGTCACATCACAGTGAAATTTGGTCATTTTTGCATGCATATATCTCCCCATTTGTCATGCGTACATCTCTTTGTCATGCATATCTATCTGATCTGCATGAGTCTCCCGTCCCATATGGCCGGCCGTTGTGGACTGTGTAGGTCAAAAGCATATCACACATGCATGCTTGAGGTGCCCTATTGCTAGATCGTTTTTCCAACTAACAAGTTCTGGTGCTCACACTGTGTAGTGACGCTTCTAAAGCATGGACGGTTAGCTGCATGTGCTTCTCATTACTGCTCCTACATTACATTTTACAGGCCCCAAGAATTGTTTTACTCAATTAGCTTTAGCCATCAATGTAGAAAGGGATTGTCCTGAAAATGATGGATTTTTTTCTTGAAAATGATTGTTGAAAGGGACGGGGTTAAAAACAAGATGGGCACTTGTTAATGCAGCAAGATGAGGCAAAATGATCTTGGCTTGTGAGACAATGCGACATCGAAAGCCTGTTGAGACGTTGAGTATGCATACCGCAGCATGGGGTCTCAGGCCTGCCTTTTTTTTTGAGAAAAGAGGGGGCCCCTCTTTTGCCGATGATGCTCATCCTTGCTATGGAACCCTTGTAACGCAACTTGCACAAAGGCACTGATGAAGGGATTCTATCTCAGATTGCGCAGCGTTTTGCTACTATCCTGTATGCATATGATTGTATCAACGAATGATAGGCTAAAGAAAGACGACATGCCTCCAGGATCGAAGGCACCATCCTTCAGGTACACGTCTCGTCTAGGATAGACGGCTTCCCAGAGTACACTAGCCTCGGGCACCACTCCATCATGATCGATCACACAGTGAACTTTTCGCGGTTGAATCGTGGATACTACATTATCATATGGGCAACAATTTCCTTGGCCACACCAGAGTATTCTGCCAATTCTTTGTTCTTGACTTTACTTTACATATATGTTCATGTCTTTGTCCGTGTGGGGCTACAATTAGGCACTGACTAGGCTAGTATATATGTTCTCGTCTCCGAATCCCCAATTCCCTCTTAATTAGCGACTCTCATATTCCTACCCAAGCAACATCCACTAGTAGAAAAGGGGGCAATGGTCCAGGCCTGGTCAGCCCATTAGTCCCGGTTCAATCCAGAACCGGAACCAATGGTAGCATTGGACCCAGTTCGTGAGCCCCAGGGGCCGGCCGGGCCACGTGGGCCATTGGTCCCGGTTCGGCTGGACCTATTGGTTCCGGTTAGTGGGACGAACCGGGACCAATGCGCCTCGCTCCTGGCCCACAACCATTGGTCCCGGTTGGTGTAGTGAACCGGGACCAAAGGCTGCCCTTTAGTCCCAGTTCGTGGAACGAACCGGGACCAATTAGTTGCCTATATCTACCCCTCGTCCGCGAGCAGAGCACTCCCAGTGCTCTGTTTTTCGTGGCCGGCAAGGGGAGAGCTTTGTGGTGCCGTAGCTCACCTCCTATGCACATAGGGTGTTCGATGGAATGCCCGAGCCACACTACTTAAGCTTTCTCCTCTCCAAGCTCGACCTCCAAGCTCCATTTTCCTCAATATTTGTCTAGGTTTAGCGGTCCGTCACGTCCCGTCCCCGTCTTCACCGCCATCGATCGCCCGCGCCGACCTCGTCGCCGGCACCACCGTGGTGAGCCTCTTGTTCTTATCTTCTTTCTGAAAGGAAAAAAATCTTACTTCTATATTTATATAGATACTTGTATAATTTTCTTACTTTTATTATTGCATCTTATATAGTGCGATGGTTTTGGTATCCGCCCCCGTCGGCTCTCGTCCTGTCTATGATTCAGATGTGGTATATATTATCTTTTCATAGCTATTGGTTCATTTATTGTTTATGACAATTATGCCGACCAACGTGACATAGATTTTATTTATCTAGGAGGTTGTTGAACCGGAAATTCCAACCGACCCTATTGTCGAGAGGTTAAATTTAGTTGAAGAAGAAAACAATTTGTTGAAGGAAAAAATTAGAAAAATTGAGGAGGAGAAGATGATATTGGAGTTGCATGTTGCGGATGTCGTCGATGATCACAAGATCAAGATGGATGCAATGCGCTTGAAGATTAGAAAGATTAGAAAATATGCCATTCATACCGAGGCTTGGTATCATTATGCCGTTGGATCAGTTGTTACATTGGTTGTGATTATGATCGCATTTGTTTTCGCATTGAAATGTTTTACATAGTTTCAGTGTATGGTTTAATTAATTTATATGCTCTGCAGAGCTTTATGTTGTTAGATTAGAACTATGTATGTACTTTGGTTTTAATGTGATGATGAACTTCTATTAATTTGGTCACTTAATTATCTATTCATGATGTTCTGTAATGATTTTTGACACACTTAATTATATATAATGCACGCAGATGAACCGGCAATGGATGTACGGTTCAAGACACACCTCCGAGTACATTAAGGGCGTGCATAATTTTCTCGAAGTGGCTGAGGTAAACAAGCAGAATGGTTTTATGTGTTGTCCATGCCCTATATGTGGGAATACAAAGTCTTACTCTGACCGGAAAATCCTCCACACCCACCTGCTTTACAAGGGTTTCATGCCACACTATAATGTTTGGACGAGGCACGGAGAAATAGGGGTTATGATGGAAGACGGCGAAGAAGAAGAGTACGATGACAACTATGTGCCCCTGAATACGGTGATGCTACTGAACATCAAGAGGAACCAGACGATGTGCACGATGATGCTGCAACGGGCGAAGCTGCTGAAGATCAAGAGGAACCAGACGATGTGCCCGATGATGATGATCTCCCTCGGGTCATTGTCGATGCAAGGACGCAATGCGAAAGTCAAAAGGAGAAGCTGAAGTTCGATCGCATGTTAGAGGACCACAAAAAAGGGTTGTACCCCAATTGCGAAGATGGCAACACAAAGCTCGGTACCGTACTGGAATTGCTGCAGTGGAAGGCAGAGAATGATGTGCCTGACAAAGGATTTGAGAAGCTACTGAAAATATTGAAGAAGAAGCTTCCAAAGGATAACGAATTGCCCGACAGTACATACACAACAAAGAAGGTCGTATGCCCTCTAGGATTGGAGGTGCAGAAGATACATGCATGCCCTAATGACTGCATCCTCTTCCGCGGTGCGTACAAGGATCTGAACGCATGCCCGGTATGCGGTGCATTACGGTATAAGATCAGACGAGATGACCCTGGTGATGTTGACGGCGAGCCCCCCAGGAAGAGGGTTCCTGCAAAGGTTATGTGGTATGCTCCTATAATACCACGGTTGAAACGTCTGTTCAGAAATGGAGAACATGCCAAGTTGATGCGATGGCACAGTGAGGACTGTAAGAAAGACGGGAAGTTGAGAGCACCCGCTGACGGGTCGCAGTGGAGAAAAATCGAGAGAAAGTACTGGGATAAGTTTGCAAGTGAGCCAAGGAACGTATGGTTTGCTTTAAGCGCGGATGCCATTAATCCTTTCGGGGAGCAGAGCAGCAATCACAGCACCTAGCCCGTGACTCTATGTATGTATAACCTTCCTCCTTGGATGTGCATGAAGCGGAAGTTCATTATGATGCCAGTTCTCATCCAAGGCCCTAAGCAACCCGGCAGCGACATTGATGTGTACCTAAGGCCATTAGTTGAAGAACTTTTATAGCTGTGGAATGGAAACGGTGTACGTATGTGGGATGAGCACAAACAGGAGGAATTTAACCTAAAGGCGTTGTTGTTCATGACCATCACCGATTGGCCCGCTCTCAGTAACCTTTCAGGACAGACAAACAAGGGATACCACGCATGCACGCACTGTTAACTTGACACCGATAGTATATACCTGGCAAGCTGCAGGAAGAATGTGTACCTGGGCCATCGTCGATTTCTTCCGACCAACCATCAATGTCGAAAGAAAGGCAAGCATTTCAAAGGCGAGGCAGACCACCGGAAGAAGCCCGCCATGCGTACCGGTGATCACGTACTTGCTTTGGTCAATGATTTACACGTAATCTTTGGAAAGGGTCCCGGTGCACTAGCTGTTCCGAGTGACACTGGGGGACACGCACCCATGTGGAAGAAGAAATCTATATTTTGGGACCTACCCTACTGGAAAGACCTAGAGGTCCGCTCTTCGATCGACGTGATGCACGTGACGAAGAACCTTTGCGTGAATATGCTAGGCTTCTTGGGCATGTATGGGAAGACAAAAGATACAGCTGAGGCACGGGAGGACCTACAACGTTTGCACGAAAAAGACGGCATGCCTCCAAAGCAGTATGCAGGTCCTGCCAGCTATGCTCTTACCAAAGAAGAGAAGGAAATCTTCTTTAAATGTCTGCTTAGTATGAAGGTCCCGACTGGCTTCTTGTCTAATATAAAAGGAATAATAAATATGGCAGACAAAAAGTTTCAGAACCTAAAGTCTCATGACTGCCATGTGATTATGACGCAACTGCTTCCGGTTGCATTGAGGGGGCTTCTACCGGAAAACGTCCGATTAGCCATTGTGAAGCTATGTGCATTCCTCAATGCAATCTCTCAGAAGGTGATCGATCCAGAAATCATACCAAGGCTAAGGATTGATGTGGTGCAATGTCTTGTCAGTTTCGAGCTGGTGTTCCCACCATCCTTCTTCAATATCATGATGCACATCCTAGTTCATCTAGTTGACGAGATTGTCATTCTGGGCCCCGTATTTCTACACAATATGTACCCCTTTGAGAGGTTCATGGGAGTCCTAAAGAAATATGTCCGTAACCGCGCTAGGCCAGAAGGAAGCATCTCCATGGGCCATCAAACAGAGGATGTCATCGGGTTTTGTGTTGACCTCATTCCTGGCCTTAAGAAGATAGGTCTCCCTAAATCGTGGTATGAGGGGAGACTGACTGGAAAAGACACGCTTGGAAGGGACTCAATAATATGCAGGGACGGATATTCTTGGTCTCAAGCACACTACACAGTTCTACAGAACTCTACCTTGGTGACCCCGTATGTCGATGAACACAAGAACAGTCTGCGCTCCAAACACCCGGAGCAGTGTGACGACTGGATTACATGTGGACACATCAGGACTTTTAGCAGTTGGTTGGAAGCACGTATCAGAGGTGACAACACTGTTTGTGATGAGTTGTACTTGTTGTCCAGGGGACCATCTTTGACTGTATTGATTTGGAAAGGATATGAGATAAATGGGAATACATTTTACACGATTGACCAAGATCAAAAGAGCACCAACCAAAACAGCGGTGTCCGCTTTGATGCAACAACCGAGAGGGGAAAGGACACATATTATGAATACATAGTGGACATATGGGAACTTGACTACGGAGTAGATTTTAAGGTCCCTTTGTTTAAGTGCGAATGGGTCAATCTGTCACGAGGCGGGGTACAGGTAGACCCATAGTACGGAATGACAACAGTGGATCTGAAAAATCTTGGGTACACTGACGAACCGTTCGTCCTAGCCAATGATGTGGCACAGGTTATCTATGTGAAGGACATGTCTACCAGACAGAGAAAGAGAAAAGATAAGGAAGCGAATACATCATACGATGAGCCAAAGCGCCACATAGTTCTTTCAGGAAAAATGGACATCGTGGGAGTGGAGGACAAGACAGACATGTCTGAAGATTATGAAAAGTTTCATGAAATTCCTCCCTTCAAAGTCAAGGCTGACCCCAGCATCATGATAAACAATGAAGATTATCCATGGTTACGGCGCAATAAGCAAATGACACAAGCGAAGAAAAAGTGAAGACTTTCTCCCGCAACTATTATGATGATACCATGCCAACTTTGTAACTGACGAGTATGATACCATTGTCCGTTTTGTTTATGCACATGCTATGTGGGTCAATTTATGATACCATGCCAACTTTCAAGTTTTTCATAGTTCATTTGAAATGCTATAATGTCTTATGGTTCGGCCCTTGTAATAATTAAAAATAGCAACAATAAGTATTTTGTTGTAAGTAGAAACAAAATAAAATAAATAAAGCAAGAAAGAAAACAAAAAAACAAAAAAAGTGTTTTCAAATTTGAAAACTAATGACACTAACAGAAAGTTTATAATTTTCCTAAAACTAAAAGCAAAAACAATTAAAAAATAAAGCAAAAAACTAAAGAAAATAAATAATGCAGAAAACAAAATAAAAAAACAACAATAAGTATTTTGTTGTAAGTAGAAACAAAATAAAATAAATAAAGCAAGAAAGAAAACAAAAAAACAAAAAAAGTGTTTTCAAATTTGAAAACTAATGGCACTAACAGAAAGTTTATAATTTTCCTAAAACTAAAAGCAAAAACAATTAAAAAATAAAGCAAAAAACAAAAGAAAATAAATAATGCAGAAAACAAAAGAAAAAAACTTGAAAAAAAATAAATATAGCAACAATAAGTAAAGAAAAGAAAAAAACAAAAAAATGCCTCCTACTGGGCCGCCACAGCCTGAATACGACTAGAAACCCTACTATGGGCCGGGATTCAGGCCCGCCGTAGGCCCAGAAGGCCCATCAGGCAAAGCAATAGCAAGTAGGCCCGAAAGCCTGCAGTGGAGAAGAGCTCGAGAGGGGTGCGGCAGTGGGGCTTATAAACCACTGCGCGCCCCTCTCGACTAGCGAGGTGGGACTAAACTTTGGCCCCGAGGCGGGCAACACAGAGGCCTTTGGTCCCGGTTGGTGGCACCAACCGGGACTAAAGGGGGGGCATTAGTCCCGGTTGGTGCCACCAACCGGGACCAAAGGCCGACGGTTCCCGCCCTTTGGGCTGCCGAAAAAGTGGCCTTTGGTCCCGGTTGGTGGCACCAACCGGGACTAAAGGGTGCATTAGTCCCGGTTGGTGCCACCAACCGGGACCAATACTCTTGCTATATATACAGGACTTAGCAGTTTTCGCCAAAACCCATCTCTTTCTTCTCGCCCCGACGCCTCTGCTCCTCGTCGCCGTCGCCGCCGCCGAGCCACTGCCCTGACACCGTCGCCGCGCGCGCCGCCCCTGCCCCGACCCCGTCGCCGTCGCCGCGCGCGCCACCCGTTCCCCGACCCCGTCACCGTCGCCGCGCGCGTCGCCCCTTCCCTGACCCCGTCGCCGTCGCCGCGCGCGCCGCCCCTTCCCCAACCCCGTCGCCGTCGCCCTGACCACACGCCGCCGCCTTCGGTCCGGCCGCCTGCGCCCTTTGCTCTTATTTTTTTGTGCATTTTATGTATATGTTCTCTGTGTATATATGTATATGTTCTCTGTGTACATATGTTCATATATGCAAAAGTTAGATTTTAGAAAAACTTTATATATGCAAAAATTTATACATGAGGGGGGTCGATATACCCCCTCTCCGATAGCATTTTTGTGCATTTTAGGTTAGTGTATATATATGTTGATGTATATATGCAAAAGATAGATTTTTAGAAAAAATACTATTTTTTCTGTTGATGATATGATGATGCTTTTTTTCATATATGCATTTTTTCATATATGTATTTTTTTTTAAGTTGTTAGTAGATATCGATTTTAGGTTAGTGCATTTTAGGTTAGTGTAGAGGAGAAACTTAAAGTAAAATAAGGAAAAGGAAGAAAAGAGGAAGAAGGAAGAAGGAAGAAAGAAGAAGAAAAAGAATGAGAGGAAAAAGGAAAATAAGAAGATGAAGAATAGGAGAGGAAGAAGAGGAAAAATAAATAAGAAGAGGAAAAAAGAAGAAAAAGAAGAGGAGAAGACGAAAGGAATAGAGGAGAAGAAGAAAAAACAGAAAAAAAATTCTATTTTTTCTTCTTCTCCTCTATTCCTTTCTTCTTCTCCTCTTTTTTTTTCTTCTTCTTCCTTCTTCCTTCTTCCTCTTTTCTTGCTTTTCCTTAATTATTTTCCTTTCTCGTCGCCGTCGCGTCGTTGTCGATATAACCCTCTCGAGATAACTTCGACATGAGGGGCGGTCGATATAAATACCCCCCCCCTCGGCCCTCTCGCTCGACCAAAACTCTCGAGGACACCCAAACCCTAGAGAGAAAACGATGTTGGTCTCCTACCCCCTCCCACCGCGCCCCTACCCGACAAATTAACTCTCTAGAAGCGTTGTTGTGTCGAGGCGACCCCAGACCCTAGAGAAGCAGCGTCGAGGCCACTAACATGATTTCTTATTGTGATTAGCTGGCTAGTTCTACATTTGCCACTAGTTCCATCTGTACCATATATAAACATGTTGTAAATATTTGCAGAAACTATGGAGCACTGCCGAGACGAAGAAGCAGAAGCGATATTGAGGGACATAATCTCAAAAGGAAGGGATGAAGTTGCGTCATTTCTCCTAGACACCGTTGTTGGTCAGCTGGAAGAACGGGGTGAAGAAGAGGGCTATGTTCATGATGGCTTCGGCCCATTAATGCCGGTACAAGAACAGGACTATGTTCATGATGGCTCCGGTGACACAATGGAGGAACAAGAAGGAGACTGTGCTGACTGCTCCGGTGACCGAACCGAGCCCGACCAGGTATATATATATTAGTTAAGCCCGTGCTAACTAGTTAATTGATGCTTCCATTGTTTTGGTATATGTACACATATTAATTACTCTCGTCTTTCTTTTATAATTTCTAGCCCTCCGGATCGAGCACAACTTCGGTAAGGAGACGAGGCCCGAAGAAAAAGTTGAGCTCGGATGAAAAGTTTGAGATCATAGAAATCGCGCCCGACGGCGAACCCATTGAACCCATCCGGACAAGGAAGACATTTTCTTCTCAGTGCGGGGTTCTTGTTAGGGAGAAGATTCCGATCAGCATTCAGCAATGGTATAAGCCTAAGGAGGAAGACCCCGAGGTGTCTTATGTCAATGATACGCAGAAAGAATATCTTTGGACTGAGCTAAAGGCAAATTTCACCCTACCGCCAGAGGAGGATCCGGAGAACCCAGTTAAAGAGGAATTAATCAAGTCTTGTGCTCTTAAGAAGATGGCAACCCTAATGAGGAGGTGGAGGAAAGAGCTGAACCAGTTTGTCAAAAATAAAAAGACACCAGAATTCATCGGCAAATATGAGAAGATCAAAGATCACTGGCCCGCATTTGTGGCCCACAAGACATCAGAAAAGAGTAAGAAGATGTCAGAGACAAACAAGAAAAATGCTGCGAAGAAGACGCTCCACCATCGCACGGGTTCAGGTGGCTACCTGCAAGCCCGGCCTAAGTGGTCCAAGGCTGAGAATGATCTGCTTGAAAAAGGGATCGAACCAGAGATAATGAGATGGCCAGACCATTGCCGGACTTGGTTCTTCGGGTCTGGCGGAACCTTCGACACTATATTGATGCAGCGCAGCGAGGGACGTTCCTTCCAAACAGGGAGAAGGACGAGCTCACAATGGCCCTTGGGAATCCTGAGCACCCTGGACGGACACGAGGCATGCCAGGCTCCATTCCGTGGAAGGTTGGTTTTCCGGACGCAGGGGGTTACAAAACCCACGAGAGGAGGAAGAAACTGGAGCAGGACCAACTGCAGGCGCTGCACGAAAGGGTAATGGGGCTAGAGGATCGAGAAGAGGAACGAGAAGCAGCAGATCGCAGCAAACGACCTGCCGAAGCTTCCCCCGAAGCTACCCCGCCATCTCAGCCGAGAAGTCGCGTGGCTTCCACGGAGCTGCTTCGGCCGGAGCATGTCTTGACGGCTCCTGCCAGCTATCCCGTGGATGGTATCATGGAGTCTCAAAATTGCCACATGATGGCGCGATGGATGACTTTCAAGGTCAAGGCAGCTGTTGGCCAAGTTTATCCTAGTGGACCCGACACAACTTATCACCGCCAGCCGATTCCAAAAGGATATGCTAAGGTGATGGTGGATGAAATAACGGAGGGATTTGAGGACCTCGTGCTTGACCACCCTACCGGTGAAGGGGAGACTAGGCTGAGTTCTGCTCTGAAGACTCCATGCCTATGGAAGAAGGAGCTCATCACCCTTTTGAACTGGACGCCTCCGCCTCCTCCTCCTGCTCCGGCGAGTCAGGGAACTCCGCCTCCTCCACCGCCTCCTCCTCCGGCGAGTGACGATCAGGGCACGCGTGGTGGCACTCCGCCTCCTTCTCCGGCGCATGGCGGCACTCCGCCTCCTTCTCCGCCTGCGCCGGCGCTCCTGAGCAGCCAGCAACATCCTCCTTCTCCGCCTCGCCAGCAAGGGCGGAAGAGACCCGCTGCCGCCCCGGCTGCTCCGGCGCGTCGTACTCCTTCTCCTCCGCCTCGTAAGCAAGCACGAAAGAAGACAGATGCCGCAGCCGCTCCGTCTGCTCCGGCGTCTAGCAGCACAACCAGAGGCGGGAGGCAATACAAATATGGTCCATCATCTCTCAAGCCTCTAGAGAAGTTACCGTACGAGAGGTCCAAGGAGGAAAACGATACGATTGTGCGGACCCACGTGAAGGAGTTCTTTGAAGGGGTGAAAGCAAAGAAACATCCACCTCCGGAGGAGAAGGTAGATCCGGTGAAATCAAAGCGCACTCTCGACGCCCTGAGGAAACCACCAAAGTCTCCGCCGAGAACCAACTATGAGCGCATTACTGAACAAACATATCTCCAAGCCGAGCGGTCGGGAACTACTGTCAGTGCTAAAAGGTCAAAACAACGAGCAAAGGGGAAAAAAATTGCCCAGCTCGGAGAACAAGCACAACAATCGTGCCCCCCGCTCAATGTGTCTAATGCTCCGGGGACGGTGGCCGGTTATGGCAATCTTGACGATTACCTGCCTGACAATGCACTTCCTGATTTCTTGGAGGTGGACGAACACAGATACGAGTACGGGAAGCTTCTCGTCAAAGATGAAAAATCTCTGACAACAATGATGCGAAGATTCCATAATTGGTACATGGAAACCTGTAGAGAGTCTGAGGATAAGAATTTGTATCTGCATATTAAAGAGGAGCACGATCTCGTTGCAAATGATCTGTTGACTGTTCCATTTGAGGAGTTCTTCGAGCTCTTCAATCAAAAGGCCCTCGATAAATTAATGGTCTTTTGCTACTGCCTGTAAGTACAATTTCTGTCATTAAGTCTCTATATATAGCTCGGCTCTTTCATTGCATGTATTTATAATTAATTATCCTCAATATATTATGCAGATTGAAGATCGTCGAGTGCAAAAAACAAGAAATTTATGATATTGGGTTCATTAACAAAAATATCATAGATGTATTTCTGGTTGAAAAGAACGTCAAAGAGGCCGAGGACAACTTGCTACAATCGTTGATCAAAAATCAAAACAAAGATACCATACTCTTTCCTTACAACGGCCCGTGAGTGTTACTGTCGTGTGCATATTCGGTTTCCCTTATTACTCAAGCGAGCTTATAGTAATGTAATTGATGAGTTATGCATGCGTGCGCAGGTACCACTATATTCTTCTGGAGATTAAGCTTGAGCGTGGACTAGTAACTATCTTAGACTCGAGACGAAAAGATCCCAAATCCTATGCGGAAATCACTGAAATGCTCACCAAGTAAGTTCAATCGATCATTATCGCACCATATTGGCAATTTTTTGTTCATTTCCTGATATCTCAAGTAATAATAATGATTTTCTTTGTCTTGCAGGGTTTGGAAACAGTTCAACGTAGAAGCTCCGGGACTGCCGAAGGAGCTGACATATAAATGGCCGAAAGTAAGTACTACTGGCTAGCTAGTTGCGCGCATCTCCCGTTGATTCTATAGCTATACTTTCATCAATGCCATTTATAATGCTTCATTATCAGTTTGATTGACCTCTATTTCTCGTAAAGTGCTTGTGGCAGGAGGAAGGGAATGATTTCTGTGGATACTACGTGTGCGAGTTCATCCACACGGCGACTTTGAAAAACAAGCGGGGCTACTCTCAAAGACAATATGAAGTGCGTAAGCAATAATATTCATAATTTCATTTTATTACACCATCATTTCTGTTGAGTTTCATTCATATATATGTATTAATTAACCCCCTTCTTCAAATTAGACATGGCAGATGCGGAATGAACTCCTACAACCAGATCGCATGAAAGCAATTCAAGAGGAATTGGCGGGATTCTTTCTTGACCACGTCATCAATAAAGCCGGAGAATACCATGTGGAAATTGATTTCAAATGCTAGGGGTTTGTAATTAAGAGATCTTATACATATTGTACATGTATGTAGCCAGTAGCGTCGGATACATGATACGAAAACTTGTTGTTCGACCAATCTCTCAGAGAAGGAGAGGTCAATCGATCACTTCTCTCGGGATGCATGACGAACTTCTGTACTGGATGGTTCTCTCGATCACTTATGTATATATAGTACGTAGCATCAACCAAGCACGGACATAAGAGAGGACACTTCTCTCTATTAATTAGCTAGCTAACACAATATATGAAACACCTAAATTAACCCTCCAAAACCCCCAACCTCCCCTCCTTTCAAAAAAAACAAAAACCCCAGCCACTGAAATGCTGACGCGTGGATGCCTTTTGGTCCCGGTTGGAGCCACCAACTGGGACCAAAGGCCCCCTGACTGGGCTCGGCGCACAGGGCCACGTGGAGGCACATTGGTCCCGGTTCTGGTTTGAACCGGGACTAATGGGTGGAGGTATTAGTAACGGCCCATTAGTCCCGGTTCATGAACCGGGACTAAAGACCCTTATGAATCGGGACTATTAGGTGTTTTTCTACTAGTGATCATGACAAACAAGTGATGGCCGGGGAGCAAAAGAAATAATTAAACATCAATGCCACACAAAAGTTATATCATATCAAACTGTGATAGTTCATGGTTACTACTTACCAGCATGAAAACCTGAAACCTTGTAACAAGGATGCCTACCTATTAAATGGTAGCAAACAAACCACAACGGACGTATGTTGCGATCTGCTATCAATCTTTACCTAATAATAAAGAGAATTGGGTTTCTGCGGTACGTCGTCGAGCATGATTTTGCATAAAAGTCCCTCGGTTTACATGAAATTAACCCGCGGTCCTAACAAGTAACACGAACCGGTATGGTATGCGAGAGAAAAAGAAAAGAACCCACGCGACGACCTACCTCCCATCTCCACCTCGAGCGCATCTCCTCGCTCCAGCGCGGCGCCGAACCCTGCCACGCGCCGCCGCAGCTGCCCCCCCCCCCCCCTCCTCCGCCGCGCACCGCCACCGCCCCTCCGTCGTGCACCGCCCCCGCCCCTCCGCCGCCACCGCTGGCCACCGCCCCTCCGCAGTCCAGATCCACCCCTTTGCATCGGGGTTCTTTAAATCTCCGACGAATCCCTCTATGGATGGAGCAAGATCGCCGGGCACGTCTACGTTCGGACGGCTAGCTCCGCACCACCGCCGCCCGTGCCGCCGTACCCACGGTCACGTTCCTCTCCACCGTCGCCTGCGCCCGCCAGCCCTCATCCATAGCCGCGTTCTTAATGGCTTCGTTGACCACGGCGCCTCCGCTGCGACCCAGGTCTGCCTGGCCGCCGGATGGATGGATACCGGCCAAGCTCACCCTCAGCGCCCTGGCTGCGACCCTTGGTTGATTGGCCGCCGGTTGGAAGCGGGTGTCCTGATCCTCCTGACTAAGCTTGATGTGGGGCGTTGGACTGGCAGCCTGGTGTGCGCGACCTGCGGATGGCACTGGCAAAATGATGCATCTTCTCTTGTCGTCCTCATGCTCTCTGCCCTTAATTTGTTATCCTATCTATTTGATTGTTTGCTACATGCGCAGGTGTTTGAGGCAGGACGGCATGAGCGGTGACTTGCCTTGGATCCAGTAGGAGGCATCAAGAAGCAGCGACGACTCTGAACTAGCTGCTAGCAATGCACCCCCACCCCTCACATCTACGTACATGGATTTTCAACGGCCAAACTACTTTCTTGATTCTTTCTTTAGCGCTTTCAGTTTTCACTAACAATCCATATTTTGTAAACCGTGAACCCTATTCAAGACCATCTGCCGGCAACTTGTTTGATGTTATGCATACGACGGATTGAGATACAGTCTAATTTTCAGGTCAAACTCTTACCTCTGTTTAGAAAAATCAATATGAAGAAACCGAGTGTATATGAAGAAAAATCAATATGAAAAACAAGTGTACCTGTTGCTCCAAGCTGCCGGCGTTGACGAGGGTCCACGTTCCATTTGATTTCTTGGTGATTATTCAGTAAAATGCAATCTACACGGAAGCCAATCCGATCCAGGTGAAACGGAAGTTGGTACATTATTCCGGCGACGGGGCTTCTGCTTGTGTGGCTCTGCATGTATGTTTTCAACTTGCAAATGGCCTGATTTTATCAATTATTGCTTGATGAAAGACTAACCAGTTTATGCCTGACATTTGCGTCTACATTTATGCAGTACCATTCCAGAGCTCAAGGCATCAGGTCTGCTTTGGAGACAAACTCTCGCTCAGTTTAGTTTCCATGTATTGTTAAATTCCAATGAACTATCTTCATTACAAATGGTAAGCTAAAGCAGATTAAAAAGGATAATAAATTTTCTCAATCCATGGTCAGTTGCTAAACTGAGCAGGAGCTGCACTTCAAGGAGCTAACTGTTCACTATAATCCATGGTCAGCCTTTAGGGTATTCATCCACTCAGTGTCCTGTATCTGAATTTTGTGGTCTGGAAATTTTTACCCGTTATTTCATAATAAGATTATAGAGTTGTTCTCCCTCTGTTTTGCTAATCTGCTCACTTGCTACAGTAAATAAATAATTAAATTATCGGGAGTGGTAATTTCAAGGAAAGAAACAAGAGCACTTTGAGGTCTCTGCTATTGCACCAGTACTGGCAGTACATGGGGACATTTGTTGGTGTTGTATTCGGATGAGTGGAGATTGCTCCTTCAGTCACCATGCCAATTCATGTCTAGCATGTTTAGTCACATTGAGCTCTTCCAACTTTTCTTAAGCAATGTTGTACACAAGTTTGCAGCTGAATATGAATTAATTTATTGTGATTTTTCATTATCATGTAACGTCTTCTTTTATCTAATGAACAATAGTATAATTCCATGCCTAAAATCATAGTTTGGGAATGTATTTCTCTGCCATCTAATTTCTCTCAATTATTAGTTGAAGAGACAGTCGATCAACCCCTCTCTATTGTATGGTTATTTCGTGGACGTGATTACGTGAATGTTTCGGTTATATATTTGATATTTTGACGCAGAAACCCATTTTTTTCATGTGCGAACGTTGCGTACTCTACACCGGGTAGGAGGAAATATTTACATTTCTAAAGGGTCATTGGATTGTTCGAAATGAGTTCCCATCAAAGAGCTTCTCACATTTTCTTTTGAAAGTAGTGGCTCAAGCTATCTCATAAAGCTAAATAGTAGATGACGCACAACTCTGAGAGAGGGAGATGTGGGGTGGTGGTAGGAGTAACTCAACAGTAAACAAGGTAGACAATGATGCCTGATGTAAGAGTCCTAATGAAAACATCTGATACACAAAATTCGTATTGAACCACAGAATATGCATCTTCAAGATATATGTTACACAAAATTGGTATTGGACCATAAATATTTATGCCCGTTGCAACACATGGACTCATTTACTTTATATGATAGTTCAACTTTCTTTGATTCTACATACGATGATTTTTCATTGAAACCATGTAAGTATTTTATTTGCTAGCCGTTGGTTTCATGTATTTCCCTTTTTGCTTTTACTATGACAAGTGCCCTGTGAGTTTCTATAGAAAGGGAAAATAATATGCATGGTTTGTTCACGTCATTTCTTCATCATGTGACAAGCTTTTGGATGTTGCTCTATGTTGGCACGTGGTGGATGCAGTCATTCCTCTAAAAACTTTCTAAAGACTTGTCAAACATGGAGGAGCGGGGTGAGCGGGGAATTTGGTGGCTGAGCTTGGGATTGACCATGTCCAGATGTATTGTGATTGGGTGGAAACCACGAGCATTATCGGCAAGGGCAGAAGAAAAATAAGCGGCAACACAGGTGAGGCTCCGTGTTGAAATACATGACATGGATCTATTGGTCACCACTCATACTTATTGGGCTAACGACATGTGATTTCTTTTCCCCCGTTGCAACACACGGGCATTTTTGCTAGTAAAGACTAAGTATGGATCCAATCCAACAGGTACATAGCTAAGTTAAGGTAGCACCACCGATATATATACAGACCCACAATGAACATGTCTGTCATATCATGTGCTGCGTGGTGGGCGGCATGATGGAGCCGTCGCTGCGGCCCTGCTGCTTCTGCAGCTCCACGTTGGCGTGCCACCCGATGTCCATCACGAAGCCCAGGTTGCTGAGCTCGCCGTACTCCTGGCAGATGGCACAATACTCGAGGAGAGTTTTTACGGTACCCTATACCGCTGATTGTGACGGGGGAAAAGAAATCACGTGTCGTTGCGAGCGCCTGATACACAGGGATATTTCCAGTAGGCCGACGCACGGATGAACGGAAACGAAACAAGAAAAAAGGTAGTTTATTTTGAGACCTAGATTAGTCCAGGTTTATTATTTCCAAACTAATCATTGTTCTCTTTGTACCATTCTTGTTTGATAGCTTCAACAAAATCGCATGCTTTTGCCGATTCTAATTTTGGGATTGAGTTGAATTAGTGACGTCCATCTCGCCAATTCCAACAAATAATGAAATTAGGTAAAAAATTATCCACCTACATTGCATTACTACAAATTATTGGTTCATAAGATTATCTTGTGTTTCTAGTGTTGTGAATTTTTTTTGTCAGCTGTCAATTTTCTTTAAGGTTTTGTTCATGTGAATGCGATGAATAGATAAAAAAAAGATAAGTTTGCATCATGCCATCTCCATTAGACTAGAACCTAGGACTTTTTTTTACCACAGCCTTCGCGTATGAGACTTAGTGTGAAGCCTCGCCCCCCTCTATGTCGAAATCCTGGCTCCGTCCATGTCTACATCCCCGGTCATCTCGTCGCTTCTACCGAGCCCGTAGTGAGACTGAGTTGTCGCTCATCCCCGCCTTCTTTCCCTTCGTATTCATCCACCATAGCGTCCTCTCACTCAAGCCGGCGCCCTTTCGTCCATGGACGAGTCCCCGGGGCTCGTCCCGCACGTACACACCTACCCACGCGCGCGCCCGTTCGCACTCCGTGCCCGCAGGAACAGCCACAGCGCAAGTGCCACAACACAGCAGTGTTCCCGCGCCCCACACGCGAGCAGGCCCATAGCGTCGCCTCGCCTCGCCGCCGTCGGCGGTCAGCGCAGGCCGTGGAAGCCAGACGCCATGGTCTCGCCTACCCAGCACGGCCAACCGCCGTCGCGGAAGAGCAGCGTGCGCCGGAAGGTATCGGATGTCCAGAAGACGTCACCTCAGTTTCGAGGTGCTCCACCTTGCCGGCCCAGCCGTCCTTGCCATGGCGGTCCAGCCCTGGAGGCGAGAAGGCGGGCATGAAGTCGTCGACGCGGCCGAGAAGGGGTGAGGTGGCGCACACTGGTGGATGGCAAGTCGACGGAGTGTGCAAAGCTCCGACCTAGGGCGCCTCCAGGGACGGGGGAGAGCAGCGGGGCGTCTGTGGATACAAAGATGAGGAAAGACCAATCTGTTGAGGGACGAAATCACTATTCTGACATTTTTAACAATCTTTGCACAAAATGAACTCGACATGAAAGTATTTCACAATCTAACCCTTTTAGCAACGCCACAGCCCGTGGCGTTTCTTCTCCATACAAAAACGCCGAAGTAGCTCGCGTTTCAGACCCACATACGAACGCCAAGCTAGCTAGCGCTTTCGACCCACATGGAAACGCCAAGCACGTTGGCGTTTCCGTCTAGGCAGAAACGCCATGATCATTGGCGTTTCCAACCTAGTCTTCGGATGGTCTTCAGCATGCATGTAGCGACACAACTTGCATGCAATGGCAGTAGTAGTTATTACTTAGCTATGAAGTGATAGAAGGTAGTAGTTGCATGTCGGCAGTAGTAATTTTTCTGAGCAGTAGAGGAGGCGTGGCTTAGACTGGCCATAGTGGGAGTAACTTCAGCAGTAACTTAGACTCCAACTCAGCATATTTGCATACGTGGCAATGATTTAATGAGGACAGAGAGTATAGCAGTAACATAGCTGGTTACCGTAACTTCGCGCTTCGTCCAACAATTTTTTAATGCAAACCGATCCACTGCGGCGTCCCCATCGCGAAGGAAAATAAAAAACAACTTAATCTCCCTGGCCCCACTCTCCGTCTCGCCGCCTGGCGGAGGCTCTGGCCGGCGGCACGAAGCCACCCGAATCGTGGCCAAGTCAGGTGCCTGTAGGGAGGCGGCGCCGGTTCGGTCATCGGCGACCTCGCCGCCGCAGCAGCACGTCCCCGGCGCCCCGGCAAGCTCGTGCGCCAGCCGTTGGCCACAACAACTCTTCTACCCCGACGCTCCGACGAGCTCGTCCGCCAGCCCCTCGACACCACCGTACCTGTACCCCCCTCTCATGGAATCCTCTACTGCAAACCCTACATGGTATAAATTTCAATTGCAATTTCTTTAGCTCGAATTTGCATCATTAGGTAATTTCTGTGTTCAACGTCTAGAATATTTGATTCAGCGTGTGTAGGTCTTAAGGGAATTTTTGTACTGCCAAGTCTTCACTCACATCTAAGTCTGAATTTCTAAGTCTGAATCAGCATGTGTAGGTGTAGCCTGAATTACCAAAACAGTGAGCTTCACTTGACGTCTTTTTGCTTTTGCTTGCTTCATTGAACAAGTGATATATCACATCAAGACACTAGTTAGGACATGCTTTTTGAACAAAGGATTGATTGTGCTTCATATAGCAGAAACAGTAGGATTATCCTACTGCAGTTTTATTAAGATAAGTATTTGCAAGTTAGATTTTCATACAAAGAGAATAAGTTGTGTACCTGACCAAATATAATCATTTTGAACAGTCAAAATACTCCAGGTCATCAAAATAGATGTGTCCTGTGTTAAGTCTATCTCTTACAGTAGCCTAAAGAAAATCTTGTTTTAAGTATGTTTCTGACCAAATACAATTGCATACCTCGTGAATTTGTCCAGTGCGCTTGATAATTTAATATTTATAATACTTTTGTTAGAGAGATGAGGTGTTGTACAAAATTCCATTGCTACTGTACTATGCTCATGACTTCTGATATTTGTAACAGGAGGCCTATGTACACCTGCACCTGAGGGCTTGCTAAGTTTTGGACAATTGCCTCCAATGCATAATTATAATTTTCGACCTCCGCCAATGCAGCATCTTGTACAAGGACACCAAAATATGGATACCAGTGAACCAACTGATGGTTTCGATGATGAAGCTGAAGCAAGTATCATCGATCCTTCCTCCCTCTACACACTAGATCACTACCTTGTCCAGATGGACATGTTAGACTCGTTCGCCAAGGAGATCGCAATAGAAGTGAAGGAAAGCCTCGATGCTCAAGGAAGATCAAGCAGAAGTGGTCCAAGGATTTACGTGAACAGGCCACGTGAAGCAGCTGCTGAGCAATTGGTACGCGACTATTTCTGTGATAATCCTATCTACAAGAAGAAGGTATTTCGTAGAAGATTCCGGATGAGAAGGCTCCTTTTCGAACGTATCATACATGCACTAGGAGAGTGGTCTCCAGAGTACACACAAAGGAAAGATGCTCTTGACCGTGATGGACTATCTCCGTTGCAGAAATGCACATCAGCTATTCGCCAATTGGCATATGGTACTCCGGCGGACGCTCTCGATGAGTACCTTAAGATTGCCGACTGCACATCAATTAAGTGCTTAAAGCTGTTCGTCAAAGGCGTGATTCATATATTTGGTGATGAGTATATGCGTAAACCCAATGTCAATGATGTGCAGCGCTTATTTGATATTGGAGAGAGTCGTGGGTTTCCTTTCATGTTAGGAAGCCTCGACTGTATGCACTGGCGTTGGGACAAATGTCCCATGGAGTGGAAGGGACAATCCTACTCTTATTCTAGAGGCGGTTGCTTCTCAGGATCTTTGGATATGGCATGCATTTTTTGGTGTTGCTGGATCCAACAACGACATCAATGTGCTTAATCAGTCGACGTTGTTCCTTGAGCAACTGAAAGGGCAAGCTCCTCAAGTGAACTATAATGTCAACGAGAAGGAATATCAACTTGGTTATTACCTTGTAGATGGAATATACCCAGAGTTGGCGGCATTTTTGAAGTCAATAACGATGGCTCAAACAGAAAAACAGAGGCTGTTTGCTAAACATCAAGAAGGTACAAGGAAGGATGTGGAACGTGCATTTGGTGTGCTCCAAGCGCGATGGTGTATTTTACGGCGCCCGACACGTTTATATGACCGGGGCGATCTCCATCATATTATGCTGGCCTGCATCATTCTACACAACATGATAGTCGAGGATGAAAAATAAGAGGCGTGGAACATGCTTGATTTGAATGAGGAAGTAGGCTCGTCAATTGTTTTCCCATCGGTATTTATGCACGGTGACATGCCAATATTTGCCGAAGTACTTGAAAGAGATGCTAGAATTCATGATCGTCCCAAGCATAAGACTCTAAAAAATGACTTGATTGAGCATATATGGAAAAAGTTTGGGCGACGATAGATTATATTCAAGACTTGATCCATGTATTGCTAAATATGTTTTATATATTTTAACTATTATATTGGCACTTTATTATTTATTATGAATCCGTTAGAATTTGTGTTCTTGTATTTATCTATGGGTACTAACAAACAAAATTCATATTGATACATGCCACATATAGACCACAAAGTTGAAGTACTAGTATAGATCCCACAAAACAATAAATGAAAGCCTTCAAGTTACTACCTCTATGTTACTACTCCCTCCATCTGGGTTTATTAGGCCTAAAGACAACTTCTCTTAGACCAAGACATATAGTAATTTGCGCACATTAATTCTTCCATTTCACTCCCAATACACTCTCTCCCATGCATGCAGCCAATGAAAAAACACGCATGAAGTGTGTTAATTTCCCAGCCATGGCACCAACAACAATGACTTTCAATGCAACCAATGAAATGGTTGCATGCACGCACTTTTTCCAAAACGAGGCCCAATAAAAAGGGACATGCTTGTGATGCTGAGAGGCCTAATAAACCCGGACGGAGGAAGTACCCACTATGAAGATAGTAACATAGACTAGTAACATATGGATGTTAGTACTCTATGTTACTGCCCACTATGGCTAGTCTTAGTAGCTAAGCTTACAACGTAAGTCATGATGTCATTTAGGCACTAGACGTCAGCACATGCATTCTGTAGTCGGTTTGTAATCCCCTATAAAAGGAGCACTACTCCATCGATGTAATGCATTCCACTCCAATCCAGTGAAGGAACAAAGAAGCAAGCTAGCGGCGGTAGTTATTAACTAGGTAGATGCATGTCGGCAGCAGTGAAAATGGAAAATGACTGCAGCTGCCGTAGCTTAGTAACTAAGCAAGGAGCAGCCGTGACTTGCTTGTGTAGTACTCCCTCCGTCCGGAAATACTTATCATCGAAATGAATAAAAGAGGATGTATCTAGATGTATTTTAGTTCTAGATACATCCCTTTTTGTCCATTTTGATGACAAGTATTTTCGAACGGAGGGAGTACTAGCTTTTGGTCTAGTACGTTGTACCAGCAACAGTTGTGTAGTAGTCTCTAGGTCTAGGGACAGCTAGATGTGTGCAGGTACATGTATCAGTTGATATTTTCTAGTTTAGGTCGGTTCAAAACACCTATAAAAGGAGATGTACCCCGGCCGGTTGTAATCAGGTCATTCCACTTCAATATCAATCAAGCCTCCTCTACTAGTGCTTGTGTGTGAGCTCAACCGGCTGTCTACAAGCCAAGTAGCAGTAGTACGAGTAGCTCCATCAGTGTATGTGTGTGCTTTGCTAGTGTGCATGAGCACAAGTAGTACTAACACACAACCGCTACTCTCTGTAATTTAGCTCTTCCTCGCCTTTGTCCGATCCTTCAGTTGGGCTAACAATTGGCATCAGAGCTTCAGGTTGCGGTAGCTATGGCCGATGCACAAGAAAAGTAGCAGCTCACCATCTCGGGTGGTTTCAGGACGCAACCATCACAGGACGGCTCCCAGTCGCCGCCTCCGGAGGAGCAGCGAGGGCGCAGCCGGTCCAAGCGCGGCCGTCGCGGTGAGGTCGTGGTTAGGGAGATCGTGCGCGAGACCGTAGTCAGCGGTAGCGTACCCATCACCTTCCCGATGCTCACGCGCTCGAACTACAGCGAGTGGGCGTTGATCATGGAGTGTAACCTCCATGCGGCGAGCCTCTGGGTTCCCATGGAGGACGACCTGGTCGAGAGAAAGGAGGACCGGAAAGCCGTGGCAGCACTCATGCGTGCCATGCCGCCGGAGATGCAAGGCATGCTCGCGGCGAAGGCAAGCGCCAAGGAGGCGTGGGAAGCCATCCGTACCCAGCGCCTCGGCAGCAACCGCGTGCGCGAGGCGAACGCGCAGAAGCTGCGGGCGGACTTCGAGAACATCGCCTTCAAGGAGGGCGAGCTCGTTGACGACTTCGCCATGCGGATCTCCAGCGTTGCGTCACAACTCCGAGCGCTCGGCGACACCATGGACGATGCGAGAGTCGTGCGGAAATTTCTTCGAGTCGTGCCAGCTCGCTTCGCTCAGGTAGCTTTCTCCATCGAGACCTTGCTTGACCTGAGTGAGCTCTCCATAGAGGAGCTCACGGGCCGGTTGCGGGTGGTCGAGGACCGCCTTGAGGACGACCGTGAGAGCTTCGGGGGAGAACAACTCCTGTTCTCGAAGAAGTGGGAGGCGAGGAAGCGTCAAGGACGTGGTGGGGGTACCCCAAGCAGTGGAGGCGGCACCGGCAGAGGCGGCGGTCGCACCCAGGGCGGAGCCGGACGAGGTGCCGGCAACGACGACCAGGACAAGTGCCGATATTGTAGCATCAAGGGCCAGAGTGCCGCAAGAGGATGGCTTAGGAGGATGCCGCGGCCGCGGCGAACGTCGTCGAGGCTGAAGAGGACGGTGGGCCAGCAATGATGATGGCTTGCGTCAAGACCATGCAGGAGGGCACAGCGCCTCCGGCGACCATGGTCTCGACAAGCATCGAAGCCGTGCAGGAGGACGCAACACCTCCGACGACCACGGCGCCGGAAACCGTTAAGTCCATGCGGGAGGCACGAAGCTCTTCAACTAATCCCCTCCCGACATCGGTAGCGCTCTCCCCGACAACAATGTTCTCGGGAGACTACGATTGGGAGGAGATGAAGACCCGGGTGTGGGGGAGCCACGGCCTGGCAACCACGTCCCCTGCGACGCTGGTCAAGCCCGTGCAAGTTGGCACGGCAAAGGCATCCCCGACATCCTCGGGACCCGACAAGCCCGTGTCAGGAGGCACGGCAACGACACATCTGGTGGGCCACGTCCCGACCATGATGATGGCGACCAGTGAGCCGGTGCAAGAGGCATGGCACTCTGAGGTCGGCCACATCCCGACAACCAGGTTCTCGGGGTTCTGCAAGCCCGTGTGGGCGACACGGCACTCTTCGACAAGCCTCAACTGGGAGGCAATGAAGAGACGGTCATGGGGCGGCAAGGCCTCGACCGAGACTACGACGACCATAGAGTCCGTGCAGGAGGCTCAACACTCTTTGGTCGGCTATGCCGTGACCCCGACGCGCTCGGGGTCCATCGAGTCCGTGCGGGGCGCACCGGACTCCGTAGTTGGGCACGACCTGACTACGCTGGTGGCGGCCGTCGAGACCGTGCAGGAGGCACGGTGCTCTATGGTTGGCCACACCGCAGCCCCGACGCACTCGGGGTCTATCGACTCCGTGCGGGTGGCACGACACTCTCTGGAAGGGCATGCCCCAACCACGCTGGTGGCGACTGTCGAGACCGTGCAGAAGGCACGGTGCTCTATGGTCGATGACGCCGCAACCCCGACGCGCTCGGGGTCCATCGAGTCCGTGCGGGAGGCACGACTCACAACTGTCGGGGGAGACCCGACAAGCAAGTCTGATGGGAGAGCGACAAGGAGTCCAATACCTTGGGAGAAGCCACTCCGGGTAGTGCGATGTCCGACAAGTCATCCCCGGGAAGGGAGTTCCCGGGTAGCATGACGTCTGACACGACAACCCTGGGAAGAGAGTTCCCGGGCAGTGTGACGTCAGAAATTACGACCCCAGCAACACTGACGCCCAAGGGCGAGGTGGTTGTTGGGCAGTTCGTGTACCCGCCAACAGCGCGGTCAGACCCGTTGGATGCCAACAACAACAATGGCACTCCACATAGGTTCCGACGCCTAGGGAGACCTTCTCGGCGAACCTGCGGGACGACCGCAGCACCCCGAGATCAAGAAGCACGAGCAAGGCGTATGGGCTACACAGAGCCTGAGAAGGTGGACACCCCGATGAAGGCACTTGGTTGTGTCCGGTTCTAGAAACCGCGTGACAAGATCGGGATCATCAACAACAAGCTCCTTCGACAAGGTTCAGGGGGAGATTGTTGGGTCAAACCTTGTCTCCGATATTTGCATGTAGCGGCGGTAGTTATTAACTAGGTAGATGCATGTCGGCAGCAGTGAAAATGGAAAATGACTGCAGCTGCCGTAGCTTAGTAACTAAGCAAGGAGCAGGCGTGACTTACTTGTGTAGTACTAGCTTTTGGTCTAGTACGTTGTACCAGCAACAGTTGTGTAGTAGTCTCTAGGTCTAGGGACAGCTAGATGTGTGCAGGTACATGTATCACTTGATATTTTCTAGTTTAGGTCGGTTCAAAACACCTATAAGAGGAGATGTACCCCGGCCGGTTGTAATCAGGCCATTCCACTTCAATATCAATCAAGCCTCCTCTACTAGTGCTTGTGTGTGAGCTCAACCGGCTGTCTACAAGGCAAGTAGCAGTAGTACGAGTAGCTCCATCAGTGTTTGGGTGTGCTTTGCTAGTGTGCATAAGCACAAGTAGTACTAACACACAACCGCTACTCTGTGTAGTTTAGCTCTTCCTCGCCTTTGTCCGATCCTCAGAAGCCGGCGACTCTGTAGTTGGGCTAACACAGTCGTGGCGTCGTGGTGGAGCAGCGGTGTTGGCGTGGCGGGTCCTCCTCTAGCGCCTAGCTGCAGCAGGAAAAGGAGGGTGGAGGGACGCGAAAGAGCAGCAGGGTGTTGATGGCGAGCAGTGCCGGAGGTAGAGGGTGGACAGGGTGGGCCGCGGCCCACCCTGGGATTTTTCCAATAGCTTTATATCATAGCAAAAAAAAGTTATAAATACTAATACATAAAAGAATTTATAAATAGTTTTACTGTTGGCCCACCCTGGCCCATTGGGCTGGATCCGCCACCGATGGCGAGGAAGATGGCCTAGCTTGACAACCTCCTGATTCGCCATAGATGGCCAGGCGCAAGACGGCGGCGGCTGCAACTCACATGGGCGGGCAGGCGGAATGTGCTGAATTTGTTGACAACTTAATCTAGTCGTTGGTAGCAGTAGCTTAGAAGCTTTCTTTCCCTAGTTCTCAGCAAAGTTCAGTAGGCACAAGCCGCGCGTGTGCGTGCCGTGCATGTAGGGCAAAGGACCCGGTCTTGGTGCTCGTGGGATGGCGCGAGCGTGAGCCAGATCGTGGCGCCGAGGTAGGATCGCTACCGGCCACCATTTCTTTCCTTGTAACAGAATAAGTAGAGATTGAGAAAGATGGCAACGTTTTACGCGACGCTAAACCCCTAGTGTTCATCTCTGTCGGAGTGAAATCGAGAGACTAGGGATTCCTGACAATTGGCATCAGAGCCTCCTTCGATCTGAGGCGACCATGTCCAACGGCGGCGCACGCACGCCGTCGACGCCACCCGACGGACAGGGCGGGGGACGCGGTACCACCGGCGACACGGACGGAGCTGCGGCGCGGCCACGAGAACGGAGTCGTGGCCGCAGCGTCGTCAGACGCGGCGGAAACGAGGTCATCGTGCACAAGCGCGTGGTGCAGGATCGCTCGTACTACAGCAGCAACATCGTCTACCCCACGCTGACGGCGACGAACTACATCGAGTGGGCCCTCGTTATGAAGATCAACCTGCGGGCGCAGGGTCTCTGGGAGGCCGTGTCTGGCATGGGCGAGCCGGGCGATCGAGAGGACATGGCGGCACTCTCGGTGTTGATCCGGGCGGCACCGCCTGAGATGACGCCGGTACTCGCCGTCAAGGACACTGCGCACGAGGCGTGGGAGGCGATCCGTATGATGCGCGTGGGCATGAACCACGTGCGGGAGGCGGCTGCGCAAAGAGTTCGGGCAGATCACCTTCAAGGAGGGTGAGTCGCTCGACGCGTTCGGCATGCGGATCACGTGCATCGTCAACAATCTCCGATCCCTTGGCGACACGGTGGAGGAGACCAAGGTGATGCAGAAGTTCTTGCGCGAGATGCCTGCGCAGTATGCCCAGATCGCATGCTCGATCGAGACGTTGCTCGACCTCAACGGCATGTCCGTAGAGGAGCTGATCGGGCGACTCCGATCGGCCACAGAGCGCTGCTCCATCACCACCCAGAACCACGGCGGCGAGCTTCTTCTCACGGAGAAGGAGTGGCTCGCGCGTGCCAAGCACAAGGAGAGGGGGCAGGGCTCCAACTCTGGTGGCGGCAAGTACAAGGGCAAGCAGCAGCAGGGCAATATAAGGTTTGGTTTTTTTTAGTTTTATGATTTCTTTTTCATTTAATTTTGTGTTTCCATTTTAATTCTTTTTCGTTTGCTGGTATTTTACGATACTACACATTGTACACGTTATGCATATATATATATATATATATATATATATACATAGAATTTCTAGTAGAACCAATCATGCATATATATATCATCAACGACTCACAAACCACCATATTAATTAATTCACACATACACAAATGTATAGCTAGCTATATACAATTTCTCCTACATATGCATGTTGCCTTCGGAGCCAGTGGCATTAGCCTAATTGGTGCCGTCGGAGCACGATGACAATTGGAATTGGTTTTCATGGGGGCGGTAGCGGGTAATAGTATTCTCCCTTCGGATTTATGACCTGGTCGAGCAAAAATCCCACTATTTCCTCTTGAAGTTCTTCTACGCGCTCCGTTTCTAGGAGCTTCTCCCGCGCCTCTCTGAACTGTTAAGAAGGAGATCAATATGCATGTGTATTAGTTATGGATAATGGTGTAAAAATTGTGAATAGTGTTCTGACAAGCGTACCCATTCCTGTCTTTGAGATCTTCTCCTTTCGGACGCCATCATGCGAATGTTCTCGCAAACACAGAATGCACACAGATCAGTCCCCTGCGCCTGCTTCAGGGCCTTTACGAGAATGGAATTTGATCAGATAATAAATATTCAAGAATGATAATTAAAGAGATGGTAGCTAGCTAGCTAGCTAGTACTACTTAATTAATTACCTTGGGTCTTCCCCATTTAAGCTTTTTTTTCCATTCGCCTTCCGTGACGCTGATGAACCTTGCCCAAGCCCTGCCCGCCGACAAAGAAAATGAATAAAGGGGTTATTAAATAGTTCATATCATGAAATGACGAACTAAATAGGGCGAGATATATAGTTAATAATGATTGAAATTACCTGTTGACTATCCCAAACAAGATGTTATAGTCAGTTTTAACTTTGAGTAGTGAGTCCAGTATTTCAACTGTTCCGTCGTCAACTTTAATGATACACAAGACCCAGTGAAATCTGCATGCATACACGTTTGCATGTCTTAATTAAGCGGGCATATGTAAGCAAAAACATGTAGCTAGCTAGTAGGCAAAAACAGAGAATTTGCAGTACAAGACAGTGCGACTCACTGGAAGTTGTAAGGAAGTAGTATATCTTCATTGTATTTGAGGCTCTTCAAGAACTCTAGCATGTTGTCCTCTACGTACTTTTGATGATGTGGATTTATCCGCCATGTGTATTCATTAACGGTGTTTGGGTCAATGAACCCAATGCCATAGCGTCCAGCTCTTCTTATTTCATACATCTTCATCCTGCATAATACCACAGAAAAGAATATAGTGAGGATAATTACAGGTAATGATTGACGATCAAAAGGATCACTAGAGCTAGCTTGAGACTTAAATTACAGAAAGAAATCAATTACAGACAATAGAAACTGACGATAGATTTGTCGAGTGCGTCTTAATTGTATAACTGAAAAAGTTTAGAATACTCAACGGACAGAGCTTTCTCATGGAAGTAATGATCCTCCTTGACATTCACCATGAGGGACAATCGATCTGAAATCTTGGTAATGCTCATGTACCATTGATGAAATTCATACATTCTCGTTGGGAGGTTCTTGACCTTGTCTGGCTCGACCAAAGGTTGGCCCCGGACATATTTCCGTTTTATTTCATCCTCTCTAAGCACAGGCATGGGCTCGATCTCGAGTAGTTGTCCAACAGTGATTTTGAGAACTTTAGCCTGCATTATATGGTCCTCCGTTATTACCACATTGCCCACCTCAGGAACGTAAACTATTTGCCCACAATAATATTGGGCGCGCGTACTGTCACGTGTTGTTGGCACAACAAGTGAGGGGATCGATTGCGCCGCCTGTTCCCCAGCTGGGGAATGGTTTTCCCGCATTTTCTGACAGCTGCTTCTTGTTTTCTCGATCCCGAGCTCGCCTCCTTACGTAGACGTGCTCGATTTAACTTCCTGATGTGGCCCTCATAGTCTGTGTCAACAGGCTTGGGAGCTGGTGGTTGAGCCATACGAATGATGTGGTCAATCGTTTTCTCAGGCACTTTCTCCCTTGGCGGCAGTGGCGGTTTTGGTGCAAAATGGGCTTCCACCTCGGCCTTCGATATGGCTGCGATTTCCTCCTCGGACCTGTCATAAGCCCTCTGCGGAAGAGGCGTGAGGCTTGGACCATATTTATATCGCTTGCCTCTGCCTGTACTTCCTGTACTACCTCGACTCGTACCGCTATGCACCATAGCTGCGGGGTGTCTCTTCTGCGATTGCTGAGGCGGCGGAGACGGCTGACGGGGCTGAGTTGGACAAGGAGGAGTGGCCTCCTGAAGCTGTGCCGGACTTGGAGGAGGAGTGGCCTGAGGTTGTGCCGGACATGGAGGAGGAGTGGACGTCTGATGCTGTGGCAGAATTGGAGGAGGAGGAGTGGCCTGACACTTTGCCGGACTTGGAGGGGGAGTGGCCTGACACTTTGCCGGACTTGGCGAACTTGCAGGAGCGGGAGACTAATGACTCGGTGGCGGACTTCTATGAGGAGTCGGCTGACGCGGTGTCAGTGGCCTTCGAAAGATGATGCAATCCTTTTTCCATAGGATGATACGATGGTTGGCCTCTCCGAGAAAGCGCTCGTCGTCACCTCCAGGAATGTCAAGCTCTAGCTCCGAATATGGGTCCACCACCTCATCAACCAAGACACGAGCATAGCCCGCTGGAATCGGGTTGCAATGGAAGGTTGCCTCGGGGGGATTTGTAAAAGCAACGGCGTCCGCCACCTTCATGGATTTGTTCTTCATTTTGATGTGTAGCTCGCAGCTAGTGTTCTCCGTGATGTCATCCACGGGGTATCTACCCAGCATTGCGTCATACGGGGCGGAACCCACGCTGCTTCTCGGCATGGATGGGGCGGTGCTATCCAATGTTGGATCATTCGCTAGCTGCTGCAGCTGCTGAGACCCTCTTTGCTGGGTAAGTGAGTCGATCTGCTCCTGCTGCCACTGGAATATGACTACCAATTCCGCTTGACTTGCTTCTAGGCCTTGAAGGCATTCATAGTCCCGCTTCCTCTACTCCTCCTCCATCTTCCTCTTCTTCTCCAACGCAATCTTCTTTCTCGCACGGGTTCTGTAGTCGGTGTTCCAGTCTGAAAACCCCTCATACCACGAAATAGCGCCCTTGCCTCGTGTTCTTCCTGGGTGTTCAGGATTTCCCAGGGCACGTGTAAGCTCGTCGTTCTCTCTGTTGGGCTGGAACACCCCCGATCGTGCCTCTTCTATTGCAACAAGTATCGCATCGTCGGCTCCCTTCAGACTTGCCCTCGTCGAAACATTGCCTGTCTTCGGGTCCAACTCCCCCCCATGCGCATAGAACCAAGTCCTGACCCTGGGGGGACAGCTCTTAGTAACCGGAGTGGCACCTGCATCCTCCATCTCTTTCTCAGACTTATCCCATTTAGGCATTGCCACCGCATAGCCACCTGGCCCCAGCTTATGGAACTTATCCTTTTTTCGGCATTCTTCTTGTTTATTCTCGACCGTTCCTTAGCTAATTCCGAATCCTTGAATTTCACGAAATTGTCCTAATGAGCACGTTGGTTCTCTAGTGTTCCCTCGAATACTGGAGTCTTCCTTCCTCCCTTGACGTACTTGTCCCATTCAAGATTCTTGTGGTTCTTGAATGCAACCGCCATCTTCCTAAGAGCAGCGTCCTTGACTTTCTGCACATCTGCTTCTGTGAAATGATCTGGTAGGGTGAAATGTTCCATGAGAGTATCCCAAAGCAGATTTTTTGATTCTTGTTGACAAAAGTAACATCTGGACGTGGAGCAGCGTCCTCTTTGCCTTTTTGTCTTTTGTCTTTTGCTGGCTCTCTCCATTCTTAAAGGGAGATCAGGAGTTGGTCCTTCACAAGAACTCCACACTGACGAACGAACTTGTCCGCAATCTTCTTAGGCGCTAATGGTTCGCCATTAGGTCTGACTGCCTCGATATTGTACTTTACGCCCTCCTTCAACTTTTTGTTCGAGCCTCGTTTCGTCCTTTTGCCTGAAGATTTGCTCGATCCGGATGGCTGAAAGAACAAAGATCGATTCGTTAATATATCTTCAAGTCATTTAAAACATGTGATGATCACCAGATACCTGCTTATATAAATATATATACCTCGCCGGTCTTTGTTGTTTCAGGATCAACTTGTTCTTCGTCATCGTCATAATCGTAGTTCATGACTTCATCAATTCGGTCGTCGCGATCGAATATCATATCACCCTCTCCGGTGTTGTTTAGAAATTCGGAGCCGTCATAATCTTCTTCATTCTGATCATCATTTGCCCCGCGTATCATATCGAACATGGTCTGTTCTCCCTCTCTGTCGGTATTGTCTGCCATAGCTTTTATTTAACTAATTCAAAAGAAATATAAAACAATTTAGTATTCAAATTACATCGTCTCGAATAATAGATATAATCTCAAATACTTCGTCTAGAATAATAGATATAATCTCGAATACATCGTCTCAAATAATATATAATATGGAATAGTACATCACTGGCTAGCTAATTAAAGATCGAATACTACCGAAGAATCTAGGACACCCGCGGTTCCTGCGGCGCGGGCGGTGGACACCCAAAGAGAAGGAACCCTCACAGGATCATAGCTGAAGTGAGATCCCCGAAGATACTGCCAGGTATTGGAGAACCTGCCGCCCTCTAACGCAACCATGTAGCGATGGACGTGCTCGTCCTCCTCCCTGACACGGTGACGTACCACCTCCGGCGGGGCCGGGTCCCTCCGCACCGAAACTGGCCCACGCGAATGCCACCAAACGAGATCAGGGTCGACGACGGGACCCGGGGCCGGGTTCCTCATCAAGCGGCGCGCCCCTCCAGGTAGCACCTCCTAGTGCCAGCCCGGCGGAGCCCAGTCCCGGACATGGGTCGGCTGGACGTCATCGCCGACGGGTCGACGGCGAGGATGCGGGCCGGGCATCGTCGAGAACAAATACTAGCTATATGCCCGCAAAAAGTAACATTTTTTAATGATTGGATTTTGATAACTAAAATTTCTAACATTTCTACTATTTCAAAAATCTATATACTATTTCATACTAATTAAGCATCTAACACTAAAAACAGAAAACACAACTTCTATACATCCATTAAAAAACTGAAAAACAACATTATATAAAAAATTCCATACTAATTAAACACTAATTATATCCATCTAACATGCATTCATACATATATAATAGTGAAAAAATAATAATCTAAATAATCTAAACTAATTAAACATACAAAATACGTATATACTAATATATACATGCATTAATTCATACAGATGTGTGTGTGTGTGTGTGTTCATCATGCTTGTGTGTGTGTGTGTATGGGCCCGGGGAGGGGCGGCGCCCATGGTGGCCGCCGGGGGCGAGGGAGAGGGGTTAGAGGGGGAGAGCTCATAGCGGGGCGACGGTGACGGCGAGGCGACGGCGAGGCGACGGTCGGGGGCGGTGACGGGCCGGGGCGGCGACGCGGGGACGGCGCGACGGGGACGGGACCGGGGCGACGACAGAGACAAGGGCGGCGACGGGGACGGTGGCGGCAACGGGGACGAGGGCGGCGACGGAGACGAGGGCGGCGACGGCGACAGAGACGACGGAAACAGAGGAAGAAACAGAGGGAGAATGAAATTTTTGCAAGTGTTGTTTATATAGGAGGGGCCTTTAGTACCGGTTTGTATCACCAACCGGTACTAAAGGCCAGTTTTGGCCAGCCCAAGCGGCGGGAAGCGACCCCCTTTAGTACCGGGTGCTGGCACAAACCGGTACTAAAGGCCACCCCTTTAGTACAGGTTGGTGGCTCCAACCGGTACTAAAGGCCTCGCGCTGCCACCCCAAAGTTTAGTCCCACCTCACCGGGCGAAGGGCAGCCGCACTGGTTTATAAACCCAGCCGCGGCTACCACTTCGAACTCCTCTCTATAGCAGGCTTGTGGGCCTAAACTCTGCGCGCTGCCGTGTGAGTCTGCTGGGCCTTTAAGGCCTGTAATTACACACCTGTGGGCTATCAGGCCCACAGGGCAGCGCCCCAATTTTTTTTATAGTTTTTTTTCTTTTCTGCTTTATTTTCTTATATTTATTTTTGCGTAGTTTTTTGTGTAGTTTTTTCTTTTCTGTTATATTTATTTTCTTCTATTTATTTGTGAGTAGTTTTTTATCTAGTTTGCCAAAATTCAACATTTTCAGAGTTCATTTTGTAGTGATTTTCAATTTCACGGTCATTTTGTAAACGATTGAAAAATAGCAAATATAATTTTTTTTCTTTTCTGCTTTATTTTTTCTTCTATTTATTTCTGAGTAGTTTTTTCTTTTCTGCTATATTTATTTTCTTCTATTTATTTTTTAGTAGTTTTTTTATATAGTTTTTTTATTTTCAGCTATAGTTTTTCTTTCTTTTCTGCTATTTTTTCTTTTCTGCAAAACTTGATGGTCAAAGTCTGGAGTTATAACTTAAAAAAAAGAAATGTCGACGTGCAATTAGTTTTTGCCATAACAGAAGAAGTCCGGAGTTGTAATAAGTTATTAAAAATAAAAAAGAGGTGCAATGCTCGTTAATTTGCTTCAAGCCTTTCGAATAGTGTAAACTGCACTGCGCATAGCTCCGTGCAGTCTACCGTATTCCTGAAGGCTTGAAGCTAAGCAACGTGAGCATTGATCCTCTTCTTCATCGTCTCTGCACTCAGGGCTTATAAACCGCTCCTAGTCCCTCTCACTTCGCGAGGTGGGACTAAAAAACAGCTTACGTCTGGTTCATCCATGAACCGGTACTAAAGGTGCTCGTGGGGCCCCAGCCTTACCTGACACAACCTCATTAGTACCGGTTCGTGGTACGAACCGACACTAAATGGTGATGGTGGGGCCATAGCCTGACCGGAGGCTGACACAGCCTCTTTAGGTACAAAAAATTACAAACTTTTTGTTAGTGCCCGTAGTTTTCAAATTTGAATAGTTTAAATTTTGAATTATTTGAAATTAGTGTGAATTTGTTTGCACATAAAATTTCTTCGCGTTTCAAATGCCAAAACACATAACTACCCTAACTATTACAGAGATTCCCCTCTTGGTGCGAAACACAGAAGAAAGTGATGATAGCTAGTGAAGCCGATCACATCCCAGATCTTTGGGTGTGAAACTTTTTCTTCGCGTGTGTCCCTTTGCGCCGTAACCATGGAAAATCTTCATCATTTAACGGGATGCTCGGGTCAATATTCACTGTGAATGGAGCAATTTCATCAAACTTTTCATAATCTTCTGACTTGTCTGTCTTGTCATCCACTCCCACGATGTTTCTCTTCCCAGAAAGAACTATGTGCCGCTTTGGCTCATCGTACGATGCATTCGCTTCCTTATCTTTTCTTTTTCTTGGCTTGGTAGACATGTCCTTCACATAGAAAACCTGTGCCACATCATTGGCTAGGACGAATGGTTCGTCTGCATACGCAAGATTGTTGAGATCCACTGTTGTCATTCCGTACTGCGGGTCTTCCGTTACCCCGCCTCGTGTCATATTGACCCATTTGCACCGAAACAAAGGGACCTTTAAACCACGTCGATAATCAACTTCCCATATGTCCTGTATATAACCATAATATGTTTCCTTTCCCGTCTTGGTTTCTGCATCAAAGCGGACACCACTGTTTTGGTTGGTGCTCTTCTTATCTTGGGCGATCGTGTAAAATGTATTACCATTTATCTCGTACCCTTTGAAAGTCATTATATTCGAAGATGGTAACTGGGACAGCAAGTACAGGTCATCTTCAATAGAGGTGTCATGCATGGTACATGTCTGCAACCAGCTGGCGAAACTCCTGGTTTGTTCACGTGTAATCCAGTCATCAGACCGCTCCGGGTGTTTGGAGCGTAGCAAATTCTTGTGTTCATCCATATATGGAGCCACCAAAGCGGAATTCTGTAGAATTGTGTAGTGTGCTTCAGTGAGAGAATGTCCGTCCATACATATTATTTGTTCCCCTCCTAGCGTGCCTTTTCCATCCAGTCTGCCCTTATGCCGCGATTCAGGAACACCAATCGGCTTAAGGTCAGGAATAAAGTCAATACAAAACTCAATGACCTCCTCATTTTGATGGCCCTTGGAGATGCTTCCTTCTGGCCTAGCATGGTTATGAACATATTTCTTTAAGACTCCCATGAACCTCTCAAAGGGGAACATATTGTGTAGAAATACAGGACCCAAAACGTTAATCTCTTCGCATAGGTGAACTAGGACGTGCGTCATGATGTTGAAGAAGGATGGTGGGAACACCAACTCGAAACTGACAAGACATTGCACCAAATCATTCTGTAACCTTGGTATGATTTCTGGATCGGTTACCTTCTGAGAGATTGCATTGAGAAATGCACATAGCTTCACAATGGCTAATCGAACGTTTTCCGGTAGAAGCCCCCTCAATGCAACCGGAAGCAGTTGCGTCATAATCACGTGGCAGTCATGAGACTTTAGGTTCTGGAACTTTTTCTCTGCCATGTTTATTATTCCCTTTATATTCGACGAGAAGCCAGACGGTACCTTAATACTGAGCAGGCATTCAAAGAAGATTTCCTTCTCTTCTTTGGTAAGAGCGTAGCTTGCATGACCCTGATGTATGCCGTCTTCTCCGTGCATACGTTGCTGGTCCTCCCGTGCCTCAGGTGTATCTTTTGTCTTCCCATACACGCCCAAGAAGCCAAGCAGGGTCACGCAAAGATTCTTCGTCACGTGCATCACGTCGATTGCGGAGCGGACCTCTAGGTCTTTCCAATATGGCAGGTCCCAAAATATAGATTTCTTCTTCCACATGGGTGCGCGTCCGTCAGCGTCCTTTGGAACAGGTTGTCCGCCAGGACCCTTTCCAAATATCACCTTCAAATCCTTGACCATATCATGTACATCAGCACCAGTACGGTGGCGAGGCTTCGTCCGGTGATCCGCCTCACCTTTGAAATGCTTGCCTTTCTTTCTTACGGGATGCCTGCTCGGAAGAAATCGACGATGTCCCAGGTACACATTCTTCTTACAACTATTCAAATATATACTGTCGGTATCATCCAAACAGTGCGTGCATCCGCGGTATCCCTTGTTTGTCTGTCCTGAAAGGTTACTGAGAGCAGGCCAATCATTGATGGTCACGAACAGCAACGCCTTTAGGTCAAATTCTTCCCCCATGTGCTCATCCCACGCACGTACACCTGTTCCATTCCACAGTTGTAAGAGTTCTTCAACTAATGGCCTTAGGTACACATCAATGTCGTTGCCGGGTTGCTTAGGGCCTTGGATGAGCACTGGCATCATAATGAACTTCTGCTTCATGCAAAACCAAGGAGGAAGGTTATACAAACATAGAGTCACAGGCCAGGTGCTATGGTTGCTGCTCTGCTCCCCAAAAGGATTAATGCCATCTGCGCTTAGACCAAACCATACGCTCCTTGCGTCATCTGCAAACTCCTTCCCGTACTTTCTTTCGATTTTTCTCCACTGCGACCCGTCAGCGGGTACTCTCAACTTTCCGTCTTTCTTACGGTCTTCTCTGTGCCATCGCATCGCCTTGGCATGCTCTTTGTTTTGGAACAAACGTTTCAACCGTGGTATTATAGGATAATACCACATCACCTTGGCAGGAATCTTCTTCCTGGGGCACTCGCCCTCGACATCACCATGCTCATCGCGGCTGATCTTATAGCGCAATGCACCACATACCGGGCAAGCGTTCAAATCCTCGTACTCACCGCGGTAGAGGATGCAATCATTAGGGCATGCATGTATCTTCTGCACCTCTAACCCTAGAGGGCAGACAGCATTCTTTGCTTCGTACGTACTCTCGGGCAATTTGTTGCCCTTTGGAAGCATATCCTTTATCATTACCAGCAACTTTCCAAATCCCTTGTCAGATACACCATTCTCTGCCTTCCATTGCAACAATTCCAGTGTGGTGCCCAGCTTTTTCTTGTCACCTACGCAATTCGGGTACAACAATTTTTTGTGATCCTCTAACATGCGCTGCAACTTCTTCTTCTCCAAATCACTTGCGCAGTTTCTCTTTGCATCGGCAATGGCCCGACCTAGATCATCAACGGGCTCATCTGATGCCTCTTCTTCAGCTTCTTCCCGCATTGCCGGCTCAGCTTCTTCCCGCATTACCGGCTCAGCTTCTTCCCCCATTGTTGTATCATCGTATTCACGGAACCCATGGCCAGGATAGCTGTCGTCGTCCTCTTCTTCTTCATTGTCTTCCATCATAACCCCTCTTTCTCCGTGCTTGGTCCAAACATTATAGTGGGGCATGAAACCGGACTCAAACAGGTGGACGTGAATGGTTCTTGACGTAGAGTAATTGCGACCATTCTTACAGCCAGCACATGGACAAGGCATAAAACCATCCGCCCGCTTGTTTGCCTCAGCCGCAAGCAGAAAAGTATGCACGCCCTCAACGAACTGGGGAGAGCATCGGTCATCGTACATCCATTGCCGGCTCATCTTCATTACACAACACCGAATAGACCAAATTAATACAAGTTCATACATAAAGTTCATACAACACTTAAATGCAACAAACAAATAACTCTCTAGCTAAAGCATTTAAATGCAACAACAAATGCGATCAAGATCGCAACTAAGGTAACAATTGATCCAACAGCATAATGATACCAAGCCTCACTATCGATGGCATATTTTCTAATCTTTCTAATCTTCAAGCGCATTTTCTCCATCTTGATCTTGTGATCATCGACGACATCGGCAACATGCAACTCCAATTCCATCTTCTCCCCCTCAATTCTTTTCAATTTTTCTTTCAAGTACTCGTTTTCTCTTTCAACTAAATTTAACCTCTCGACAATAGGGTCGGTTGGAATTTCCGGTTCACATACCTCCTAGATAAAAATATCTATGTCAACTTGATGGGCATAATTTGTCATAAACACGAAATGCAACAATTAGTTTTAAAATAGAATATACCACATCCGAATCATAACAAGGACGAGGGCCGACGGGGACGGATATCAAAACCATGGCACTATGTATAACAAACATCGTACGGGTAAGATAATTATTATACGAGTAACTATATATCCAAATCACACAAACATCAATTTTTTATATAAAATTTCATGAACAAGAGGCTCACCACAAGGTGGTGCCGGCGATGGGACGGTGCGGGCGATCGACGGTGGTTACGATGGAAATTTAGAAGGCACTAAGTAAACCACACCTACATATGCAAACTAAGTGTTATTTTGACCTCAAATTGAATATAAATCAAATACTACCACATATAATTCCTCCCAAATTACTAAAACCCACAATTAATCACTATATAAACCAATGCAAGAGCTAATCTAGCAATGAGACATGAAAGGACAAAGTTGCTAACCTTGGTGATCATTCGAATGGATGGGGGCCTGCAAATCTTGACAAATTTGGGGCAAATTTTGTGATGAAGTTGATAGGAAGAAGGGAAGAACAGAGGAGAGGGAGAGGGGAAAGGGGGAAGAACAGAGTGCGGGTTGACGAAGGGTTTATATGGGACGACCTTTAGTACCGTTTCGTGCCACGAACCGGTACTAAAGGTGCTGGAAGGGCCCCACTCTGACAACATCCTGCCACCACTTTCTTTAGTGCCAGTTCGTGGCATGAACCGGTGCTAAAGGTTTGCCATGAACCGGTACTAAAGAGCTCCTCCCGCCTAGCCGTTGGAACCGGCACTAATGGACACATTAGTGCTGGTTCTGTTAACAAACCGGAACTAATGTGTCTCACATTTGACCCTTTTTCTACTAGTGAGTAGCCGAAGGAGTCCGCGCTCTTCCTCGCCAGCATCTGCGCGCTCTCCATCACGGAGGGCACCAACGAGCATGTCCTGCTGAGTGAGCAGCGCTCCCAGGCACGCCTCGCTGCAGAAGGGGAGCGGTGCGACACGTCCTTGTTCCTGGACACGGGAGCTAGCAACCACATGTCCGGTCGCAGGGACATCTTCTCCGACCTCGACACCGGCGTGCACAGCTTGGTCAAGCTGGGCGACGGCTCGGTGATGCAAATCGAGGGGAGGGGAACGATCCTCTTCGAGAGCCGCACGGGTGAGCACCTCGTTCTGTCAGAGGTCTACTTCATCCCTAGGCTGCAGAGCAACATCATCAGCATCGGCCAACTAGACGAGAACGACTACGACACCCGCATCACCCACGGCATCCTGGAGCTGCGAGACCCGGACGGGCGGCTGATCGCGCGAGCTCCGCACACACAATGGCGTTTGTACGTTTTACGCCTGAACCTGGCGCGCCCCATGTGTCTGGCGGTGCACGATGGCGAGGATGCGTGGCGCTGGCACGCGCGGTACGGCCACATCGGCTTCCAAGCTCTGTGACGCCTCGCCCACGAGGAAATGGTGCGTGGCATGCCTCCGATCGACGAGGCGGACCGCATCTGCGAGGCGTGCCTCGTCGGCAAGAAGCGACGTGCGTCGTCCCCGCACCAGGCACTGAACCGTGCGGAGACGGTGCTTGAGCTAGTGCATGCGGACATCTGCGGCCCAATCTCTCCCCCTACGTCGGGGGGAAAACACTATTTCCTGCTGCTGGTGGATGACAAAAGAAGGAACATGTGGCTGCGGCTCCTGCGCACGGATCACGGAGGCGAGTTCACCTCCTCCAGCCTCGGGAGATACTTCGCCAATCAGGGGGTGAAGAGACAGCTTACGGCTCCCTATTCGCCTCAGAAAAACGGCGTGGTCGAGTGGCGGAATCAGACCGTCGTCGGCATGGCGCGTACTCTTCTGAAGGCAAAGGGCATCCCTGTGCGTTTTTGGGGCGAGGCAGTCACCACGACTATGTACCTGCTCAACCGCTCCACGACCAAGAGCGTGGCGAAGATGACGCCGTATGAAGCGTGGTGCGGTAAGCGTCCCACCGTCCACCATCTCCGGGCATTTGGGTGCATCGCCCACGTCAAGACGACGCGCTCAAATACAAAGAAACTGGATGACAGGAGCCAGCTGATGGTGCTGCTCGGTTATGAACCCGACACTGCGGCGTACCGGGTGTACCATCCGGCGATAGGCAAGGTGCACGTCTCCAGAGACATCGTCTTCGATGGGCAGGCCGTTTGGGACTGGAGCAAACCCGAGGGGACGGAGGATGCAGCACCAGCTCAGTGTTCGTTCATCATCGAGGAAGCGTACTGGCCTGCGGTTACCACGGACACGTTCGACGCGGTGCCCACGACACCGATGCCGCCTGCGACACCCTGCACGGCTGCTGTAACGCCCACGCCCTCGAGCACGCAGCCTCCAACGACACCCGAGTCCACTGAGCAGGACTGGGAGACGAGTGCTGGACAAGCGGCACCAATCAACGTGCATCCTATGCGCACTCGTGCCAAGGAGGGCATTGTGCAGCCAAACACGCAGCTGGCTGACTATGTCCTGCTCACCGTGGAAGAGGAGCAGCCCTTGTGTCTGCTGGTTGCAGAAGAACCAGCGTCGTACAACGAGGCGAAGGCTGTGAAGGGCTGGTGCGACGCCATGGAAGAGGAGATGCGGAGCATCGTCCACAAGGCGAGGTGTATAAACTGAAGAAGCATGCCCAGGGAGCCGTGGTCAAGCACAAGGCGAGGTTGGTTGCAAAGGGTTATGTGCAGTGGCAAGGGATCGACTACGAAGAAGTGTTCGCGCCGGTCGCACGGATGGACTCGGTGCGCTTGCTGATCGCCCTCTCCGCACACCATGACTGGCAAGTGCACCACATGGACGTGAAGTCAGCATTCCTGAACGGTGACCTGCTCGAGGAGGTATATGTGCAGCAACCGCCGGGATACGTGCAGGCCGGAGAAGAAGGCAAGGTGCCGCGCCTCCGCAAGGCTCTGTCTGGCCTGCGCCAAGCCCCAAGGGCGTGGAACGTGAAGCTGGATGACAGCCTGATCACACTCGGCTTCGAGCGCTGTCCGTCAGAGCAGAGCATGCCGTGTACAGGAGGGGCACGGGAAGCTCACTGCTGCTCGTCGGGGTGTATGTGGATGATCTCATCATCACCGGCGTGAGCATGGAGGAGATCACGACTTTCAAGCTGCAGATGACCAAACTATTCCGCATGAGTGATCTGGGGAAGCTCAGTTTCTACCTTGGCATTGAAATACATCAGCAGCCCGACCGGATCACGCTCTGTCAAACAGCATACGCCAAGCGTCTGTTGGAGCAGGCTGGGCTGTCAGACTGCAACTCTCTCGGCACGCCGATTCAACAAAGATTGAAGCTGAGCAAAGACGGCGTCGGGGACGAAGTCGACGTAACATACTACCGGAGCATCGTCGGAGGTTTGCGGTACCTAACGCATACACGGCTAGACATAAGCTTTGCAGTGGGATATCTGAGCAGGTTCATGGAGGCCCCTGCTGCAGATCATTACGCCGCGGTGAAGAACCTGCTGCGCTATGCAAGCGCGGGAGCGGTGAGCCGAAGCTGGGACGCTGGAGTATGGATGCGTATGCAAGCGCGGGAGCGGTGAGCTGAAGCTGACAGGGTTCAGTGACACCGATCGTGCCGGGGACATTGTTTATCGGAAAAGCACAACTGGCACTTTCTTCTTCCTCGGTGAAAGCCCCGTCAGCTGACAGTCGCAGAAGCAACGGGTGGTGGCCATTTCCTCGTGCGAGGCTGAGTATGTTGCTGCCACTACTGCTACGTGTCAAGGGATTTGGCTGGCACGGCTCCTCGGCGAGATGCTGAACATGGAGACAGTGCCACCAAAACTGTTCATCGACAACAAATCGGCGATCTCTCTGTCGAAGAATCCCGTCTTCCACGAGAGGAGCAAGCATATCGACATTTGGTACCATTTCATTCGGGAGTGCGTGGAGGAAGGGAAGATCGACATCGACTACGTTCAAACCAATGCCCAACTTGCTGATACTCTGACGAAAGGACTTGGACGACTGGCGTTCCAGGAGATGAGGAGGAGGATCGGCATGACTGAAGTTCTTAGGAAATAAACCAGCCACGACAAGATTAGGGGGTGATTTGTTGACAACTTAATCTAGTTGTTGGTAGCAGTAGCTTAGAAGCTTTCTTTCCCTAGTTTTCAGCAAAGTTCAGTAGGAACAAGCCGTGCCTCTGCGTGCCGTGCATGTAGGGCAAAGGACCCGGTCTTGGTGGTCGTGGGATGGCGCGAGCGTGTGCCAGATCGTGGAGCCGGGGTAGGATCGCTACCGGCCACCATTTCTTTCCCTGTAACAGAATAAGTAGAGAATGAGAAAGACAGAAAAGGTCGCAATGTTTTACGCGACGCAAAACCCCTAGTGTTCATCTCTGCCGGAGTGAAATCGAGAGACTAGGGATTCCTGACAGAATTTCTTTTACCTCCCAAAATGACCTCAGGACTTGTATACTGGAGGATGGAAGCGAAGCAGTGCAACCTATATCGCTAGCGATTTTATCGCCAAATTGGAGCAGTATAGATTGGTAGCCACCATTAGATTTAACAAATGGATGGCCAATATTTATCCCCGGGTACCATAAAAGAGCTCTCGAGCCAGCAGAAGTGGACGTAGCGGTCCAGGAAGGGGGTCTCCTGGAGCCTACACTGGGCGCGCATCTTGGTATGGTAGACACAGGAGTAGATCCACTGGCACTGCCACCCCGCAGCACCCCCAACGCCACGTACAGCACCGCGCCGGCGCCGCTCGCCATGGCCATATTTTGTACTGTGGTGGTCAAGGTTTTTAGAGAGTACTTGATAGAACCAACTATCGCAGACATCGAAGGGCTCCTAGCACTATCAAAAAGCAAGAGGGTGTCCAGGTACGCTCGGATCCTTGGATTGCATGCACTGAAAATGGAAGAACTGCTCATATGCTCAAAAAAGGCAATATCAAGACCATTGTAAGAAGCCCACATCATTGTTAAAATAGTTGCATCGACCGCTGGATTTCACACTCTTTCTTTAGCTTGCCCGGGTCACATAATGACATCAACATTCTGATGTGGTCTTCATTGCTCGCTAGGTTGACTACGGGACTAGCTTCCCTGCAACTATACCAGCAATGTTCATGACTACCACATGAGCTACTATCTTTGTGATGATACCTATCCTTCGTGGGCGACCTTCGTGAACACCATCTTTGAGCCAAAGGGTAGAAAGAATCTCACTTTGCCCAAAGACAAGAAGAAGCTAGAAAATATGTGGAGAGGCATTTGTAGTGCTCCAAGCCTGTTTTGCAGTTGTTGGAGTACCTACAAAAATATGAGATACAGAGCCGTTGTGGATGGCGATGACAGCTTGTGGTCATGCACAACATGATTGTGGAGGATGAGGGTATGGCATTTTGCATTGGTCTAGATTTTGAGCGGATGGGTGATCCTGTCAAACCTCCACCACCGGATCCACTGACGTTTTAGGATTTCAATCAAATGCATCAACATATTCGGCATCAAGGAATTCATGAGTAGCTTCGGAATGATTTGAGTGAGCATATGTAGACGCTTCAAGGGACAACTAGAACATATGTCGGACAAAGTTGAATTTAAATTGGAACAATTTTATTTAAAAACTTTCACTAGTAGAAAAAGGGGCAATGGTCCAGGACGGGTCAGCCCATTAGTCCCGGTTTAGTCCAGAACCGGGACCAATGGTGGTATTGGATCGGTTCGTGAGCCCCGGGGACCGGCCGGGCCACGTGGGCCATTGGTCCCGGTTCGTCTGGACCTTTTGGTCCCAGTTGGTGGGACGAACCGGGACCAATGGGCCTCGCTCCTGGCCCACCACCATTGGCCCTGGTTGGTGGGACGAACCGGGACCAAAGGCAGCCCATTAGTCCCGGTTGGTGGCACGAACCGGGACTAAAGGGTTGGTCCTTGTTGCGGTCAGAGTTTAGTCCCACCTCGCCAACCGAAGGGCGCTCACACCCGTTTATAAGCCCCTCCCTCTCTGCCTTGTTGAGCTCCTCTCAAAGTGAAAATAGATGCCCTTATACAGGGAATTTGACCTAAATTCATATTGAATTTCTCTGAAGTTAGTAGAAATTTATTATGAATTTAGGTCTAATTTTCTCCATAAGCGCATCTATGCTCATTTTGTTAGTAAAGTTAATCACAACTTTTTTTTCTTCTATTTATTTCTAAGTAGTTTTTTATATAGTTTTTTTCTTTTTCTGCTATATTTATTTTATTTATTTATTTCTGAGTTGTAATAGGTCTTTAAAAATAAAAAAGAGGCGCGATGCTCGTTAATTAGCTTCAAGCCTTTTGTAATAGTGTAAACTGCACTGCACATAGCTCCGTGCAGTCTACCCTATTCCTCAAGACTTAAATCTAAGCAACGTGCAGGTTAGCATTGAGCCTCTTCTGCATCGTCTCTGCACTCGGGGCTTATAAACCGCTGTGAGTGCCTCTCGCTTGGCGAGGTGGGACTAAAAAATAGCTGCAGAAAGAATCAACTAAAAAACTCTTTTACCGGTTCATGACACGAACCGGTACTAAAAGGTGCTCGTGGGGCACCAGCCTTAAAACCTGTGCCAAATAAAATACCTTTGTAACAGCCTTAGAACTGGTACCGAAGGAATCAACTAAAAAGCTTTTATAAACCTCTAGTATTATTGAAACTAAAATTATATAGAATTTTGTTACAAACTTTAATAGCAAAAAGGATTATCATAAAAGAAAATAAATAAGTAATTAGAATTCTGTTCAAAACATTAAAAGCAAAAAGAATTATCATAAAAGAAAATAAATAAGTAATTAAAATTCTGTTCAAAACATTAAAAACAAAAAGAATTATCATAAAAGAACATAAGTAAGTAATTAGAATTTTGTTACAAACTTTAATAGCAAAAACAAATATCATAAAAGAAAATAAATAAGTAATTAGAAAGATTATAATTATCTGAGCTAAAAGAAAAAATAAAAAAAGTCAAAAATCAAAAGAAAATAAATAATTCAAAGCAATAAATAAAATAATTAAAATAAAAAAGTGTCACCTAAAGGGCTACCACGGCCTGAATACGACTAGAAACCCCACAATGGGCCAGGATTCAGGCCCACAACAGGCCCAATAGGCCCACAGGCACATATAGTGAGTTTAGGCCCATAAGCCTGCATTTGAGAGGAGCTCGAGAGGGCAGCGGGACTGGGGATTATAACCACCCTTGAGCTCCTCAGCTAGCGAGGTGGGACTAAACTTTCGTGCCGCGACGCGGGCACCACAGAGCCTTTAGTCCCGGTTGGTGGCACCAACCGGAACTAAAGGGGTGCATTGGTACCGGTTGGTGGCACCAACCGGTACCAATGCACCCCCTTTAGTCCCTGTTGGTGCCGCCAACCGGGACCAAAGGCCTCTGCTTCCCGCCCTTTGGGCTGCTGAAAAGAGGCCTTTGGTCCCGGTTGGTGCCACAAACCGGGACTAAAGGGTGGCATTGGTCCCGGTTGGTGCCACAAACCGGGACCAATGCCTTTGCTATATAAGTAGCACTTAGGAAAATTTCAGAAACCTCCCATCCCCACTTCAATCTCTTCTCCGGCCTGCTCTCTCCCCCGATGGCGGCGAATCCATCTCCCCGGCCCGTCCGCGCCGCCCCGTCCCGCACCGCCCCGACGCCGTCTCCGCGTCGCCCCGGCCCGCGCCGCCCCGACGCCGCGCCGCCCGGCCGCCCGCCCGCCCGGCCCGCGCCGCCCCCACGCCGTCGCCGCCCCGCCCCGACGCCTTTGCCGCCCCGCCTGCCCCGCGCCGCACCTCCGTCGCCGTCGCCGTCGCCGTGCTGTGAGCAACTAATTTAATTTGACGTTAGTAGTAGTTAATTTGGATGTGTAGTTAGTTTTGTTAGATTTTTTTGTAGTTTATAGATTTTTGTTAGATGTGTAGTAATTTAGATGTGTAGTTCATAGATTTTTCTGTTAGATTTTTTTATATTGTGTAATTAATTTGTTCATATTGTGCTAGATTGTTTTATGATTTTTTCTGTTGTAATTTAGATATCAAATATTTATGATTTGTTTCTGTTGTAATTTAGATGTCAATTTTTTTCATATTGTGTAAGTAATTTGGATGTCAAATTTTTATGATTTTTTTTTGTTCATAGAATTTTTATGATTTTTTTTCTGTTTTAATTGCATTCATAGAATTTTAATGATTTTTTTGTAGTTCATTGATTTTTTGTTAGATGTGTAGTTCATAGATTTTTCTGCTAGATTTTTTTTCATATTGTGTAATTAATTTGTTCATATTGTGTTAGATTTTTTATGATTTTTTCTGTTGTAATTTAGATGTCAAATTTTTATGATTTGGTTCTGTTGTAATTTAGATGTCAATTTTTTTCATATTGTGTAAGTAATTCAGATGTCAAATTTTTATAATTTTTTTCTGTTCATAGAATTTTTATGATTTTTTTCTGTTGTAATTTTGTTCATATAATTTTAATGATTTTTTTGTAGTTCATTGATTTTTTTATTAGATGTGTAGTTCATAGATTTTTTTCATATTGTCTAATTAATTTGTTCATATTGTGTTAGATTTTTTAAGATTTTTTTCTTTTCATAGAATTTTTATGATTTTTTTCTGTTCTAATTTTGTTCATAGAATTTTAATGATTTTTTTGTTCATAATATTTTTTTATCAGTTTATAGTAAGTGCTTAGTAGTTGAACTAGTTGATTTAATTAATAAAACTACTTTATTTAACTATATATAGTAGTTCCTGCATCAACGCCGACGATGCCTATCCCGCATCCTCGTTGTCGTCGACTCGGTGTGGTGGATACCTTATGGGGGACGTAGGTTGGTGAGGAGGCAGCCCGTTGTTGACCCGATCCTTGTTTGGTGGCGGTCGCGTGGGCCAGTGACGGTGCCGAGGCTTCCGGACACGGCGGAGGTGGTACGTCACCGTGTCAGCGAGGAGGACGAGCACGCCCATCGCTACATGGTTGCGTTGGAGGAAAGGTTCGACAATACCTGGCAGGTTCTTCAGGGATCTCACTGGAGCTATGATCCTGTGATCGTTCCTTATCTTTAGGTGTCCACCGCCCGCGACGATACCCGTCGGGCGGTACGGTTCTAGCTATATTTTAATTAGCGATGCTATATGTATGATAGTATTCGAGGAGTATTCGATGATGTACGGACACAAGAGATGATGTACTTTTGGTTATAATTGAATGCATGCTAATTTGAATACCACTTTATTTTACGATTTGGTTTTGCTTATTGAATGCTCATATTGGAAAAGTACTCCTACTTTGAATGCTAAAATTGAGGAGTACTCTATGCAGAAATCTAGGAGCCCCCTCCATCATCCACACCATCGTGGGGGTAGCTTCTCCTTCATTCCCGTGTGCTAGACAATTTGTTGTAATAATGCACTCGAGAATGAAAGGAGAAGCTACGTACCATCATCGATAGTCAACCCGTGATTAATAATAATGATCTAATTTAGGTTTTTTAGTACATATATTTAATATTTGAATTATGAACTTAGGCCGGAAATTTCGTACTCGGACGACGAAAACCGCCCGGGGAAGTGCGACTGGTGCCACGACGACTGAGGTATGTGCGACAGGTTCATTGAGCTGGACGAAGATCGATGCTTCAGCATTAAGCTCGAGGAGACCTTCGATGTTCATACGGTACACAACGACGACAATAGTTTTTTTCGTAATTAAGCACGACTTCAACTATTTTAATGTGTATTTTTCATCTTTTCCAATTCGACTAGCTTATCCCATGTTATGCAAGGCGCTATGTCTTGTAGAGGATGGGTTTTGAAGACCATGAAAGTATGGAAACCAAAAAAATTCTCCTAAGGACCCATCATGGTGTGGATTTTCAAGTAAAGTTGTACAATGCTGAGAGTGTAACCCATTTTGGTTGCAAAAATTGGGAAGCACTTTGTAAGATGTATGGTTTTGATAAGGGTATGCTTGTCACCATGGATCTTGGTGATCCTACAATCCAACAAGACAATATGGGCATTTGGGTCCTTGTGGATACACCTCCAATTCTTCCCCAATGTGAGCTTAACATAGTTATTAAGTAATTTATATTGTTTATTTCAAAATAGTTGACAACTTGTTTCCATTGACACCTTATTTTCATTCTTCAAAGAATGTGCGGAAAATGGTAGACAAAACCCACTACACTGATGGCTCCGAATTAACTTATAAGGAGAAAATCATTTGATCGCATTTTGTACTGATCTTGAGAATTACAATGTCTACAATCGAACTCCTCAACATTATGGTCAATACGTGCCACTAGTGCACGTGTTGAACTACGGTAACTACCATGGAGATACCTTGATAAGATTTTTTACTATTACAACATCCCTGCATCTTTTTTTAAATACTTCTAAAACTAGTAAATCATTTCTAACTACGAAGTTATTACTATGTTTTTCAACAGATAATCCCGAATGATTGTGTGCCTATCTGATGTATACGCACGGTCACCTTGATGTTTTGAACATACAACGAGGTTGTCCTACGTATCTCAATTGTCCATACCGGATTTCTAAAAGAAGTGGAGACATGACAATCAAAGAATGGAAAAATGTATGGACAGTCGTAATGAGCTTCTTGCAAGCAAAAGGAGGCGAAGCGCAAGAATTGGAGACAAGATGATCTCCATTCTTCATAATGGAGAGTCAGGTTCTATATTGTTTTATGCTATTTTACCTTAAGGATGTTTAGGTCCTACCTGATACTGATGACCATGTGCTAAGAACAATTATGTAGGGTTCGGTTCGATGACTATGAGGAGGATGATCGTATGACTTGTTATTAATAACGAGTAGAAGTTGTATGATGATGCATGATTAGTAGGACTTGTTATTATATATGATGATGTATGATACAAGCATGCATGAGTTATTATATATCAGTGGGTGAAATGAACATAGTAGTATAAGAGTGTACACTTCTCTCTATTAGGTAGCTAATAACAACCTAAAATTAACCCCTAAAACCCCTAAACCAACAAAAAAAATTTAAAAGAAAAACCTCAAATGCTGACACGTGGAAGCCTTTTGGTCCCGGTTCATGTCACCAACCGGGACCAAAGGCCCCCTTGCCTGGGCTGCTTGCAGTGGCCACGTGGAGGCCCATCTGTTCCAGTTCGTGTTAGAACCGGGACTAAAGGGTGGAGGCATTAGTCACGACCCTTTAGTCCCGGTTCAAGAACCGGGACTAAAGGCCCTTACGAACCGGGACTGATGCCCCCTTTTCTACTAGTGTTTATATTTTGATTGTAATTTATATTTCAACTATTGTTCCACTGGAATATTTCCATGCTATTTATGGATGAGTTGTGTTACACCTATAGTTATTTGGGGTGCCTCGAAGATAGGAAAAAACCGGACCGACATTAGGTGCACTGGGTTGGAATGTTGGCTCTCCTATCGGTATCCGCGCATGTTTGCTGTGTATGTTTCCGTGTTCTGCGTTCGAGCTGCCCCTGTGATATCGATGTTTTAAAGCAAATAGATACCACTACTGCAAACGAAACAACGCTTATTTGTAATTTAGTGTGTCGAAGAGGAATATAAGATAACTAGCACAAATACATCTAAAACTGTAACGTTATTAAATACATCAATTCAGAGGGAGCTTGCCATCACAGAGGAACTTCAAAGCATTCTCATCGTAAATTGGTCATGGTGCTCGGCAGAGAGTAGCAGAATTTGGTGTTGAAGTCCATAAAATATTTGTAATATAGTTTTGCTTCCATCCATGAGTTATGAGATACAATCAAACTGAAGCATGACTATGAATTGGAGCTAAATTTGGGGGAAGGATATTATGCGGAAATTTTGAAGCGGTAAAGACGTGATACCTTAGAGAGAGAGAGAGAGAGAGAGAGAGAGAGTTGTACATATCACATCGCAGTGGTATAGAGCTATTAGTGCATCCTAATGATGCAGAGGTCAGGGGTTATCCTCATTTAAGAAAATGTTATGAGTATAAGAATAGGGAAATAGACAATATAAATAGTACACACATGTTATCATTGTAGTGATACATCAGTACATCATACATTGTTGTTGCATAGCTAGTGGTGCAGTGATACACCATAGATGGTGCAAATTTTGTAAGTCGCAAAAACTTTTTCTTTTGACAGAAGCCCATACTGTCTCCCTTTCTAATTACTTGAAGTTCTAGCCTTGTCCTAAGTCAAACTTATTTAAGCCTGACTTTTTTTCTTTCGATAAAGGACTTTTCATTGAATAGATATATCGAGGTGATACAATCGTATTGAAAGAAAGCCCGGCCTCTACATAGCTAGATGCACACAGCCAAAAAGTCCAGAGCACCCTAAAAATAATAATTCGATACAATGCCAAGCAATAAATCTTGTCCAGCCTAAGGAGCGGTAGATCCTATCCGTAAATCACACCGCCATCCATGGGGATAGAAAACCTCCCTCAACGTACACTCCAGCCGTGTAGACGCCATCATAAAAAGGTCCCTGTCCTCCGGCTTCTGCAGGATAGACCAAGTACGGAGCCATCATGTACAAACATGAATAACCTGCATAGGAGATGAGACACATTTATTGTTAAAAATCACATCATTCCTGGTAAGCCACATTGCCCAGCATAAGGCCGCCGCTCCCACAAGAATATGTGCATAAAATTCTTTATCAATACCCCGCAACCAGTTGCCGAAAATATTCCTTGGACTACGTGGTGGGTATAAATTCGAAGCTACTTGGAACATGGCCCAAACTGCCAGAGCGAGCTTGCACTCAAAAAATAAGTGTTTGATAGACTCGTCATGTTGGCAAAAGACACATGTCTTCGAACCATGCCAGTTTCATTGTGCCGGATTATCTCTAGTTAGGATGACTGCTTTGTTTAGAAACCAGAGGAAAATCTTCACTCTTAGAGGAATTTTTAGCTTCCACAATTTCCTGTTATCTACTGGAACATCACAATGAACCATTGCATCATACATGGATTTGACCGAAAATTTGCCATTGTGATGCAAGTTCCATCGAAAAGTGTCTGGCTCATCTGACAGTTGAATGTCCTCCAGGCGAGTGAGTAATTCATTCCATGCTGCCAGACGAGTGCCCAAAAGATCCCTACGGAATGAAATATCGCAGTTTTCTTGTCCTAAGACTTGTTTGATCGTGATAAATTTATGTCTGACAATCTGGTACAAGCTCGGATATTGCACCATTAGTGAGTTGTTCCCTAGCCAGGTATCTTCCCAGAAACGAACCTGAGAACCGTCCCTAACCGAGAAGGTCCCAAATTGATAGAAGAATTCCTTGGCCTTCATGACACCACTCCAAAAATGTGAATCCCCAGGTTTCCTATGAATTTGAGAAATGGCATTGGATCCCACATACTTGTTGCAAATGATTTCCTGCCATACTCCATTCTCGGTGAGTAGTTTATAAACCCACTTGCTGAGAAGAGCAATGTTTTAAATCTCAAGGTCTTGGATTCCCAGGCCCCCTTGACTTTTAGGTCTGCATAATACGCTTCACCTAGCCAGTCGATATTTCTTGGTTTCATTATCACAATGCCACATACGACGGAGGAGATGGCCACCATCGTCGGCTGCACCGGAAAGATCATATCTGACCGGAGGCGCCACTGACCAGATCACCATGGCCTCCCCGTCGTCTCCCCGTCGTCACCGCAGATCCAACGCATGATGGCGCACTGATCGCAGCCGCCGCCCTTCCGGGTATAGGCCCGCGCCACACCTGCAGCTGCCAGCGCCCGAGGCAAGGTGGCCACCACGCCGCCGCAACCATCGCAGACCGCGCCGCAAAGTGGATCGGCCGCCGAGCTCGCATCATAGGCGGCGCCGCCGCGCCGCGCACGCCGCCGCCAAGAGTTGTCGCCTGGCGCCTCCTCGTGATCTGTCCGTCTCGCACCGGCCGTGATGCTCGAAGGGTGGAGAAGTCCCGCCGCCGCCCTGTCGTCCCGGCTTTGCTTAGCGGCACTGCCGACGGTGGCGAGGAGAGGGGAGGGGCGGGTGGGGTCGAGTGGTGGCGGCTAAAACGCGGTTAAGAGTTTGGTTTTTTTAGAATAAATATTTTTGATGGGGACGATGGGGAGCGACGTAACCAAATGAAACAAAACTACCTACGTGCTCCACTTTAATAGTAGAAAGACAATTGTATATTACTTCCTCCGTCGCATAGTGTCAAAAACACTTTTATATTATGAGATCCACGGAGTATAGAGCACCAACAACACTTCACGGCATCCGGTAACACGCGTGTTGGGTTTCCGGGTCATTGGGACGACTCGGACTGTCTTGGGCTTTGCAGTGTCCTTGGGTGACGCCGGCTGGGTTGGTGTTGGTCCGTGACAGTTTCGGGCTCAGGGTTGTCCTTGTTTGTTTTGCGTAAGACTATATGGGGTTTATCCGAGTATAGGAGTATTGTTACGTGGGAGAGGAGCTCCTAGCTGCGTGATCCTTTTTTGGCTGGAAAAAAGGACGCGGGCGAGGAAGAAATTGACACGGCCGGCTGTTGGATGGGAGCACGGCCGGCTGTTGGAGTTGGATGAGGACTGCACTCAAGTCAAACCGCTTAACCTACCCTTAACCATATCTACATCGGATATAACTTGGGGAAAGCGACGGGGAACTCCCTACTATATAAGCTCGGCCACCCACGCCCCAAACAAATCACAACCAACCTTCCCCAAGTCGTTAGTTCCCCCGAGCAATCGAGTTGTGTTCCCAGCGATCGATCGATCTAGGTGAGCATCATGGTTTCCGCCGACGTGGCCCGCAACATTGTCGGCATCATCGGCAATGTCATCTCCTTCGGTCTCTTCCTCTCCCCTGTGTAAGCCAACTCCTCCTCCTCTCGTCTAGTCTGTATGTATACATATATGAAAGGTGGTTGCTAGGGCACGAATCTGAGGCTCGTTTTCTAATTGTACGTATGTACGCAGGCCGACGTTCTGGCGGATCTACAAGGCCAAGGACGTGGAGGAGTTCAAACCGGACCCCTACCTGGCAACGCTCATGAACTGCCTGCTCTGGTTCTTTTACGGGCTCCCCATCGTCCACCCCAACAGCACCCTCGTCCTCACCATCAACGGCATCGGCCTCGTCATTGAGGGCGCCTACATCATCATCTTTACTATCTACGCGGCCAAGAACACAAGGGTACGTACGCTGCAACCCTCCTAATGCCTCCTCATACGGCCTACAGTCTCTTTTCGGCTTTAGTTTCTGTACAGAAGATCCTCCAGCCCCTAACCCAAGCCATGTGCATGTGCTCTGTTGTGTGTGCAGCGGAAGATGCTCGGCGTGCTCGCCCTCGAGGCGGCGTTCATGGCTGCCGTCGTGGCCGGCGTGCTCCTTGGTGCCCACACCCATGAGAAGCGCTCCATGATCGTAGGCATCCTCTGCGTCATCTTCGGCTCCATCATGTACGCCTCCCCGCTCACCATCATGGTACGTACACCACCCCAACTTAAGGGTCGTCGACCTGTGATCTTTGATAACCCTTTAACTTGTTAGTTCAGGTGGCTAATTAATTAATCTGCGTTGTGCATGTATGGTGTGGTAATGATGCGTTTTCAAGAAAAATACCTGCCTATAATTTATTTTTAAAGTTCTAGTGGATGCTTTTGACAGACCTTAATTTGTTAAGCAGTACACCTTGTTTGTTGTTGATTATGTCCATCTAAAAGTTGCACCCACCTTTCATTTTTTTAATGTTCGTGCCAAAACCCTGTTAAAAAAAGTCCGAATTGACTTTTCACCTCTCACACACCCAAGTTCTTGTACAATATGCTACATGATATATTTTTAATCAAAAAAGCCTACGGTTTATTTCTATCCGAAAGGTAAACTTCCTTTAGAGGGTGAAATACTAGCTCAGGCTAATTGTAAATTACGGATGCTTTTGCCAACTTACAAGTGTATTAATACTAATATAACTCAAAATTTAAGATGAAAGTAGTAATATTGTACTGCCTATTTGCAGGGTAAAGTGATCAGGACCAAAAGTGTGGAGTACATGCCATTCTTCCTGTCCCTGGTGAACTTCCTCAATGGCTGCTGCTGGATGGGCTATGCGCTCATTAAGTTTGACATCTACATCACGGTATGTACATACACATACACATTGGAAATAAGAAGTCGCAAACCCAGCCAGACATACAATCAAGAACTCCTCAGCGCGGATTGATCTAACTGTTATGTCCTCTATAAATTCTGTGCAGATCCCCAATGCCCTCGGTACAATCTTCGGCCTCATCCAGCTGATCTTGTACTTTTACTACTACAGATCGACCCCCAAGAAGGGCAAAAACGTTGAATTGCCCACTGTCCTCACCAAAAATGCCGTTACCAGCGGCAACGTCTCCGTCACCATCGAAAAATAAACTTGGCTTCGTTTTTTAGCCCTAATGATTTTGAGTAGTTAACACCGGATGATACTTCAACAAGTTGATGTTAATTAGTACTACTTTTTGTTTGCTAGTAGAGTCTGAGATCGCCATTAATTTCGTGAACCATTGTCGTCTGTCCGAGACTACTATTGCAAATTACAAGTGTATATAAATACCAATCGAGCTGAGTTATCCCAGAGATATATTATGACACCATGTATGCTTGCCTGTTTTCAATCTGCTCTTATGTGATGATACGATTGATGTTTTAATTACAGCGTGCAATGGCTTTGTTAAATTAAATTATTCAATATCCATGATGTGTTGGTATTATGTTTCGGGCAAGGACACAGACTTAACCTAATTACCGGTTTGGTTGGATGGCTCCTGCTCTTTTCCCGTGACGCTGCCTTGTTACCACATCGACAGGGAACGAGCAGCTCTGTTGGTCAAGTATGAGGCTTTGAGTCCCTGCTAGAGATATGTTTCTAAACTAAGCGAGAGCGCAAAGCTCTTATTCTACGCGCCGGTCGCTAAATCAGCGCAATCCTCGTCCCCGCTAATTGTTTGAGAGTAAACAGAAATAGAAAATATGGTAATGCATTTAATTTATGTTACCACTTCACGCGCCCCACCACCGTCCCGTGGCTCCGTGCCACCCGCTAATCATAATGGTAAAACCGGATGCAGGAAAAAGTAATGGAATTAAAATGGTTACTGCTAGTCACGCACAACACTCCGCTCGGCAAACTAGACTTTATTCTATTCCAGCTAAAATAGCTACTAGAATAGTAATCCCCGGCGTTCTTCTAATCATAGTAACAATCATTGTAAAATATAGTAAAAGAATTAATTTGGTTACCATTGCACCCACCACCTCCGGCCTTGCGCCATATGTTGCATAGTAACATTAGGTGAAAAAAATAGTAAACATACTAATTAGGTTACACCTGCACAGACTACATCTCCTTCATGCATCACAATTTAAGCACATAGTAAATGAACGTTCAAACAATAGTAATGGAATTACTGTTGCACTCACAACTTCCATGGCACGTACCATAATTAGGGCACATAGTTACTACTACGCTCAACCACATTTCCCCTGGTAGTAACTAACACTAGAAAATATAGTAACTGACTTCGTTACTACTATCACACCACAAGGCAAAACAACATGTATTACTATAGCATTTTAAAAGAAAAAAACATGTATTACTATAGAATGCACATACTTTACGACCCATACTTGGCTAACCAAACTGGTAACCCAGCGTAGCATGCTTACCATCATTTAATCATGTGATTACGATGAAGTTAACTAGTAATGCACTCACACCACATTAAGTGGACCCATTCCAGCCGATGCGAGTGGAAGGTCCAATTTAGTTCCCGTACAATGGTAGCGCGCAGAATAAGGTAGTATACGCTCAGGCTTAGATTAGCATGCCTATATATATATATATATATATATATATATATATATATATATATATATATATATATATATATATATATCAAAGTAGTGTGTTTGATCGCATGGTGTCTACTGTATATATAGACACACTTCTTTGTCAAGAAAAATGAGTTGACTATAGGAAGAGCTACGCTCCAATTACATAGCACACCAACTTGTGGCTCTAACTAGTAAGACTCCAGCCCATTCTCACAAATTTCTATTAAGGGAAATAAAAATAACTTCCAACTTGAAGCAACATCCAAACTTGCAGCCCATGCTAGCTAAACACATCAACTTTAGACTACATGTTGTGTTTTAATATCCAAGAGCAAGATGTTTTTTATCAATTTATTTTCTTTGTATTTGAATGATCTCGAGTCATCTAGCGATCATTACTATATGAATCTAGTAAGGTTCTGTTTGATCAATGATCACTTTATAATTTGTTAGGTTTTGTTCCTGGATCATCATTATGTCTACTAGAATTAGGAAACACGATTCTAGTGCTGCCAAACAAAGACTGGATCTTGAGGCCCGAACTCAAACGAGTGCCCTCAATAGATATTTAGTGAGCCTGCCAACTTGATCCTGAAAATCAAACTGCAGAGGTTAATGTTGACGATGGTGGTGATGATAATACAATGGTGGTTGTGGAACATGATGCAGAAATTGATGTCTTGGAGATATGATATAGTACGAAGATATGATTGAAGATTATATTCCAAGAAATACTAGACGGATGGTCCTTTTTGGTAGAACATGAGGTTCGTTCATTGCTTTGCTATCACATTGCCATTTTTGCATAATATCTGATATATGGTTAAATGAGTTACAAATAAAACAGACTGGAAATTATATAATAAAGTGACAGTATGCTTTACGCATATTAATTCTTATGTTATGTGAATTGTTCGAAATTTTGGGCCACATTTTGGTTTCGGCCCGAGGCCCCAAATTTCGGGAGATGGCCCTGCTAAACAGCCGCTGAATGCAGCCGAAGACCATTAGCCTTAAGTGAGTTAGTTTCTGGCCCCGCACAGCTCCAAACACTTCATTTACCACCTGTTCAAAGAGCCTTACTCCCTACTGCAACAGGTTTTTTTTACCTCATTTCTCTACAAAGGAAACGAATAGTGAATCCAATATCCAAATAGTTTGATCACAACAACACATCATCCAGCAGTTTTTTCTGTGTGTGCCTGAAACACCATCATTTCGTGTGTCCCAGATAATCCGCGGAAGTGCAGCAACCACAACTAGCACCAATTTTTCGGTCACTCCAGCAAACTGGATTATGCAGGATTCCAGCAGTCATTAAATATCCATGGAAATAAGAATAAAGGTGCATTTTGGCACATTCCATATAAATCGCACGAGAGGAGTAGAGGAACAGATGATCAATTGTATGAGGCCAAGGAGGTTGGCAATTGCACATGGGTTGCTAATCCTGGCGCCAAAGTAGTCGAGTACTGCGTCCTATACGAATGGACACTAAGATTCATGTCTTCTACTGTCCTCCAGGTGTGGACTTTGACGACCATGGACAGAACTAATGGTTCTATGATGGGATTATACAGGGCCAAGAAAATACATTAGCATGGTAGATTGGCGATTCTCTACAAAGGTACATGAACTTGGATGGTTTGCTTACAGAAACAATGATGTTTATGATGGTTGCTGGGTTTACGTCACATGCAAAGTAACTCGATGGGGATGATATTGTGCTGGCTCCTGTAGTGGAGCCCTGCTCCGGTGCTCCCCCCTAACCTAATTTTGAAGGGGTATTTTTGTCCCCGCGAGTTTGTTTTTTTCCTGGCCCGCCGTAGCCCAGATCCAAGCCCTGTCTAGCCTTGCCAAGCCCTGTATAGCCCAGACCGTCTATGTACAGTACCCTGGTCCGAAAAAAAAACCACGACCCCACGAGCACGTAGGACCTGCCGGATCCAATCATTCGCGCAGCTCCATCAATCTCGCGGGCATTCACGCAGCTCCATACTTCACGCGGTAGATCTCCAGCGGCGCGCGGCTACCTCGTCACCGGCGATCTCGTCGGACAGCGGGCGCGGCAACGTCGTGAATCTCCAGCGCTCCCAGGTACCACATCCCGCATCCCCCCGCACCCCTCTAGTCTCGCTCGCGGCAACATCTAACGAACTGCCGCTATCAGAGATATAGCGGGGCGGGTAACCTACCTACCCGCCGGCGCATGCGATCGTGGATCTTGTTCCGGTAGTGCTGCTCCTCGTGATTTGGGTTTCTTCAGTGGAGGGTTCGCGTAGCGTTGGTTACCATCGGTTGTGTACACTAGGACCATCGTTATTTGATGTGGCTGCTAACCTAGGTATCCGGCGGCAGAGGTAATCACAGATCTAGCTAGGTTTTGTAGTGCCGCTCCTCGCGATTGAAAGTGATCACGACGTGTGTCGTGGCCATCTTCCTGACTTGGTTTGGCAGATCTGAACGGCCTCGGTTGGGGTTGTTTACATAACATCCGTGATCGTGAGCTATGTGTTGATATTTCATCATTGATAATGTTTTCATCATTTGTTGTAGGAAATGGCGGACGAGGAGTTAACTGATATGATGGTAGACACGGAGTTTGGAGAACTGATGAAGACTGGATAGAAGACTGGTCAGATGATGAAAATTCAGATCTTGGAGTTCAGTCAGAGAATGGGAACAAATGGGAAGATTTTAATGTGAGTGGCATTACCATGTTGTAATTTTTTGGTGCCATCCAACAACATTATATTTTTGTGTTGAAAATTTGTAGATGGATGAGCATGATGATGGTCAGGAAAACAATTCAGAGCTCTCAAATGAAGATTACATTAGTCAGGTACGTAAGTGAAAAAAATTATTGGCATGCAAATTGAATTCATTCTGAAATATTATATGATAAGTAATTATGTATTTGTGTTGTATTTTTCAGTTCATTTCCGAATGGCATAATGCGTATGACTATTACGGTGAATCCAACACGGAGACATACCTTAACGACGAATCATCAGATGCACCTGATTCTAGGGATTCGCAGTCATCGGTCATCATGAGTGAGGTATTTGTGTAATCAATGTTCTATGAAAGTAATGTTAAACCATACAAAACATTTTTTATGGCTATGGTTTGATTGTGTAGGTGACAGAAGATGGCGGGGTAATGAATGTCCAAGATACTGCCAGTGCAGATGATAAGAGGGATATGTTCATGCAGATAATGGACATGACTTTTATAACTCACGATGCTGCGTATGATTTCTACAACAGCTATGCTAGAGGTAATGGTTTCAGCGTTAGAAAGAATAACGTCAGGTATACCAAAACCGAGGCACATCTTATGCGTTATAGGAAGTTTGTTTGTTCCAGACAAGGGAAACGTGACAACAAGTTGCTAACAGAGGAAGGACACAGCCGTAGGCTCAGAGCCGAGACACGCTGCTTTTGTGAAGCACACCTGACCGTCAAGCTTGACCAAAAGCGTGGGGTTTGGTATGTTCAAAGTTTTGAGGACCGGACGAGGTACCTTTTCTTTGGTCCCACAGACAAATCAAAGAGTACCAGAAGCATGAGATAATGTTCATGGGAGCTGCAGGGATTAGAATTCATGACCTGATGGATTCCTTCATCAGCAAACATGTATGGTATGCCGGTGTTGGTTTTACCAGGCGTGAAATATACAACCTTTGCGCCAACGTCATCGTTAACTTTTACGGACACACTTCCTCCAGAGAGAATGCTCTCTACCCAGCGACACCATTTTTGTGAAAACCCCTTCATGTGCAAGGTTTGCAACAGGAAGGGCCACTTAACTTTATCGTAGGCTTTCTCAAAATCAATTTTAAGAATGAAACCGTTCAACTTTTTCTGGTGCAGTTTATGTATAGTTTTGTGCAGGGCCACTCCATCTAATATGTTGCAGCCTTGCATAAATGTTGTTTGAGTGGATTTTACGACATGGTCAGCTACACCGTTCAACCGATTAGTCGCTACCTTCGTAATTTTTTTAAAACTTTCAGAGGGCAAACCGGTCAATATTGATGAATACGACTAGCCTCCTTAATCTTAGGCAATAGGATAATTTCCCCAAAGTTTAAACAAGAAATATCAAGGTCCTCGGAATGCAGTTGGTTAAACAACTGAACCAAATCTGCCTTAATCACGTCCCAAAAGCATTGATAGAACTCTGCGGAAAACCATCTGGTCCCGGCACCTTGTTGTGTTCCATCTGAAACACCACAGTTCGAATTTCCTCCTTAGAAAATGGAGAGGTTAGGAATTCATTTTCCTCTTCCGTAACTTGAGTAATGTCATGAGTAACGGATTTGTCCAGCTGAAAATTAGTTTCAGCTGATGGCCCAAAAAGGTCTTTGTAAAATTTAGTGATAAAATTTCTAAATGGTACGTCCCCCTCTATTCAGCCTTCCTCCCGGTCAAGGGCGAATATACACTTCCTTCTATGTCTGCCATTGGCTAGCATTTGAAAGTATTTCGTATTATCATCACCTTGCACCAGCGAATCCGGCTTGCTACGTTGGTACCAGTTAATCTCTTCCTCACATAGTAGGCGGGCAATCTGCTCGTTAAGATTGCTTGTTTGCTCAATCTCAACAGCAGATAGAGGCCTCACCTCCGCTATTTTATCAAGGGTATCAACTAAGGTAGACAATCGTAGTTTTTTCTTTTTGTAGATGCCAGCAGTGTGCTCGGCCCATCCTCGAAGGAATCGATGCAAGGCGCGGATTCGATTATTCCATCGTTTAATTGGTGTGTTACCGCGAGGCTGGCGCGCCCACACCTTGTTAACCAGCTCATGAAATCCCTCTCTAGTGAGCCATCCCAGTTCAAATTTAAACTTGTGACGGTTAGACCTTGGGGTTGGTTGTGCAAAATCGGTTAGCAACGGAGCGTGATCCGATAAGGCCTCGATTCTTTCTAGCGCCCGAACAAAGGCTAGGGGATATTTATATTCCCAGTCGGTGGTAATTAGCACCCGGACCAGTTTTTTAAAGGTTGGCACCAATCGGTTATTGGCCCAGGTATACTGACGACCAGACATCATGATCTCCTTCAGATCTAGTTTGTCAATAACAATATTAAAGAGGGAAGGCCACCTAGTGCCAAATCGATCATTGTTTTTTTACTGCTGATATCGAAGGATATTAAAATCCCCCCCCCCCAACGATTAACATGGGATGGGGATTGTCTCAACAGGTATTAACCAGTTCTTTTAGAAATGCAGACTTAAACTCCTCTTGAGCGGCGCCATATACAGCCACTAGACTCCAGATGAAGTTGTCGGACTTATTTCTAAGGTGGAACTTGATATGATACTCCCCCTTTGACGTGGACAATAGTTGTAAGTATGTAGAGTTAATACCTAACAATATTCCCGGGGACCTCCCGGCCGGTGGTAAGACGGGCCATTCGTAATCAAAACCACATGAAAAGTGGTCCAGATCACTTGTTGGAAAATCTCGTTTAGCCGACTCAGTGATAGCCACAAAGTCCAACGTATGATTCTTCACACAATCGGCAATTTGTTTGTGTTTAGCCAAGTCACCAAGACCTCTGCTATTCCAGAACATGCCTCTCATGATGAACCAACATTATGTTTAGAGACCTTTGGCTTCTTAGAAGAGCTCCCTCTTTTCTTTGCTGAGTTAGACTTGTTCTTGCGCACCGACGCGGCAAGCTCAAAAAGCGTAGTGTCGCGTACAATATCGTCAAGGTCTACTTCAGTCGTGTCTTTAACCAAATGAGAGAGAAGCTTGCCTTCATGATTGGCATCAACATCCAAATCCTCCTCATCTGACACGAGAGGGTCGACAAAACTCGATAACTTTGGAGCAACCATAGGCCGGTCAAACCCAAGTTGTTTTAGAGCCTTGACCAAAAAATCTATCTCATTCTCATTACTGTTGGAAATATGCCCTAGAGGCAATAATAAATAAGTTATTATTATATTTCTTTGTTCATGATAATAGTCTTTTATTCATGCTATAACTGTATTATTCGGAAATCATAATACACGTGTGAATACATAGACCACAATATGTCCCTAGTGAGCCTCTAGTTGACTAGCTCGTTGTGATCAACAGATGGTCATGGTTTCCTGGCTATGGACATTGGATGTCGTTGATAACGGGATCACATCATTAGGAGAATGATGTGATGGACAAGACCCAATCCTAAGCCTAGCACAAAGATTATGTAGTTCGTATGCTAGAGTTTTGCCAATGTCAAGTATCTCTTCCTTTGACCATGAGAGCGTGTAACTCCTGGATACCGTAGGAGTGCTTTGGGTGTATCAAACGTCACAACGTAACTGGGTGACTATAAAGGTGCACTACAGGTATCTTCGAAAGTATCTATTGTTTTATGCGGATCGAGACTGGGATTTGTCACTCCGTGTAAACGGAGAGGTATCTCTGGGCCCACTCGGTAGGACATCATCATAATGTGCACAATGTGACCAAGGGGTTGATCATGGGATGATGTGTTACGGAACGAGTAAAGAGACTTGCCGGTAACGAGATTGAACAAGGTATCGGTGTACCGACGATCGAAGCTCGGGCAAGTAAAATACCGCTGGACAAAGGGAATTGAATACGGGATTGATTAAGTCCTTGACATCGTGGTTCATCCGATGAGATCATCGTGGAACATGTAGGAGCCAACATGGGTATCCAGATCCCGCTGTTGGTTATTGACCGGAGAACGTCTCGGTCATGTCTGCATGTCTCCCGAACCCGTAGGGTCTACACACTTAAGGTTCGATGACGCTAGGGTTATAAAGGAAGCTTGTATGTGGTTACCGAATGTTGTTCGGAGTCCCGGATGAGATCCCGGATGTCACGAGGAGTTCCGGAATGGTCCGGAGGTAAAGATTTATATATAGGAAGTCCTGTTTCGGCCATCGGGACAAGTTTCGGGGTCATCGGTATTGTACCGGGACCACCGGAAGGGTCCCGGGGGCCCACCAGGTGGGGCCACCTGCCCCGGGGGGCCACATGGGCTGTAGGGGGTGCGCCTTGGCCTACATGGGCCAAGGGCACCAGCCCCAAGAGGCCCATGCGCCTAGGGAACCCTAGAGGGAAGAGTCCTCAAGGGGGAAGGCACCTCCGAGGTGCCTTGGGGAGGATGGACTCCTCCCCCCCTCTTGGCCGCACCCCTTTCTTGGAGGAAGGGGCAAGGCTGCGCCTCCCCCCTCTCCCTTGCCCCTATTTATAGTGGAGGGGAGGGAGGGCATCTATACCTGAGCCCTTGGCGCCTCCCTCCCTCCCGTGACACCTCCTCCTCTCCCGTAGGTGCTTGGCGAAGCCCTGCAGGATTGCCACGCTCCTCCATCACCACCACGCCGTTGTGCTGCTGCTGGATGGAGTCTTCCTCAACCTCTCCCTCTCTCCTTGCTGGACCAAGGCGTGGGAGACATCGTCGAGCTGTACGTGTGTTGAACGCGGAGGTGCTATCCGTTCGGCACTAGATCATCGGTGATTTGAATCACGGCGAGTACGACTCCATCAACCCCGTTCACTTGAACGCTTCCGCTTAGCGATCTACAAGGGTATGTAGATGCACTCTCCTTATACTCGTAGCTGGTTTCTCCATAGATAGATCTTGGTGACGCGTAGGAAAATTTTGAATTTCTGCTACGTTCCCCAACAGTGGCATCATGAGCTAGGTCTATTGCGTAGATTCTTTGCACGAGTAGAACACAAAGTAGTTGTGGGCGTTGATGTTGTTCAATATGCTTACCGTTACTAGTCCAATCTTGTTTCGACGGTATTGTGGGATGAAGCGGCCCGGACCGACCTTACACGTACTCTTACGTGAGACAGGTTCCACCGATTGACATGCACTTGGTGCATAAGGTGGCTAGCGGGTGCCAGTCTCCCCCACTTTAGTCGGAACGGATTCGATGAAAAGGGTCCTTATGAAGGGTAAATAGCAATTGGCATATCACGTTGTGGTTTTGCGTAGGTAAGAAACGTTCTTGCTAGAAACCCATAGCAGCCACGTAAAACATGCAACAACAATTAGAGGACGTCTAACTTGTTTTTGCAGGGTATGCTATGTGATGTGATATGGCCAAAAGGATGTGATGAATGATATATGTGATGTATGAGATTGATCATGTTCTTGTAATAGGATTCACGACTTGCATGTCGATGAGTATGACAACCGGCAGGAGCCATAGGAGTTGTCTTTATTTATTGTATGACCTGCGTGTCATTGAAGAACGCCATGTAAACTACTTTACTTTATTGCTAAACGCGTTAGTCATAGAAGTAGAAATAGTCATTGGCATGACAACTTCATGAAGACACGATGATGGAGATCATGATGATGGAGATCATGGTGTCATGCCGGTGACAAGATGATCATGGAGCCCCGAAGATGGAGATCAATGGAGCTATATGATATTGGCCATATCATGTCACAACTATATAATTGCATGTGATGTTTATTATGTTTATGCATCTTGTTTACTTAGGACGACAGTAGTAAATAAGATGATCCCTTACAAAATTTCAAGAAGTGTTCTCCCCTAACTGTGCACCGTTGCTACAGTTCGTCGCTTCTAAGCACCACGTGATGATCGGGTGTGATGGATTCTTACGTTCACATACAACGGGTGTAAGAAAGTTTTACACAGCGAAAACACTTAGGGTTAACTTGACGAGCCTAGCATGTGCAGACATGGCCTCGGAACACGGAGACCGAAAGGTCGAGCATGAGTCGTATAGTAGATACGATCAACATGAAGATGTTCACCGATGATGACTAGTCCGTCTCACGTGATGATCAGACACGGCCTAGTTGACTCGGATCATGTAATCACTTAGATGACCAGAGGGATGTCTATCTAAGTGGGAGTTCATAAGATGAACTTAATTATCCTGAACATAGTCAAAAGACCTTTTGCAAATTATGTCGTAAGCTCGCGCTTTAGTTCCACTGTTTAGATATGTTCCTAGAGAAAATATAGTTTAAAGTTGATAGTAGCGATTATGCGATCAGTAGAAAGCCTATGTCCTTAATGCACCGCTCAGTGTGCTGAACCCCAACGTCGTTTGTCGATGTTGCGAACATCGGACATACACGTTTTGATAACTACGTGATAGTTCAATTAAATGGTTTAAGTAGAGGCACCAAAGACGTTTTCGAAACGTCGCGGAACATATGAGATGTTTCGAGGGCTGAAATTGGGGTTTTCAGGCTCGTGCCCACGTCAAGAGGTATAAGACCTCCGGCAATTTTCTTAGCCTACAAACTAAGGGAGAAAAGCTCAATCGTTGAGCTTGTGCTCAGATTTTCTGAGTGCAACAATCACTTGAATCGAGTGGGAGTTGATCTTCCAAATGAGATAGTGATGTTTCTCCAAAGTCATTGCCACCAAGCTGCTAGAGCTTCGTGATGAACTATAACATAGCAGGGATAGATATGATGATCCTTGAAATATTCGTGATGTTTGACACCGCGAAAGTAGAAATCAAGAAGGAGCATCAATTGTTGATGGTTGGTGAAACCACTAGTTTCAAGAAGGGCAAGGGAACAAAGGGATACTTCATGAAACAGCAATTCAGCTACTGCTCTAGTGAAGAAACCCAAGGTTGAACCCAAACCCGAGACTAAGTGCTTCTGTAATAAGGGGAACAGCCACTGGAGCAGAACTACCCTAGATACTTGGTAGATGAGAAGGCTGGCAAGGTTGATAGAAGTATATTGGATATACATTATGCTAATGTGTACTTTACTAGTACTCCCAGTAGCACCAGGGTATAAGATACCGGTTCGGTTGCTAAGTGTTAGTAACTCGAAATAAAGAGCTACGGAATAAACGGAGACTAGCTAAAGGTGAGCCGACGATATGTGTTGGAAGCATTTCCAAGTTTGATGTGATCAAACATCGCACGCTCCCTCTACCATCAAGATTAGTATTAAACTTGAATAACTGTCATTTGGTGCTTGCGTTGAGCATAGACATGATTGGATTATGTCTATCGCAATACGGTTATTCATTTAAGGAGAATAATGGTTACTCTATTTATTTGAATAAAACCTTCAATGGTCTTGCACCTAAAGGAATGGTTTATTGAATCTCGATCGTAGTGATACATATTTTCATGCCAAAAGACATAAGATAGTAATGATAGTACCACTTACTTGTGGCACTGCCATGTAAGTCATAATGGTATAAAACACATGAAGAAGCTCCATGTTGATAGATCTTTGGACTCACTCATTTTTGAAAAGTTTGAGACATGCGAACCATGTCTATTGGTGTATACGCATGAAGAAACTCCATGCAGATGGATCGTTTGGACTCACTTGATTTTGGATCACTTGAGATATGCAAATCATACCACATAGGCAAGATGACTGAAAAGCCTCGGTTTCAGTAAAATGGAACAAGATAGCAACTTGTTGGAAGCAACACATTTTGATGTGTGCAGTCCAATGAGTGCTGAGGCAAGCAGTGAATATCGTTATGTTCTTACTTCATAGATGATTTGAGTAGATGTTGAGTATATTTACTTGATGAATAACGAGTCTGAATTATTGAAAGGTTCAAGTAATTTCAGTGTGAAGTTGGAAGATCGTCGTGATAAGAGGATCTATGATATGATCATAGAGATGAATATCTGAGTCACGAGTTTTGGCACACAATTAAGACATTGCGGAAATTGTTTCGCAATTAATACCGCCTGGAACACCATAGTGTGATGGTGTGTCCGAACATCATAGTTGCACCCTATTGGATATGATGCATACCATGATGTCTCTTATCGAACTGCCACGATAGTTTATGGGTTAGGCATTAAAGACAACCACATTCACTTTAAATAGGGCACCACGTAATTCCGTTGAGACGACACCGTTTGAATTATGGTTTAGAGAAACCTAAGTTGTCGTTTCTTAAAGGTTTGGGGCTGCGACGCTTATGTGAAAAAGTTTCAGCTTGATAAGCTCGAACCCAAAGCAGACAAAATGCATCTTCATAGGACACCCAAAACAGTTGGGTATACCTCCTGTCTCAGATCCGAAAGCAATAAGGGATTGTTTCTATAATCAGGTCCTTTCTCGAGGAAAAGTTTCTCTCGAAAGAATTGAGTGGGAGGATGGTGGAAACTTGATGAGGTTATTGAACCGTCTCTTCAACTAGTGTGTGGCAGGGCACAGGAAGTTGTTCCTGTGGCACCTACACCAATTGAAGTGGAAGCTTATGATATTGATCATGAAACTTCGGATCAAGTCACTACCAAACCTCGTGGGATGACAAGGATGCGTACTACTTCAGAGTGGTACGTAATCCTGTCTTGGAAGTCATGTTGCTGGACAACAATGAACCTACGAGCTATGGAGAAGCGATGGTGGGCCCGGATTCCGATAAATGGCTCGAGGCCATAAAATCCGAGAACGGATCCATGGACTTTGGTGGAGTTGCCCGATGATCGGCAAGCCATTAAGATAAATGGATCTTTAAGAAGAAGACGGACGTGGATGGTAATGTCACCGTCCATGAAGCTCGACTTGTGGCGAAAAGTTTTTCACAAGTTCAAGGAGTTGACTACGATGAGTTTTTCTCATCCGTAGCGATGCTTAAAGTCCGTCGGATTCTTGTTAGCATTAGCTGCATTTATGAAATCTGGCAGATGGATGTCAAGACAAGTTTCCTTACCAGTTTTCGTAAGGAAAGGTTGTATGCAATACAATCAGAAAAGTTTTGTCGATCCTAAGGATGCTAAAAGGTATGCATCTCGGAGTTGGAATGTACGCATCCTAAGGATCCAGCGATCCTTCTAAGGACTGGAGTAAGCATCTCGGAGTTGGAATGTACGCTTTGATAAGATGATCAAAGATTTTGGGTCTATACAAAGTTTATGAGAAACTTGGATTTCCAAAGAAGTGAGTGGGAGCACTATAGAATTTCTGATGAGTATATGTTGTTGACATATTGTTGATCAGAATTGACGTAGAATTTCTGGAAAGCATATAGGGTTATTTTGAAAGTGTTTTTCAATGGAAAGCCTGGATTAAGCTGCTTGAGCATTGAGCATCAAGATCTATAAGGATAGATCAAAACGCTTAATGGTACTTTCAAATGAGCACATACCTTGACATGATCTTGAAGGTGTTCAAGATGGACCAGTCAAAGAAGGAGTTCTTGCCTGAGTTGTAAGGTACGAAGTTAAGACTTAAAGCTCGACCACGGCAGAATAGAGAGAAAGGACGAAGGTCGTCCCCTATGCTTAAGACGTAGGCTCTTCAGTATGCTATGCTGTGTACCGCACCTGAAGTGTGCCTTGCCATGAGTCAGTTAAGGGGTACAAGAGTGATCCATGAATGGATCACAGGACAGCGGTCAAAGTTATCCTTAGTAACTAGTGGACTAAGGAATTTTCTCGATTATGGAGGTGGTAATAGAGTTCGTCGTAAAGGGTTATGTCGATGCAAGCTTGACACCTATCTGGATAGCTCTGAGTAGAGAGACCGGATACATATAATGGAGCAATAATTTAGAATAGCTCCAAGTAGAACAATTATTTGGAATAGCTCCAAATAGAGCGTGGTAGCTGCATCTAGGAGATGACATAGAGATTTGTAAAGCACACACGGATCTGAAAGGTTCAGACCCGTTGACTAAAACCTCTCTCACAAGCAGAACATGACCAAACCCCAGATCTCATTGAGTCTTGATCACATGATGATGTGAACTAGTTTAGTGACACTAGTAAACTCTTTGGATGTTGGTCACATGGTGATGTGACCTGTCAGTGTTAATCACATGGTGATGTGAACTAGATTATTGACTCTAGTGCAAGTGGGAGACTGTTGGAAATATGCCCTAGAGGTAATAATAAATAAGTTATTATTATATTTCTTTGTTCATGATAATAGTCTTTTATTCATGCTATAACTGTATTATCCGGAAATCGTAATACACGTGTGAATACATAGACCACAATATGTCCCTAGTGAGCCTCTAGTTGACTAGCTCGTTGTGATCAACAGATAGTCATGGTTTCCTGGCTATGGACATTGGATGTCGTTGATAACGGGATCACATCATTAGGAGAATGATGTGATGGACAAGACCCAATCCTAAGCCTAGCACAAAGATTGTGTAGTTCGTATGCTAGAGTTTTGCCAATGTCAAGTATCTCTTCCTTTGACCATGAGAGCGTGTAACTCCTGGATACCGTAGGAGTGCTTTGGGTGTATCAAACGTCACAACGTAACTGGGTGACTATAAAGGTGCACTACAGGTATCTCCGAAAGTATCTATTGTTTTATGCGGATCGAGACTGGGATTTGTCACTCCGTGTAAACGGAGAGGTATCTCTGGGCCCACTCGGTAGGACATCATCATAATGTGCACAATGTGACCAAGGGGTTGATCACGGGATGATGTGTTACAGAACGAGTAAAGAGACTTGCCGGTAACGAGATTGAACAAGGTATCGGTATACCGACGATCGAATCTCGGGCAAGTAAAATACCGCTGGACAAAGGGAATTGAATACGGGATTGATTAAGTCCTTGACATCGTGGTTCATCCGATGAGATCATCGTGGAACATGTGGGAGCCAACATGGGTATCCAGATCCCGCTGTTGGTTATTGACCGGAGAACGTCTCGGTCATGTCTGCATGTCTCCCGAACCCGTAGGGTCTACACACTTAAGGTTCGATGACGCTAGGGTTATAAAGGAAGCTTGTATGTGGTTACCGAATGTTGTTCGGAGTCCCGGATGAGATCCCGGACGTCACGAGGAGTTCCGGAATGGTCCGGAGGTAAAGATTTATATATAGGAAGTCCTGTTTCGGCCATCGGGACAAGTTTCGGGGTCATCGGTATTGTACCGGGACCACCGGAAGGGTCCCGGGGGCCCACCGGGTGGGGCCACCTACCCCGGGGGGCCACATGGGCTGTAGGGGGTGCGCCTTGGCCTACATGGGCCAAGGGCACCAGCCCCAAGAGGCCCATGCGCCTAGGGAACCCTAGAGGGAAGAGTCCTCAAGGGGGAAGGCACCTCCGAGGTGCCTTGGGGAGGATGGACTCCTCCCCCCCTCTTGGCCGCACCCCTTTCTTGGAGGAAGGGGCAAGGCTGCGCCTCCCCCCTCTCCCTTGCCCCTATATATAGTGGAGGGGAGGGAGGGTATCTATACCTGAGCCCTTGGCGCCTCCCTCCCTCCCGTGACACCTCCTCCTCTCCCGTAGGTGCTTGGTGAAGCCCTGCAGGATTGCCACGCTCCTCCATCACCACCACGCCGTTGTGCTGCTGCTGGATGGAGTCTTCCTCAACCTCTCCCTCTCTCCTTGCTGGATCAAGGCGTGGGAGACATCGTCGAGCTGTACGTGTGTTGAACGCGGAGGTGCTGTCCGTTCGGCACTAGATCATCGGTGATTTGAATCACGACGAGTACGACTCCATCAACCCCGTTCACTTGAACGCTTCCGCTTAGCGATCTACAAGGGTATGTAGATGCACTCTCCTTATACTCGTAGCTGGTTTCTCCATAGATAGATCTTGGTGACGCGTAGGAAAATTTTGAATTTCTGCTACGTTCCCCAACAATTACGTCCTAGTGACACCCAAGTCTAGTGATATTTGAAGATACTTTGGAATTATCAAAAGACATAAATGATTTGCAAGAGGGGGTACCTCCGAAGTCGAGGTTGCGAGTAGCATTCCTGCGCATGGCCTTCACCATAGAGTCCTCGTCGGTGGCTGCTGATCCGTCAGTCCCAGCATGATGATGCATGCTGTGCCTTAGCGACGAAGGAGTAATATCGCCCTTGGAGCCCATCTCATAGACTCCAAGAGGCGTAGTAGACTACTGCGGTGATGAAGAAGAAGATAGTGGGGGCTGCTCCTCAGCCTCCTCAAGTCCGGAAGCCGGCGCCGCCCCCGGTGGCGGAGGAGTAGATGATAACGTGCATAGCTCCGCCATGGCAGACTCCTGGCCAGCTCGAATTAACAGGGATAAGATCACACCACATCGAGTCGGAGATGAAGGAAATATGCCCTAGAGGCAATAATAAAGTTCTTATTTATTTCCTTATATCATGACAAATGTTTATTATTCATGCTAGAATTGTATTAACCAGAAACATGATACATGTGTGAATACATCGACAAACTCAATGTCACTAGTATGCCTCAACTTGACTAGCTCATTAATCAAAGATGGTTATGTTTCCTAACCATAGACATGAGTTGTCATTTGATTAATGGGATCACATCACTACGAGAATGATGTGATTGACATGACCCGTTCCGTTAGCTTAGCACTTGATCGTTTAGTATGTTGCTATTGCTTTCTTCATGACTTATACATGTTCCTACAACTATGAGATTATGCAACTCTCGTTTACCGGAGGAACACTTTGTGTGCTACCAAACGTCACAACGTAACTGGGTGATTATAAAGGAGCTCTACAGGTGTCTCCAAAGGTACATGTTGAGTTGGCGTATTTCGAGATTAGCTTTTGTCACTCCGATTGTCGGCGAGGTATCTCTGGCCCCTCTCGGTAATGCACATCACTATAAGACTTACAAGCAATGTAGCTAATGAGTTAGTTACGGAATGATGCATTACGTAACGAGTAAAGAGACTTGCCGGTAACGAGATTGAACTAGGTATTGGGATACCGACGATCGAATCTCGGGCAAGTAACATACCGATGACAAAGGGAACAGCGTATGTTGTTATGCGGTTTGACCGATAAGGATCTTCGTAGAATATCTAGGAGCCAATATGAGCATCCAGGTTCCGCTATTGGTTATTGACCGGAAATGTGTCTCGGTCATGTCTACATAGTTCTTGAACCCATAGGGTCCGCACGCTTAAGGTTTCGTTGACAGTTTTATTATGATTTTATGAGTTTTGATGTACCGAAGGTTGTTCGGAGTCCTAGATGTGATCACGAACATGACGAGGAGTCTCAAAATTGTCGAGACATAAAGATTGATATATTGGACGACTATATTTGGACACCGGAAAGGTTCCGGGCGAGATTGTGACAATATCCGAGCTCCGGGAGGTTATCAGAACCCCCCGGGAGGTATATGGGCCTTATTGGGCCTTAGTGGAAAGGAGGGGAAAGGAGCAAGGGAGCCCCCCCAAGCCCAATCTGAATTGGGAGCCCCCTCCCTTTTCTTCCTCCCTCCTTCCTCTTCCTTCCTTCTCCTTCTAATTGGAAAGGGGGGAATCCTACTCCCGGTGGGAGTTGGACTCCCCCCTAGGGCGCGCCAACCCCTTTGGCGGCCCCCTCCTCCACTCCTTTATATACGGGGAGGAGGGCATCCCATAGACACAACAATTGATCTCTTGATCTTTTAGCCGTCTACGGTACCCCCTCCACCATAGTCCTCCTCGATAATATTGTAGCGGTGCCTAGGTGAAGCCCTGCGACGGTAGAACATCAAGATTGTCACCACTCCATCGTGCTGACGGAACTCTCCCTCGACACTCGGCTGGATCGGAGTTCAAGGGACGTCATCGAGCTGAACGTGTGCTAGAACTTGGAGATGCCGTAGTTTCGGTGCTTGATCGGTCGGGCCGTGAAGACGTACGGCTACATCAACCACGTTGTTCTAATGCTTCCGCTTTCGGTCTACGAGGGTACATAGACGACACACTCCCCTCTCGTTGCTATGCATCACCATGATCTTGCATGTGCGTAGGAATTTTTTGAAATTACTACGTTTCCCTACAGGAGAGGCAGGAGTGGGCGATGATGACGGTGATATAGCGGTCCCTCCAGTAAGGGGCGCACACGACACCCCACGTGGGGGTTAGGCGGCGGTGACCAGCGAGTCGAAGATGGTGGCAAAGAGGGCCGGGGCGTCGGCATCGTAGGAGGAGCATCCTTAAACGAAGTAGCCAGCCCTGATGGAGTAGACCCCTTTAATGACGATGAAGCAGCCGTGACAGGTAAGCCTCAATGAGGGTTCGGAGGTGTGACGGCAATGTCCATCTGCATGGGCACCACACCACCCGAGGAAGTAGGGTTCGAAGAGTTGTTGGATGATGAAGTGGGTTTGGACCTCTTGCTTGGATCATTGGTCCTCGCTGTATGCTCCCTGTCATGCCCCTTGTTGCCCCCTGGATCACCGCCGTGCTCCTAGACTCGAGGCAAAAAGTCACTATCAGCACGGAAGTCTGATTCTTCAAGACTGTACCGGAACTCATAACAATTCCTTTGCTCCACCATGTCTGAAGAAAGAGAAGCAATTGTGCTAATTTTGAAAGCATCAAGGTTCAATATCGTTACCTAGATACGAAAAATTCCTCTCCCGCACAAATAGAGAAGATCAACATCGAGAGTAGCACCAATCACCGAGCAGACTGCCCAAAGCCCCAAGAAGTGTCGGAGAGAGTGAGGCACCCCATGCACATGAACCCATATAGGAATTAGCTCGAAACGGTGTGGTATCTTCTCTGACTTCGAAGGCTTAAACTCGATAGTGACATTATGGGATTTGATGAAAACTACGAAGCCAGTCACCCTTTGTAGAACCTCCTCACTCGGAAAGGACATGAGAAAAGTGTGCTTGCCATGCGGTATGGCCTCCCACATCCACTGCTACTAGTAATGAGCAAATATTTATGATTTGTTTCTGTTGTAATTTAGATGTCAAATTTTTATGATTTTTTTTGTTCATAGAATTTTTATGATTTTTTTCTGTTTTAATTGTGTTCATAGAATTTTAATGATTTTTTTGTAGTTCATTGATTTTTTGTTAGATGTGTAGTTCATAGATTTTTTTGTTAGATTTTTTTTCATATTGTGTAATTAATTTGTTCATATTGTATTAGATTTTTTATGATTTTTTCTGTTGTAATTTAGATGTCAAATTTTTATGATTTGGTTCTGTTGTAATTTAGATGTCAATTTTTTTCACATTGTGTAAGTAATTTAGATGTCAAATTTTTATGATTTTTTTCTATTCATAGAATTTTTATGATATTTTTCTGTTCTAATTTTGTTCATAGAATTTTAATGATTTTTTTGTAGTTCATTGATTTTTTTATTAGATGTGTAGTTCATAGATTTTTTTCATATTGTCTAATTAATTTGTTCATATTCTGTTAGACTTTTTATGATTTTTTTCTTTTCATAGAATTTTTATGATTTTTTTCTGTTCTAATTTTGTTCTTAGAATTTTAATGATTTTTTTGTTCATAGTATTTTTTTTGTCAGTTTATAGTAAGTGCTTAGTAGTTGAACTAGTTGATTTAATTAATAAAACTACTTTATTTAACTATATATAGAAGTAGTTCCCGCATCGACGTCGACGATGCCTATCCCGCATCCTCGTTGTCGTCGACTCGGTGGTGGTGGAGGCCTGCTCGATCAGGGCCATGTTCGGGACTGGGCTCCGCCGGGCTGGTATTGGGAGGTGCTACCTTATGGGGGACGTAGGTTGGTGAGGAGGCAGCCCGTTGTTGACCCGATCCTTGTTTGGTGGCGGTCGCGTGGGCCAGTGACGGTGCTGAGGCTTCCGGTCACCGCGGAGGTGGTACGTCACTGTGTCAGCGAGGAGGACGAGCACGCCCGTCACTACATGGTTGCGTTGGAGGGAAGGTTCGACAATACCTGGCAGGTTCTTCAGGGATCTCACTGGAGCTATGATCCTGTGATCGTTCCTTATCTTTAGGTGTCCACCGCCCGCGACGATACCCGTCGGGCGGTACGGTTCTAGCTGTATTTTAATTAGCGATGCTATATGTATGATAGTATTCGAGGAGTATTCGATGATGTATGGACACAAGAGATGATGTACTTTTGGTTATAATTGAATGCATGCTAATTTGAATACTACTTTATTTTACGATTTGGTTTTGCTTATTGAATGCTCATATTGGAAAAGTACTCCTACTTTGACTGCTAAAATTGAAGAGTACTCTATGCAGAAATCTAGGAGCCCCCTCCATCATCCACGCCGTCGTGGGGGTAGCTTCTCCTTCATTCCCGTGTGCTAGACAATTTGTTGTAAAAATGCACTCGGGAATGAAAGGAAAAGCTACGTACCATCACCGATAGTCAACCCGTGATTAATAATAATGATCTAATTTAGGTTTTTTAGTACATATATTTAATATTTGAATTATGAACTTAGGCCGGAAATGTCGTACTCGGACGACGAAAACCGCCCGAGGAAGTGCGACTGAGGTATGTGCGACAGGTTCATTGAGCTGGACGAAGATCGGTGATTCAGCATTAAGCTCGAGGAGACCTTCGATGTTCATACGGTACACTACGACGACAATAGTTTTTTTCGTAATTAAGCACAACTTCAACTATTTTAATGTGTATTTTTCATCTTTTCCAATTCGACTAGCTTATCCCATGCTATGCAAGACGCTATGTCTTGGAGAGGATGGGTTTTGAAGACCATGAAAGTATAGAAACCAAAAAAATTCTCCTAAGGACCCATCATGGTGTGGATTTTCAAGTAAAGTTGTACAATGCTGAGAGTGTAACCCATTTTGGTTGCAAAAATTGGGAAGCACTTTGTAAGATGTATGGTTTTGATAAGGGTATGCTTGTCACCATGGATCTTGGTGATCCTACAATCCAACAAGACAATATGGGCATTTGGGTCCTTGTGGATACACCTCCAATTCTTCCCCAATGTGAGCTTAACATAGTTATTAAGTAATTTATATTGTTTATTTCAAAATAGTTGACAGCTTGTTTCCATTGACAGCTTATTTTCATTCTTCAAAGAATGTGCGGAAAATGGTAGACAAAACCCACTACACTGATGGCTCCGAATTAACTTATAAGGATAAAAATCATGTGATCGCATTTTGTACTGATCTTGAGAATTACAATGTCTACAATCGAACTCCTCAACATTATGGTCAATACGTGCCACTAGTGCACGTGTTGAACTACGGTAACTACCATGGAGATACCCTGATAAGATTTTTTACTATTACGACATCCCTGCATCTTTTTTTAAATACTTCTAAAACTAGTACATCATTTCTAACTATGAAGTTATTACTATGTTTTTCAACAGATAATCCCGAATGATTGTGTGCCTATCTGATGTATACGCACGGTCACCTTGATGTTTTGAACATACAACCAGGTTGTCCTACGAATCTCAATTGTCCATACCGGATTTCTAAAAGAAGTGGAGACATGACAATCAAAGAATGGAAAAAATGTATGGACAGTCGTAAGGAGCTTCTTGCAAGCAAAAGGAGGCGAAGCGCAAGAATTGGAGACAAGATGATCTCCATTCTTCATAATGGAGAGTCAGGTTCAATATTGTTTTATGCTATTTTACCTTAAGGGTGTTTAGGTCCTACCTGATACTGATGACCATGTGCTAAGAACAATTATGTAGGGTTGGGTTCGATGACTATGAGGAGGATGATCGTATGACTTATTATTAATAACGAGTAGAAGTTGTACGATGATGCATGATTAGTAGGACTTGTTATTATATATGATGATGTATGATACGAGCATGCATGAGTTATTATATATCAGCGGGTGAAATGAACATAGCAGTATAAGAGTGGACACTTCTCTCTATTAGCTAGCTAATAACAACCTAAAATTAACCCCCAAAACCCCTAAACCAACAAAAAAAAATTAAAAGAAAAACCTCAACTGCTGACACGTGGAAGCCTTTTGGTCCCGGTTCATGTCACCAACCGGGACCAAAGGCCCCCTTGCCTGGGCTGCTCGCAGTGGCCACGTGGAGGCCCATCTGTCCCGGTTCGTGTTAGAACCGGGACTAAAGGGTGGAGGCATTAGTCACGACCCTTTAGTCCCGGTTCAAGAACCGGGACTAAAGGCCCTTGCGAACCGGGACTGATGCCCCCTTTTCTACTAGTGTTTATATTTTGATTGTAATTTATATTTCAACTATTGTTCCACTGGAATATTTCCATGCTATTTATGGATGAGTTGTGTTACACCTATAGTTATTTGGGGTGCCTCGAAGATAGGAAAAAACCGGACCGACATTTGGTGCACAGGGTTGGAACGTTGGCTCTCCTATCGGTATCCGCGCATGTTTGCTGTGTATGTTTCCGTGTTCTGCGTTCGAGCTGCCCCTGTGATATCGATGTTTTAAAGCAAATAGATACCACTACTGCAAACGAAACAACGCTTATTTGTAATTTAGTGTGTCGAAGAGGAATATAAGATAACTAGCACAAATGCATCTAAAACTGTAACGTTATTAAATACATCAATTCAGAGGGAGCTTGCCATCACAGAGGAACTTCTAAGCATTCTCATCGTAAATTGGTCATGGTGCTCGGCAGAGAGTAGCAGAATTTGGTGTTGAAGTCCATAAAATATTTGTAATATAGTTTTGCTTCCATCCATGAGTTATGAGATACAATCAAACTGAAGCATGACTATGAATTGGAGCTAAATTTGGGGGAATGATATTATGCGGAAATTTTGAAGCGGTAAAGACGTGATACCTTAGAGAGAGAGAGAGAGAGAGAGAGCGAGAGAGAGAGAGAGAGTTGTACATATCACATCGCAGTGGTATAGAGCTATTAGTGCATCCTAATGATGCAGAGGTCAGGGGTTATCCTCATTTAAGAAAATGTTATGAGTATAATAATAGGGAAATAGACAATATAAATAGTACACACATGTTATCATTGTAGTGATACATCAGTACATCATACATTGTTGTTGCATAGCTAGTGGTGCAGTGATACACCATAGATGGTGCAAATTTTGTAAGTCGCAAAAACTTTTTCTTTTGATAGAAGCCCATACTGTCTCCCTTTCTAATTACTTCAAGTTCTAGCCTTGTCCTAAGTCAAACTTATTTAAGTCTGACTTTTTTTCTTTCGATAAAGGACTTTTCATTGAATAGATATATCGAGGTGATACAATCGTATTGAAAGAAAGCCCGGCCTCTACATAGCTAGATGCACACAGCCAAAAAGTCCAGAGCACCCTAAAAATAATAATTCGATACAATGCCAAGCAATAAATCTTGTCCAGCCTAAGGAGCGGTAGATCCTATCCGTAAATCACACCGCCATCCATGGGGATAGAAAACCTCCGTCGACGTACACTCCAGCCGTGTAGACGCCATCATAAAAAGGTCCATGTCCTCCGGCTTCTGCAGGATAGACCAAGTACGGAGCCATCATGTACAAACATGAATAACCTGCATAGGAGATGAGACACATTTATTGTTAAAAACCACATCATTCCTGGTAAGCCACATTGCCCAGCATAAGGCCGCCGCTCCCACAAGAATATGTGCAGAAAATTCTTTATCAATACCCCGCAACCAGTTGCCGAAAATATTCCTTGGACTACGTGGTGGGTATAAATTCGAAGCTACTTGGAACATGGCCCAAACTGCCAGAGCGAGCTTGCACTCAAAAAATAAGTGTTTGATAGACTCGTCATGTTGGCAAAAGACACATGTCTTCGAACCATGCCAGTTTCATGGTGCCAGATTATCTGTAGTTAGGATGACTGCTTTGTTTAGAAACCAGAGGAAAATCTTCACTCTTAGAGGAATTTTTAGCTTCCACAATTTCCTGTTATCTACTGGAACATCACAATGAACCATTGCATCATACATGGATTTGACCGAAAATTTGCCATTGTGATGCAAGTTCCATCGAAAAGTGTCTGGCTCATCTGACAGTTGAATGTCCTCCAGGCGAGTGAGTAATTCATTCCATGCTGCCAGACGAGTGCCCAAAAGATCCCTACGGAAAGAAATATCGCGGTTTTCTTGTCCTAAGACTTGTTTGATCGTGATAAATTTATGTCTGACAATCTGGTACAAGTTCGGATATTGCATCATTAGTGAGTTGTTCCCTAGCCAGGTATCTTCCCAGAAACGAACCTGAGAACCGTCCCTAACCGAGAAGGTCCCAAATTGATAGAAGAATTCCTTGGCCTTCATGACACCGCTCCAAAAATGTGAATCCCCAGGTTTCCTATGAATTTGAGAAATGGCATTGGATCCCACATACTTGTTGCGAATGATTTCCTGCCATACTCCATTCTCGGTGAGTAGTTTATAAACCCACTTGCTGAGAAGAGCAATGTTTTAAATCTCAAGGTCTTGGATTCCGAGGCCCCCTTGACTTTTAGGTCTGCATAATACGCTTCACCTAGCCAGTCGATATTTCTTGATTTCATTATCACAATGCCACATACGACGGAGGAGATGGCCACCATCGTCGGCTGCACCGGAAAGATCATATCTGACCGGAGGCGCCACTGACCAGATCACCATGGCCTCCACGTCGTCGCCGCAGATCCAACGCATGATGGCGCACCGACCGCAGCCGCCGCCCTTCCCGGTATAGGCCCGCGCCACACCTGCAGCTGCCACCGCCCGAGGCAAGGTGGCCACCACGCCGCCGCAACCATCGCAAACCGCGCCGCAAAGTGGATCGGCCGCCGAGCTCGCATCATAGGCGGCGCCGCCGCGCCGCACACGCCGCCGCCAAGAGTTGTCGCCTGGCGCCTCCTCGTGATCTGGCCGTCTCGCACCGGCCGTGATGCTCGAAGGGTGGAGAAGTCCCGCCGCCGCCCTGTCGTCCCGGCTTTGCTTAGCGGCACTGCCGACGGTGGCGAGGAGAGGGGAGGGGCGGGTGGGGTCGAGTGGTGGCGGCTAAAACGCGGTTAAGAGTTTGGTTTTTTTAGAATAAATATTTTTGATGGGGACGATGGGAGCGACGTAACCAAATGAAACAAAACTACCTACGTACTCCACTTTAATAGGAGAAAGATAATTGTATATTACTTCCTCCGTCGCATAGTGTCAAAAACACTTTTATATTATGAGATCCACGGAGTATAGAGCACCAACAACACTTCACGGCATCCGGTAACACGCTTGTTGGGTTTCCGGGTCGTTGGGACGACTGGGACTGTCTTGGGCTTTGCAGTGTCCTTGGGTGACGCCGGCTGGGTTGGTGTTGGTCCGTGACAGTTTCGGGCTCAGGCTGGAAAAAAGGACGCGGGCGAGGAAGAAATTGACACGGCCGGCTGTTGGATGGGAGCACGGCCGGCTGTTGGAGTTGGATGAGGACTGCACTCAAGTCAAACCGTTTAACCTACCCTTAACCATATCTACATCGGATATAACTTGGGGAAAGCGACGGGGAACTCCCTACTATATAAGCTCGGCCACCTACGCCCCAAACAAATCACAACCAACCTTCCCCAAGTCGTTAGTTCCCCCGAGCAATCGAGTTGTGTTCCCAGCGATCGATCGATCTAGGTGAGCATCATGGTTTCCGCCGACGTGGCCCGCAACATCGTCGGCATCATCGGCAATGTCATCTCCTTCGGCCTTTTCCTCTCCCCTGTGTAAGCCCACTCCTCCTCCTCTCGTCTAGTCTGTATGTATACATATATGAAAGGTGGTTGCTAGGGCATGAATCTGAGGCTCGTTTTCTAATTGTACGTATGTACGCAGGCCGACGTTCTGGCGGATCTACAAGGCCAAGGACGTGGAGGAGTTCAAACCGGACCCCTACCTGGCGACGCTCATGAACTGCCTGCTCTGGTTCTTTTACGGGCTCCCCATCATCCACCCCAACAGCACCCTCGTCCTCACCATCAACGGCATCGGCCTTGTCATTGAGGGCGCCTACATCATCATCTTCATCATCTACGCGGCCAAGAACACAAGGGTATGTACGTGCAACCCTTCTAATGCCTCCTCAATCCTCATCCGTCCCACTGTCTTTTTTGGCTTTAGTTTCCTTACAGAAGATCCTCCAGCCCCTAACCCAAGCTATGTGCATGTGCTCTGCTGTGTGTGCAGTGGAAGATGCTCGGCGTGCTCGCCCTTGAGGCGGCGTTCGTGGCTGCCGTGGCGGCCGGTGTGCTCCTCGGTGCCCACACCCATGAGAAGCGCTCCATGATCGTAGGCATCCTCTGCGTCATCTTCGGCTCCATCATGTACGCCTCCCCGCTCACCATCATGGTACGTACACCACCCCAACTTAAGGGTCGTCGACCCGTGATCTTTGATAACCGCTTTAACTTGTTAGTTCAGGTGGCTAATTAATTAATTTGCATTGTGCACGTATGGTGTGGTAATGATGCGTTTTCAAGAAAAATACCTGCCTATAATTTATTTTTAAAGTTCTAGTGGATGCTTTTGACAGACCTTAATTTGTTAAGCAGTACACCTTGTTTGTTGTTGATTATGTCCATCTAAAAGCTGCACCCACCTTTCATTTTTTTAATGCTCGTGCCAAAACCCTGTTAAAAAAAGTCCGAATTGACTTTTCACCTCTCACGCACCCAAATTCTTCTACAATATGCTACATGATATATTGTTAATCAAAAAAGCCTACGGTTTATTTCTATCTCAAAGGTAAACTTCCTTTACAGGGTGAAATACGAGCTCAGGCTAATTGTAAATGACGGATGCTTTTGCCAACTTACGAGTGTACTAATACAAATATAACTCAAAAAGTTAAGATGAAAGTAGTAATATTGTACTGCCTATTTGCAGGGTAAAGTGATCAGGACCAAGAGTGTGGAGTACATGCCATTCTTCCTGTCGCTGGTGAACTTCCTCAATGGCTGCTGCTGGACGGCCTATGCGCTTATCAAGTTTGACATCTACATCACGGTATGTACATACACATACACATTGGAAATAAGAAGTCGCAAACCCAGCCAAACATACAATCAAGAAATCCTCAGCGCGGATTGATCTAACTTTTATGTCCTCTTTAAATTTTGTGCAGATCCCCAATGCCCTCGGTACAATCTTTGGTCTCATCCAGCTGATCCTGTACTTCTACTACTACAGATCGACCCCCAAGAAGGGCAAGAATGTTGAACTGCCCACTGTCCTCACCAAAAACGCCGTTACCAGCGGCACCGTCTCCGTCACCATAGAGAAATAAACGTGGCTTCGTTTTTTAGCCCTAATGATTTTGAGTTGTTAATACCGGATGATACTTCAACAACAAGTTGATGTTAATTTGTACTACTTTTTGTTAGCTAGTAGAGTCTGAGATCACCTTTAATTTCGTGAACCATTGTCGTCTGTCCGAGACTACTAGTGCAAATTACAAGTGTATATAAATACCAATCCAGCTGAGTTATCCCAGAGATATATTATGACACCATGTATGCTTGCCTGTTTTCAATCTGCTCCTACGTGATGATACGATTGAATTTTTAATTACAGCGTGCGATGGCTTTGTTAAATTAAATTATTCAATATCCATGATGTGTTTGTATTATGTTTCGGGCAAGGTCCTATTTTGTTTTCTGCACAAAAACACCCAATGGGCTTCTTATTGGTGATGCAACTTTTGAACCCGGTGTGAGAAAAAAAGGAGAAAGACTTAACCTAATTACCGGTTTGGTTGGATGGCTCCTGCTCATTTCCCGTGACGCTGCCTTGTTACCACATCGACAGGCAACGAGCAGCTCTGCAGCTTGGTCAAGTATGACGCTTTTTTCTGAATCTTGTAACATGTTAATTGTTTGTCATATATATTTCAAAGCAGTGTGTTTAATCGCATGGTGTCTACTCTATATATAGACACACTTCTTTGTCAAGAAAAAATAGTTGAGTATAGGAAGAGCTCCGCTCAAATTAGATAGCCCACCAACTTGTGGGTCTAACTATTAAGACACCAGCCCTTTCTCACAAATTTCTATTAAGGGAAATAAAAATAACATCCAACTTGAAGCAACATCCAAACTAGCAGCCAGGCTAGCTAAACACATCAACCATAGACTACATACTGTGTTTTAATATCCAAGAGCAAGGTTTTTTTATCAATTTATTTTCTTTGTATTCGAATGATCACGAGTCATCTAGCGATTATTACTATATGAATCTAGTTAGATTCTGTTTGATCAATGATAACTTATTATAATTTGTTAGGTTTTGTTCCTGGATCATCATTATGTCATGATTTTGGTGCTGCAAAACAAAGACTAGATCTTGAGGCTCGAACTCAAACGAGTGCCCTCGATAGATATTTAGTGAGCCCGCCAACTTGATTCGGAAAATCAAACTGCAGATGTTAATGTTGATGATGGTGGTGATGATAATACGATGGTGGTTGTGGAACATGATGCAGAAATTGATGTCTTGGAGATATGATATAGGACGAAGATATGATTGAGTATTATATTCGAAGAAATACTAGACAGATGGTCCTTTTTGGTAGAACATGAAGTTTGTTCATTGCTTTCCTATCACATTGCAATTTTAGCATAATATCTGATATATGGTTAAATAAGGTACAAATAAAACAGACTGGAAATTATATAATAAACTGATAGTGTGCTTTACGCATATTAATTCTTATTATGTTACGTGAATTATTCAAAATTTTGGGCCACATTTTGGTTTCCGCCTGAAGCCCCAAATTTCTGGAGATGGCCCTGCTAAACAGCCGCTGAATGCAGCCGAAGACCGATAGCCTTATGTGAGTAGGTTTCTGGCCCTGCACTGCTCCAAACACTTCATTTGCCACCTGTTCAAAGAGCCTTACTCCCCGCTGCAACAGATTTTTGTTTACCTCATTTCTCTACAAAGGAAATGAATAGTGAATCCAATATCCAATTAGTTTGATCACAACAACACATCATCCAGCAGTTTTTTCTGTGTGGGCCTGAAACACCATCATTTCGCGTGTCCCAGATAATCCGCGGAACTGCAGCAACCACAACTAGCACTAATTTTCCGGTCACTCCAGCAAACTTATTTATCCAGGATTCCAGCAGTTATTAAATATCCATGGAAAGAAGAATAAAAGTGCATTTTGGCACAGTCAATATAAAGCACATGAGGGGAGGAGAGGAACTGATGATCAATTGCATGAGGCCAAGGAGGTTGCCAATGTCACATGGGTTGCTAATCCTAGCGCCAAAGTAGTCGGGCACTGCGTCCTATACGAATGGACAATAAGATTCATGTCCCCTACTGTCCTCCAGGTGTGGACTTTGACGCCCATGGACCGAACTAATGGGTCTATGATGGGATTATACAGTGCCATGAAAATACATTAGCATGGTAGATTAGCAATTCTCTACAGAGGTACATGAACTTGGATGGTTTGCTTACCAGAAACAATGATGTTTATGATGGTTGCCGGGTTTAGGTCACGCGCAGAGTAACTCGATGGGGATGATATGGTGCTGGCTCCTGTAATGACATCCATCTTCGTTAATGCAGATGAATCCTCGCCCTTGCCTGTTGCTCCACCCGCCCCTCCGGTAACGCCGCACCACATGACGACCCGTGCTCACGCTGGTGTGGTTTGTCCCGGCATGTGCTATTCGTCTGAAGAGTACGTGTGTACCGCATCGACTTCATCACCATTGTCGATTCCCTTTTGAGCCCGCGCTGCTTTTCGCGACCCTCACTAGCTCACCACGATGCAAAAGGAGTTTGACGCGTTGGAGCACAACATGACATCCACATGTGGAAACTTGTGTCGCGCAGCCTCCCCATGCCAACGTCATCAGTGGGAAATGGGTGTTCCACCACAGGGCCGGGCCCATAGTGGTGCCAAAGGTGCGGCCCGCACAGGGCCCAAAATTCTGGGGGGCCCATATTTTTTATATAGGTGTAGTAACAGGTAAGCGCTACTGGGCCGAGCAACTAGGCCCATCGAGCGAGAGCTAGGCCGTCGAGCGGATGCAGCACTGGGACTCCTTCTCCCGATCGCTATGAGAGATTCAGGCTACGAGGCGGCACTCGAAAAAAAAGGCGACGAGGGCATCGCTAATTCGCTACGTTATCTAAAAAAAATTACTGGATCGCTACCATAGAAAAACACTAGATCGCTACAGGGATCGGATCGCTGGGAGCCCTCGACGGCTAGACGCCTGGAGCCCTTGACGTCGACGTCGACGCTTCGTCCCGCCTCGTCCCTCGGTGGCTCTTGCTCGGTCCCTGTTCCTTAGACCGACCCGATTTCGGATTCAGACCGACTAAGCGACAGGCCACTGCCGCGGTGCCGCCGTTGCCTTCCTTGACTCCTTTCTCAAATTTCGGACTCATCGACGTCATCTCATCGGATTGATTGGTGACTGACGCTAGCCTTCAGGTGCTTAGCAAATCATTCTTTTCGGTTAACTTCAGTTCATACTCCTAATTCTTAATTTTCTAATTTTGACAGGGATCGTTACTTTATTAGAGATTGGTTCTTACCTCGTCGGTTAAAGAACACAGGACCGAAAAATAGGTGAGTTAAACGGTCTGTCTAATTCCCAAGCATTTACGCATGATCTCCAATTGATATATGCTACGTATAAATTCAATTTTATTTTATTCATCTTTTTTATCTTGTGTTTCCATAATACATATTTGAATCATCATGGGGAAACGTCCGTCTGGTTCCTATAAGCGCAAGAGAAAAGTACAAGAAGAAAATTTAATTAATAAATCTTATAAAGGTGGTATGGACAGATTTCTTAAAATAAAGCACCGCAAGTGTCATCTAGTAATTAGTCTGTTGACCATTCCCGTGACAGTTGCATCAGCAGAAAGATGTTTTTCTAAGTTGAAGCTATTGCAGTTCTATATGCGTACTACTATGACACAACAAAGACTCAATGATTTGGCCACAATAGCACTTGAGAGTGAAGTCTTGGAGAAGATTGATTACGATGATATCATTGAAGATTTCATTTCAAAGAGTACTAAAAGAATGAAGTTTTTCAAATAAATAGCAACCGGGAGTTGAATAGGTATGATTTTCTATACGTCCAATTGTTATGTAAGACATTATATTATATACATTATAAAAAAATTCTGCTTGATATATTAATTTATACATTATAATTGCTCGTTCATTTTTTATTGAGATAGGACCTCATTTTTTAGTTTGGCACAGGGCCCCGGATTTTGTCCGCCCGGCCCTGTTCCACCACAAGACCCGCCCTGACGGTTCCCTTGAGCGCTACAAAGCGTATAGAGTAGTTTGTGGCTTTTGGCAGCGCGCCGGAGTTGACTTCGACACCTTTGCCCCAGTTGTTAAATCGGGTACGATTTGCGATGTTTTACAGCTTGCGGTGTCTCACACATGGCCCGTGCATCATTTGGATGTTTCCAATGCATTCCTTGATGGTCATCTCATCGAGCAGGTGTTTTGCCAGCAGCCTACATGATTCTTCAGAGCCACTTATCCGGATCACGTGTGTTTGCATTTTTGATCCATCTACGGGCTCAAGCATCCATGTGTGTTGTACTGGCTCATCGCCGCCTTCCTCCAACGGCTCGTGTTTCGATCAACCTGCTCTGACAGCATCATTGTTCGTCTACCATCAGGGCGCTGCTACCGCCACATCCCGCTTTACATCGATGACATCATCCTGACGGCGTCCTCCACTGAGCTCCTTCATCAGCTCACTGCTCGTCTCCGATATGAGTTCATCCTCAAGGATCTGGGCCTCTTCACTACTTCCTCGTCATCGAGGTGGTACGACACGCTGATGGGTTCTTTCTTCATCAGCAGAAATATGCTCATAAGCTTCTCGAGCACACGGGCATGCTCAACTACAAGCCTTCTGCCATCCCTGTCGAAGGCCAATATCTCTGGACTTGACGGATCGCCTGCACCGAATGCAGCGTTTTATCTCTCCATCGTTGATGAGTTGTAGTACTTGACGCTCACATGCCTGGAACTATAGTATGCCATGCAGTAGGTGTGTCTTCACATGCATGCTCCGCGTGACTCCCATTGGACCCTGATGAAGCGGATTCTTCGTTATATGCGCGGCACCATATCACAAAATACCAAAAGCATGGCGTTTATATAAGAACGCTAGTGCAAGTTAGATAGCAATCTTGATAAGTACACAAAATAAGAACCAATGACGGAGCTCATCATGGCGACTGATACCGATGGAAGCATATGATTGCCAATTCCAACCACTCAGGTATCGCTTGCTCCAGAATCTCATCGGCGTCCATGACGGCAATAGCTATTGCTTGTCCAGAGAAGGGGCTGCAAGGATTAGATGGATCATACTTAGTAGCAAAACAGGGAAATAATCAAAGGTGAAAAGTTCAGCTTGAGGCACCAACCTTTGAATATTTTCAACTAAGAGCACTCCCACACAAAAGGTATCTCCTTTGGGGCCGCCGCTGACTGCTTGACCCTTGGTGGCCTGAAGTGCACTTATCCTATCCAAAAAAAATCATTGGGCCTTATTTTGTGGTAGGCATGGTCGGGCGTGAGCGAGGTCTCCTTAAGGAAATGGGCTTTTTTATGGAACGTACCAATTTGCCTTTCCAGTGAATATATTTGAAGGAATAGTGTGACTTTTCCAGAGGCAAAATAGAACTGGAACACGCCTGGTACAGACACTAAACATAGGTATGAAGCCTAACAATGGGATCATGGTTGAAAAGAAGATTCGTCACGTACGGTGGTCAATGTAGGTTCATATCATAACATGGTTTGTGGGATCACAAAGTGAAACAAATGTATTTACCATTTGCCATTACTCACACGTACTCTGGCATCCTCTTTCAGTGGCACCAACCGCAACAGGCGGAAGGGTCATTTAACAGATAAGGCAAAAGAGAATATTAAGAACGACACCAAGAACACAAAATATTCCGACTTACGCACCAGCCCAGGACCACTATGGAGACTACATACAAGGTCAGGTGATCTGAGAGTTCCACCCTTCGTCCGGTTTGTATGTAACCGACGAGCAAACATAGCGCACAAACTAAAAGTTCTGTCAGCATATAAAGCATGGCGCAAAATAGCAAGGCCAGGTGAACTGAGAGTTCCACTTTGTCCACGACCAGTAAGACATCTCCCGGAAAATAATGCATAGTAACGTAACACGGCAAAATGTAAATTAGCAACTCTCATTTCCGATACTCCTCTCTCTCCCCCCACAATAGTTTGAGAAATAAAATCAATCCATGTCTCCAGGACGTGGCTCACTGATGCTTCCCTCATAAGGTATTTTACAAACATCGCAAAGATCATATAATGTCATATATCTCCTTTGGCTCATCATACAAATGGAACTCTACCGTGGGTGGTGTTTTCTTAGGATAAAAATGAAATGTTTGCACAAAGGTATTAGTGAGTAGGAGGTATTGGTCGCACTTATCTTGGAGGAAGGGGATGATGCCAGCATTGTTCGCCAAAAAATAGATATCTTCATAAATTCCCGCCTCCTTCAAGAATGCGTCACTTGGCCACTCACATGTCCGAAGCTCCGCCACACGCGGAAGATTGTACTTGGTCTTATTCTTTAGAGTTTCCTCCGAATCATGGCTTGATGAGCCCATTAACCACCTCCTCATTGCTTTTCTTTTCTCTGAAAATTTCTGAAATATTTAGTGATTCAAAATAAAAGTGAACAAAACTCAACAAAATAGGCAGCAACTACACCCACAAGTGTCTAGAGGCCATATCATGCAAAAAAACTACTTTGGATCATATAAATTTGACATGCAAGCTCAAGAACATGGTCACCACAGCAGCAAAAATTTCCAGTATATGAAGCACTAGAACAAAACTAATTGGATTATTGTAGGAGTCTCATACCGAAGAACAATCCCCCAAAACAGTTTCTGGAGGATATGGAGTTGTTCGGCAAGTGCATGAGCCAGGATCTGACATTGGGCTTGAGTACCAGCGGGAAGTAGTTGGCAAGGATCTTGTCGTCCCGCCCCCCAGCAGCTTGCACCGCGATGGTGTAGATGCTGAGGAATTCCGACGGATGCGACTTGCCGTCGTACTTCTCTGGCACGTCTGGCTTGAAATTCTTCGTGCTGGGCCACTGGACCTGCCGCAGCTCACGAGTGAACGCAGGGCAACCTACCACGTACGGCAAGTCGCCTGGTTCCCCTGGCGCATGCATGTCGACAGAGGGGCCAGCGCGCTGGTCTGATTGACGCCGCGCTTCTCTTCGGAGCTCGATGCGAGTTCGAGCGTCCTCTTGCTGTCGTTCGTGAAGAACTTGGCGTTGATCACGACGAGCTCGTGGATCTGACGACGCGGTGGAGTCGCTGTCGAGGTGGATCCGGCGAGTCGGCGATCTTGGCCTTCTGGATGGAGAGTGCACGGTGGTTGCACCCCCACCGGTTTCGTCGCCATCGGCTCGCGCCTGGCAGTCTTGCCGCGGCAGCGATGTATTCGGCTGCCGCGGAGTGTCACCGTTGGCGAAGCCGATGAGACTCTGAATGGTGGCCCTCCATTCATCGATCTTGTCTACCGTTGGAGGGTAATCGAGGAGCAGTTGAGCTCGCGCCAAAGCTTCTGCTAGAGTGGTGGGCGGCAGTGGCGAACGGTGCGAGGAGCGGGATATGCTCGGACTCCTAACTATGTTAGAAGGAGCAGTATCCCGTCCAGGCGACCGTGCCTCACTCGTGCCAGCATGTTGGCGTGCACGCTGATCTTGAGCACCCCGAGATCCTCCAGCTCGATCTTGGTCCAACAAACCTATGGTACTGTGAATACCATGACGCTGTCGGTCCTGCTCCTCCTGAGATGGGCGCGGTGCTTGTACGGACGCCGAGGTATGTGCAGCCTTGTCCTTGGACCTGGTATCACCATGAGCTCCCTCGTCAATGTCCGTTCTTCCGCCGGCATCTACCGCACCACCCGTTTGCTCCGGTGGTGGTGGGATCGACGAGGACGGAACAGTTGCCGCCGAAGTCTTCTTCTTCGGTGGCATCTCGATGAAGAAGATGAAGATCTAGCCCGTGTGAACGCCGGATCAGGTTCACACAACCTCGACGCCCCCTACCTGGCGCGCCAAAGAGGTCGGGGAAACTGATCCACGAACACCTATGGGACCGGCGGACCGAGCCCCTTTCGGTTCGGCGGGGGGCGGAGATCGCACGAAACGTAGATCGAGGTGAAGCACACGAGCAGTTTACCCAGCTTCGGAGCTCTCCGGAGAGATAATACTCCTACTGCTGCTTGTCTGATTGTATTGAGTTCTTGCTCGGGAGCGCCGAGTGCTACAGAACACTCTAGCTGCTAACGAGACCGAGCGTGAGTGTTTTCTGGTTTCGAATCTTCCGAACCCTCCTCTACGTTGCGCATGGGCCTCCTTTTATATGCTCAAGGGGTCACCGACAGGTGGCAACGTAGACAAGGGTAAAAATGGAAAAGGACTTGCAGTTGGTACAGCTACCTGTACAGTGTTTCCTACCTAACCCTGACGGCAGGGGACAAAGGCATTAAATGCCCGTCTATGTCGCCCAAAACAGTGCAGAAAGGGACCGTCAGGGGCGCCACCGCTCGCGAGATGGCGATCTTGTCAGCGCCGCTTGCCACCGCGCACCGCTGGCTGCACAGCCTCTCGCCACGCGCGCCTGGAAAGGCCCCAGGGTGACACATTGGTGGATGCGCTGGAGCGTAGGTATAGGGCGGTAGCGTGCCGCGGCAGGTGCCTTGCCGCGGTCGTTGTCTTGTCGCGTCCGGAGGCTTGCCGCTCCCCGGGCCTTGCCGGGACGCGTGGCGCGTCGCGGCAAGCTCCTTGAGATGCCTTGGTGGGCCTTCCCGGCAAGCTCCTCTTGCCGGGGCCTTGTCTCCTTGGCTCGGATACTTTGCTCTTATGCCTTGGTTGGCCTTGCTTGCCGGGGCCTTGTCTCCTTGGCCTAGATACTTTGTTCTTGAATGGCTGCACAGGAACCGCGGAGGACCTTGGTGATCACCCGGCAAGCCTTGCCGCGGGTGGCTGCAACTGCCCGTGCACAAGTTCGGGATACTAGGGTACCCCTACTCTAGTACACCGACACTCTTCATCTTCTGTTTGCTTTCTTTCCTTTATAATTGGCAATATAAGGATTTTCAATGCAATTCACCGCACAATACATCAAAATTTCTTCTAGATCAAAATCAAGAACTCTATCAAGGACAAATTCTGGAAGATCCTTAGTTATACGTTTGATTTCTTCAAAACCCACAAGCAAACTAAGTTCATTATGATGTGCAAGGGAAATCAAGTCATCACAATTTTTGGACACGATACAATCATGAAACAATTTGCATTGGGGATTTAAATGATCACGTTCATGGCAAAGTTCACAAGGATGGCAAAGAAATTTTGAATTTTCAGCACAAGCATCTAGCCTTTCTTGCAACCACTTAGTTTCTAAATACTTGTGCTTCTTGCAAAATCTATCTTCTCAATTTGGTGTGTACTTGCAAAATCTATGGACTCCACAAAAGTTGACATGCTTATAACAGACATTTTCATCATGACTAGTGCAATCATGATTAGTACTATGGATATTCAAAAGAGTTCATACTAACAACATTGCAATCATGCTCATCATTCAAAGATTTAGTGCCAAACATTTTATAGACTTCTTCTTATAGCACTTGAGCACAATTTTCCTTACCATCATTCTCTCAAAATATATTAAAAAGATAAAGCGTATGATACAAACTCAATTCCATTTTTTTGTAGTTTTCTTTTATAAACTAAACTAGTGATAAAACAAGAAACAAACATATTTGATTGCAAGATTTAAAGATATACCTTCAAGCACTCACCTCCCGGCAACGGTGCCAGAAAAGAGCTTGATGTCTACTATGCAACCTTCTCCTTGTAGACATTGTTGGGCCTCCAAGTGCAGAGGTTTGTAGGACAGTAGAAAATTTCCCTCAAGTGGATACCTAAGGTTTATCAATCCGTGGGAGGCGTAGGATGAAGATGGTCTCTCTCAAACAACCCTGCAACCAAATAACAAAGAGTCTATTGTGTCCCCTACAAACCCAATACAATGGTAAATTGTATAGGTGCACTAGTTCGGCGAAGGAATGGTGATACAAGTGCAATATGGATGGTAGATATAGGTTTTTGTAATCTGAAAATATAAAAACAGCAAGGTAACTAATGATAAAAGTGAGCACAAACGGTATTGCAATGCTAGGAAACAAGGCCTAAGGTTCATACTTTCACTAGTGCAATTTCTCTCAACAATAATAACACAACTGGATCATATAACTCTCCCTCAACATGCAACAAAGAGTCACTCCAAAGTCACTAATAGCGGAGAACAAATGAAGAGATTATGGTACGGTACAAAACCACCTCAAATTTATCCTTTCTTATCGATCTATTCAATAGTCCGTAGTAAAATAACACGAAGCTATTCTTTCCGTTCGATCTATCATAGAGTTCGTACTAGAATAACACCTTCAGACACAAATCAACCAAAACCCTAATGTCACCTAGATACTCCAATGTCACCTCAAGTATCTGTGGGTATGCTTATACGATATGCATCACACAATCTCAGATTCATCTATTCAAACCAACACAAAGTACTTCAAACAGTGCCCCAAAGTTTGTAACGGAGAGTCAAGACGAAAACGTGTGCCAACCCCTATGCATAAGTTCACAAGGTGAACCCGCAAGTTGATCACCAAAACATACATCAAGTAAATCACGTGATATCCCATTGTCACCACAGATAAGCACATGCAAGACATACATCAAGTCTTCTCAAATTCATAAAGACTCAATCCGATAAGATAACTTCAAAGGGAAAACTCAATCCATTACAAGAGAGTAGACGGGGAGAAACATTATAAGATCCAACTATAATAGCACAGCTCGCGATACATCATGATCGTGCCAAATCAAGAACACGAGAGAGAGAGATAGATCAAACACATAGCTACTGGTACATACCCTCAGCCCTGAGGGTGAACTACTCCCTCCTCGTCATGGAGAGTGTCGGGATGATGAAGATGGCCACCGGTGATGGATCCCCACTCCGGCAGGATGCCGGAACAGGGTCCCGATTGGTTTTTGGTGGCTACAGAGGCTTGCGGCGGCGGAAATCCTGATCTATTGTGCTCCTAGATGTTTTCGGGTATATGGATATATTTTTAGTGAAAGAAGTCGGTCAGGGGCTCCACGAGGGGCCCACGAGGGTGGGGCGCATGCCCAGGGGGTAGGGCGTGCCCTGGACTCTCATGACCACCTAGAAGCTTCCCTGACGTCTACTCCATGTCTCTTGGATTGCTTTCATTCCAAAAATAACTCTCCCGAAGGTTTCATTTCCATAGGATTTGTTCCTATTCATGCTAAGGTACACAACATCTAATAATACCATCTACTCCTTCTTTATAAAGATGTGGGTCATCCCAAAAGTAATGTCTTAAATCATAGAAGAATTTTTTTCTTTTGTTGGTATGTGAAGCTAGGTGGTATGTATTTAGCAAGAATATAATTAGCCTAGTCAGCATTTTTTGCAGCTAATTGTTCATCAGGAAAGCTATGATTAATAGGTTGTGGTTCATCAAAAATATTTTCAAGCCTAGACAAGTTATAAGCTATGGGGTTCTCTGCTCCCTTCCTATCAGTAATATGCAAATCAAATTCTTGTAGCTGCAGAACCCTTCTGATGAGTCTAGGTTTAGCATCTTTCTTTTCCATAAGATATTTTATAGCATCATGATCGGTGTGAACAATTACTTTAGAATCAATAATGTAAGATCTGAATTTATCACAAGCAAACACCACTGCTAAGAATTCTTTTTCAGTAGTAGCATAGTTTTGTTGAGCATTGTCTAGAGTTTTACTAGCATAATGAATAACATTCATTTTCTTATCAACTCTTTGTCCTAGAACAGCACCAACAGCATAATCACTAGCATCACGCATAATCTCAAAAGGCAAGTTCCAATCAGGTGGTTGAACAACAGGTGCAGTAATTAAGGCTTTCTTCAGTGTTTCAAAGGCTTCCAAACTATCATCATCAAACACAAAGGGAATATCCTTCTGCAAAAGATTAATAAGTGGCCTAGAAATTTTAGAGAAGTCTTTGATAAACCTCCTATAGAAACCATCATGACCAAGGAAACTACAAATACCTTTGATATCTTTAGGACATGGCATTTTCTCAATTGCATCAACCTTGGCTTTATCCACCTTAATGTCTCTCTCAGAAATTTTATGGCCCATAGTGGCACTTCTCCCAATTGAATACAATATTTGTTTGTTCACATCTCCGCAAAACTCGATCAAGATTGCGTAAACAATCATCAAAAGACTTCCCATAAACAGAAAAGTCATCCACGAAAACCTCAACAATATTTTCACAAAAATTAGAGAATATAGCAGTCATACATCTTTGAAAGGTAGAAGGTGCATTATATAAACCAAAAGGCATACATCTATAAGAAAAGTTCCAAAAGGACAAGTAAAAGTGGTCTTTTCTTAATCAGATTAAAAAACATGTATTTGTGAAAAACCAGAATATCCATCAAGAAAGAAAAAATGTGTGTGCTTAGATAATCTTTCTAACATTTGGTCAATAAAAGGCAGAGGGTAATGATCTTTTCTAGTCGCTTTATTTAATTTTCTATAATCAATTACCATTCTATAGCCTGTGACAATTCTTTGTGTAATGAGCTCATTCTCTTATCATTAGGAACAACAGTAATACCTCCCTTCTTAGGGACACAATGAACAGGACTTACCCATCTACTATCAGCTATAGGATATATTATACTTGCTTACTGAAGTTTCAATATTTCCATTCTTACCACTTCTTTCATCTTCAGATTTAACCGATGTTGGTGATCAACAACAGGTTTAGCACCAGGTTCCATATTAATCTTGGGCTGACATAGAGTGGGACTAATGCACTTAAGATCATCAAGAGTATATCCAATAGTAGTCTGGTGCTTCCTTAGAACTTTCAATAATCTTTCTTCTTCATGTTCTTAAAGGTTAGCACTAATAATAACATGATCTATCTTTTTCTCATCAAGATAAACATATTTTAAAGTGTCTGGCAATTGTTTTAATTCAAACACAAGATCACCTTTAGGTGGAGGAGGACCTCCTAGAGTTTCAATAGGCAAACAGTGTTTAAGCAGAGGTTGTTGTTCAAAAAAGATTCTATATATTTCATTTCTTTCACGCATATGCAAATTATTTTCATGGTCTAGCAAATATTGTTCCAAAGGATTAGTAGGAGGTACAACAATAGAGGCAAGACCAATAATTTCATCCTTACTAGGAAAATATTTCTTATGAGGTTGTCTACTAAACTTGGAAAAATTAAATTCATGAGATTCATCACCAAAGCTAACACCGACAGTTTGTTTCTCACAATCTATTTTGGCATTAACGGTGTTCAAGAAAGCTCTACCAAAAATAATGGGACAAAATACATCTTGTGGGGAGCTAAGAACAAGAAAATCAGTAGGGTATTTTATTTTCCCACACAAGACTTCAACATCTCTAAGAATTCCAATGGGAGATATAGTATCTCTATTAGCCAGTTTAATAGTGACATCTATTCCTTCTATTTCACCAGGTGATATTTCATCCTTAATTTCTTTATATAAAGGCAGAGGAATAGCACTCACACTAGCACCTAGGTGACATAACCCATGATAACAATGATCTGCTATCTTAACTGAGACAATAGGCATGCCAACAACTGGTCTATGTTTATCCTTTTTATCTGGTTTGGCAACTCTAGAAGCTTCATCATAGAAGTAAATAACATGCCCATCAATATTATCGACTAAGAGATCTTTAACAATAGCAACACTAGGTTCAACTCTGATTTGTTCAGATGGTTTGGGTGTTCTAACATAAGTTTTGGTAACTACAGTTGAAGCTTTAGCATGTTCCTTCATCCTAACAGTGAAGGGTGGTTTTTCAATATAAGTAGTAGGAACAACTGGATCAACATTGTAAATGATAGTTTCTTCTTTATCTTCTACCGGTTCTTTAACTTCTTCTTTAGTTGGTGGATGATATTTAAACTAATTCTCCGTTGAGAGATCAACGTGAGTAGCATAAGTTTCACAAAAGGAAGGTACTATCTCAGAGTCAAGTCCATATTTAGTGCTAAACTTTTGAAAAGCATCGGTATTCATAAAAGATTTAACACAATCAAACTTAGATTCAATACCTGACTCTTTACCTTCGTCGAGTTCCCAATCTTCAGAGTTGCATTTAATACTTTCTAAAAGATCCCACCGGATTTAAATAGTCTTCTTAATAAAAGAACAAGCACAAGAAGTATCGAGCATGGATTGATCATTACGAGAAAGCCGAGCATAAAAATTCTGAATAATAATTTCTCATGAGAGCTCATGATTGGGGCATGAATATAACATTGACTTAAGACTGCCCCAACCTAGAGCGATACTTTCTCCTTCACAAGGCCAAAAATTATATATATAATTCTGATCACGATGAACTAGATGCATAGGATAATTTTTTTTGATTAGATTCCAATTTCAACTGGCTCCAGTTCCAAGATCCAATATCATCGCATAGCCTATACCATGTCAATGATTTTCCCTTCAAAGATAAACGGAAAACCTTCTTCTTAGCTTCATCTCCGGGCAAACCTGCAAGCTTAAACAATCCACAAATTTCATCCAAATATATGATACGTCTCCAACGTATGTATAATTTTTGATTGTTCCATGCTATTATATTATCTGTTTTGGATGTTTAATAGGCATTTATATGCTATTTTATATTATTTTTGGACTAACATATTAACCGAGAGCGCAGTGCCAATTTTTGTTTTTTTGCCAATTTTAGAGTTTCGCAGAAAAGGAATACCAAATAGAGTCCAAACGGAATGAAACTTTCACAATGATCTTTTTTGGACAAGAAGGAAACTAGAAGACTTGGAGATGAAGTTGGAGACGCAACGAGGCGGCCACGAGGCAGGAGGCCACACCCAGGGGGTAGAGCGCACCCCTACCTCATGGGCCCCTCGTGGGTCTTCTGACCTAGCTCCTTCGCCTATATACACTCTTATACCCTGAAAACATCCAGGAGAGCCACGGAACGACTTTTCCACTGCTGCAACCTTCTGTACCCTTGAGATCCCATCTAGGAGCCTTTTCTGGCATCCAGCCCGGGGGGGGGGATTCAATCACGGAGGGCTTCTTCATCAACACCATTGCCTCTCCGATGATGCGTGAGTAGTTTACCACAGACCTTCGGGTCCATAGCTAGTAGCTAGATGGCTTCTTCTCTCTCTTCGACTCTCAATACCATGTTCTCCTTGATGTTATTGGAGTTCTATTCGATGTAATATTATTTTGCGGTGTGTTTGTCGAGATCCGATGAATTGTGGATTTATGATCAGATTATCTATGAATATTATTTGGTTATTCTATGAATTCTTACACTACTAGGGAAAAGCCTAGCAGCAACACGGGTTTTAGGCCTATCAGTAGCGCGGGCAGGAGCGCTACTGATAAGGCGCTACAGCTAATGCTTAGCAATAGCGCGCCTGGATCCACGCTACTGCTAAATTGACTTAGTAGTAGCGCTTCTTCAGAACCGCGCTACTGGTAATTAGTAGTAGCGCTTCTCCTTTCCCACACTACTACTATTATTTAGTATTTTATTTCTTTTTAATTTCATGTTGTATTCATACACCTTTACACAAGTTTTCATACAACAGGAATTTAGAAATTGTTTTTACATCATAATGAGTTATTACATAACGGGGTGAAAGAACCGTTGACTAGTTTCAAGTGGATATCCATCCACTTGAAACTAACCCGCGGTTCTTTCACCCAATGATATAATAATATCATCATCATCATCATATCATTAACAACTTATCATCATAATACATCATTGTCATATAACACCTCTTCAAGATCATCGTTTTCATCAATGACATCACATAGCAAATTGGCCACTAGTCGTAATCACAAGTACTCCTCATTATCAACTCTAACACATTACCACATAATAAACATATTGTACCTCATAGGACCTACTACATTCGATTAAGACCTACTACATTTTCTAAGGTAAAATAGCAAAAGACAAGATAGCCCCTGACTCTCCATTATGGAGAATGGAGATTAGCCTGTCTCCAATTCTTGCCTTTCGCTGAATGTTACTTCCAAGAACCTCCTTCCAAATGTCCATACATTTCTTCCATTCTTTGATGATCATGTGTTCACCGATTCTAAAATTCTGATATGCACAGGTGAGCTCCCTAGGTTTACCTGGAAGTATGTTCAGAACTGAGAGGCGACCATTCAGAGACATCAGATGAGGCACACAATCCATCGGGAGTTTCTATTGAAAAACATAATAATAACTTCTTAGTTAGCAATGATGTACTAGTTTTAGAAGTATGCAAAAGATGCACGGATGTCGTAATAGTAAAAAATCTTACCAGGGTATCTCTAGAGAAGTTACCGTGGTTCAACACATGCACTAGTGGCACGTATTCACCATAATTTGGAGGAGTTCAATAATAGTTATTGTAGTTCTCAAGAAGAGTACAAAATGCGATCAGATGATTTTTCTCCTTATACGTTAATTCGGTGCCATCGGTGTAGTGGGTTTTATCTACCATCTTCCGCACAGTCTTTGAAGAATCAAAATAAGCTGTCAATGGAAATAAGATATCAACTATTTTGAAATAAACAATATAAATCAGTTAATAACTATGTTTGAGAAACTCACATAGCGGTACAATCGGAAGCGTATCAACAAGGACCCAAATGTCCATATTGTCTTGCTTGATGTCAGGATCACAAAGATCCATGGTGACAATCATACCCTCATAAAAACCATACATTTTGCAAAGTGCTTCCCAATTTTGGCAACCAAAATGGGTTACGCTTTGAGCATTGCATAGATTTACTTCAAAATCCATATCATGATGGGTCCTTAGGTGTATTTTCTTTGTTTCGAAATTTTCATGGTCTTCAAAACCCATCCTCTCCAAGACATAGCGTCTTGCATGGCATGGGATAAGCTAGTCGAATTGTAAAATATGAAAATTAGACGTTGAAATAGTTGAAGTCATGCTTAATTACGAAAAAAACACTTGTCGTTGTTGCGTACCGTTTCACAATCAAAGGTCTCCTCGAGCTTAATGCTGAAGCGTCGATCTTCGTCCAGCTGAATGAACCTGTCGCACATACCTCGATCGTCGTGGCACCAGCTACACTCCCCCGAGAGACTATCGTCGTCCGAGTATGACATATCCTACGTTCATAATTCAAAGATTAAACTTGTACATATTCTAGCACAAGTCATGCCAAAATTCACGAAAAAATCAGGCATGACCTTTGCTAAAAAAGGACATATCGAGCGCCTGAAATTTGCCGGAACGGAAATTAATCAACACTCCGGCAAAACATAGGCCACTCGGAGATGTAAACTAAACATGAACGGCCACTTGGGCAACCACATATCCTATTTGAGCAACAACACAAGATATACAAGGATATTTTGCTGGTCTCACCTCGATGTTGGAGGGGGTCGGTTACTGGGACGATGGCGGGGATGTCGGAGGGGGTCGGTGACGGGGAAGACGGCGGGGATGTCGGAGGGGGTCGGTGACGGGGACGACGGTGGTCACCTGAAACCATATAAGTTATCACTAATACATCCCGAATAATTGCTTAAACTAAAAAATAACAACAAATATGACATGTTCAACTAGTTTTATTAATTCAACTAGTTCTTACTAAATATAAACTTACTATAAATAGAAAAAAACTAGTTCTTTCTAAAAATAAAGTAGTTCAACTAGTTATATTAATTATCTTACTAAAAATACATTAGTTCTATTAATTCAACTAGTTCAACTAGTTTATTAATTTACTTAGTAAACTAGTTGAACTACAACTAAAGTAGTTCAACTACAACTACTATTAATCATACTACCCTAGTTAACAAGTACCATCACTACTAGTAATTAACATCTACTACTACTAAAAATCTAGTACTAACTAAGCAACATCTAGTGCTAGCTATGAACCCTAAATTAACATCTACAACTACTAAATCTAGTACTAACTAGTGGCAGGGGGTGGGGTCGACGGAGAGGTAGCTAGGGGCGGCGAGGTCGAGGGCGGTGGGAGGAGGGCTGCCGGCGGAGGAGGGAGCAGGGGCGGCCACAGGCGGAGGGAGGAGGGCGGCTGCGGAGGAGGGAGGGGCGGCCGCAGGCGGAGGGAGGATGTGCGAGGAGGAGGTAGGAGGGACGGAAGGAGGGGAGAACCTCGGCGGCGGACAGACGAAGGCGGCGGCGGCGACGCACGACGACGGTTATCGGCACAGGGAGGGGGGGGGGGCGAGAGTGAGAGTTTGAGAGAGGGCCGGTCGTGCCTGTGGGGATAAGGTAGGGATAGTTGTAGCACGTTTGCCAAAACGCGCTACAGCTAATCTGAATAGCAGTAGCGCTTTGCACATAAACCGCTACTGCTAAGTGTAACTATACAAAAAATACTTCAATGCAAAAATACATTGGCCATCAATGATCTTTTTGTGTACAATCTGAATTGTCAATATGAGTCCTCTCCAGTAGGAACATAGAGTTCAGTGAAGACCAACTGGTTGTCGTAGTTTCAGAAATAACATATTTAAGGTGGTAAACAGCCTGTTCACGGAGCGAGGTGGGACTAAACTTGTGGGCTGATCTTAGCAGTAGCGGTTTTCCTATAAGCGCGCTGCTGCTAACTTCTATAGCAGTAGCGCTGTTCAGTATAGTGCGCTACTGCTATAACTAGTGGGCGGGGGGGGGGGGGCGAGGTCATGGCAATTATAGCAGTAGCGTGGTTTGCGGTGGACGCGCTACTGCTATTTTCCTGTCAGCAGCGCGTTTTGCTAACACGCGCTGCTGCTAAATAGCAGTAGCCTGGTATTTTGGGGAGCGCTGCTGGTAAGATTCTGTGTATAGGCTTTTCCCTAGTAGTGTTATATGCATGATTTGATATATTTGCAAGTCTCTTCGAATTATTGGTTTAGTTTGGCCGACTAGAATGATCTTTCTTGCAATAGGAGAAGTACTGAGCTCTGGGTTCAATCTTGCAGTGTCCTTTCCCAGTAACAATAGGGGAACTAAGGCACGTATTGTATTGTTTCCATCGAGGATAAAAATATGGGGTTTTCATCATATTGCTTGAGTTAATTCCTGTACATCATGTCATCTTACTTAATGCGTTACTCTGTTCTTTATGAACTTAATACTGTAGATGCAGGTAGGAGTCAGTCGATGTGTGGAGTAATAGTAGTAGATGCAGAATCGATTCGGTCTACTTGACACGGACGTGATGCCTTTGTTCATGATCATTGCCTTAGATATCGTCATAACTTTGCACTTTTCTATCAATTGCTTGGCAATAATTTGTTCACCACCATAATATTTGCTATCTTGAGAGAAGCCACTAGTGAAACCTATGGCCCGTGGGTCTCTTTTCCATTATCTTGAATCTCTTTTACATCATACTAGTTTCGAATCTACTATTTTGCAATCTTTTATTTTCCAATCTATAAACCAAAAATACCAAAAATATTTACTTTACTGTTTATCTATCTCTATCAGATCTCACTTTTGCAAGTGGCCGTGAAGGGTTGGACAACCCGTTTATAGCGTTGGGTGGAAGTTGTTGATTGTTTGTGCAGGTATTTGGTGACTTGTGCATTGAATCCTATTGGATTGATACCTTGGTTCTCAAACTGAGGGAAATACTTACGCTACTTTGGTGCATCACCCTTTCCTCTTCAATGGAAAAACCAACGCAAGCTCAAGAGGTAGCAAGAAGGATTTTTGGCACCGTTCCCAGGGAGATTTATGCTAGGACAAGTCAAGATTTGTCTCCCGTCATCTTGCCAATTTATGGCGCCATTGCCAGGGAGATTTATGCCAAGTCAAGTCAAGATTCAACTCCCGTCTACTTGCCAATTTTGGTACCGTTGCCGGGGAGATCTACGTCAAGTCAAGCCATACCAAGTACCCATCATAAACTCTTCTGCCTTGCATTACAATATTCGCCATTCGCCTCTCGTTTTCCTCTCCCCCACTTCTAAAATGATTTTCGAAAACCTTTGCCTTTTCTTCGCCCCTCTTCCGTTCGTCCTTTTCGTTTGCTTCTTGTGTGCTAGAGTGTTGGTGTTCCTGTTTACAATTTGAGCATAATAATTTCTTCAAAAACGAGCTTAAAGGACAAAAAGGTTTTATGGAGTAAATGAATAAAGATCTTGATGATATGTCTAAACAATTTTATGGTTTGAAATCTCAGTTTGCTCGTCTTGAAAACTTAGTAGGCCAAATTTCTGATAAACAAGCTACCTTAGTAAATAAAATGGCCGCTAAACCGAAAGCTGAAAATAATGATGAAGATCTAAAAGTGATTGATGTGACTCCTATTAAATCTTTGTTTTCCAATATGAATCTTGATAAAGATGGGACTGGAGATGAATCACCTTTAGTTAAAAGGCGTCCCAATGATTCAGAGTTTTTAGATCTAGATGCAAAAATTGATAAAAGTGGGATTGGAGAGGTCAAGACTTTAAGTAGGAATGAAGCCACTCTTTTGGATTTCAAGGAATTTAATTATGATAATTGTTCTTTAGTAGATTGTATTTCCTTGTTGCAAACTGTGTTAAATTCTCCTCGTGCTTATAATCAAAACAAAGCTTTTACTAAACATATCGTTGATGTTATGATGAAATATTTTGAAGAAAAGCTTGAATTAGAAGTTTCTATCCCTAGAAAACTTTATGATGAGTGGGAACCTACTATTAAGATTAAGATTAAAGATTATGAATGCTATGCTTTGTGTGATTTGGGTGCTAGTATTTCCACAATTCCAAAAAGTTTGTGTGATGTGTTAGGTTTCCGTGAGTTTGATGATTGTACTTTAAATTTGCATCTTGCAGATTCCACTATTAAGAAACCTATGGGAAGGATTAATGATGTTTTTATTGTTGCAAATAGGAATTATGTGCCCGTAGATTTCATTGTTCTTGATATAGATTGCAATCATACATGTCCTATTATTCTTGGTAGACCTTTCCTTAGAACGGTTAGTGCAATTATTGATATGAAAGAAGGAAACATTAGATTCCAATTTCCATTAAGGAAAGGCAGGGAACACTTTCCTAGGAAGAAAATTAAATTGCCATATGAATCTATTATGAGAAACAGTTAAGGATTGCATACCAAAGATGATAATGCTTCGATCTATTCGTGTTTTCATGCCTAGCTAAGGGCATTAAACGATAGCGCTTGTTGGAAGGCAACCCAATTTTATTTTTGTTCTTTGATTTTTGTTCATTTTTACTAATAAATAATACATCTAGCCTCTGGTTAGATGTGGTTTTATGTTTTAATTAGTGTTTGTGCCAAGTTGATCCTTTAGAATAACTTACGGTGATAGTTGTGTTGATCCTGCTGAAAATCAGAAACTTTTGTGCATAGTAAATTAGTGTTGAAAATTCACAGAAACGTGATTTTGATCTGATTCTTTTGGCTCTGGATTGGTACACCAATTTCTCAGGGTTTCCGAATTTGTATGGATTTGTGGAGTTACATAAGTATTCGAGAGTTACAAATTACTACAGACTGTTCCGTTTTTACATATTCTGTTTTTCGCATGTTGTTTGCTTATTTTGATGATTCTATGGGTAGTATCGGGGGGTATGAAACATGGAAAAGTTGTAATATAGTAGATATTACACCAATATAAATAAAGAATGAGTTTTCAATAGTACCATAAAGTGGTGATCTATTTTCTTATACTAACGGAGCTCATGAGATTTTCTGTCGAGTTTTGCGTTGTGAAGTATTGGGTAAGGATTTGATGGACTATGGAATAAGGAGTGGCAAGAGCCTAATCTTGGGGATGCCCAAGGCACCCCAAGGTAATATTGAAGGACAACCAAAAGCCTAATCTTGGGGATGCCCCAGAAGGCATCCCCTCTTTCGTCTTTGTCTATTGGTAACTTTACTTGAGGCTATATTTTTATTCACCACATGATATGTGTTTTGCTTGGAAAGTCTTGTATGATTTGAGTCATTGATTTTTATTTTACCCCAATAATCCTTACTGTACACACATTTTGGGAGAGACACACATGAATCGTGATTTATTAGCATACTCTATGTTCATCACTTATATCTTTTGAGCTAGGCAATATTGCTCTAGTACTTCACTTATATCTTTTTAGAGCACGGCGGTGGCTTCATTTTATAGAACTTATTGAATTCTCATGCTTCGCTTATATTATTTTGACAGTCTTTTAGAACAACATGGTAATTTTCTTGCATTACAAAACTAGTCCTAATATGATGGGCATCCATGATGGATATAATAAAAACTTTCATATAAAGTGCATTGAATACTATGAGAAGTTTGATTCTTTATGATTGTTTTGAGATATGAAGTTGGTGATATGAGAGTCATGCTAGTGGAGTAGTTATGAATTTGAGATAAACTTGTGTTAAAGTTTGGCGATTCCCATAGCATGCACGTATGGTGAACCATTATGTGATGAAGTCGGAACATGATTTAATTGTTTATTGTCATCCTTTATGTGGAGGTCGGGATCGCTTGATGGTTAACTCCTACAACACTTCCCCTCGGAGCATGCGCGAAGTGCTTGTTTTTGATGACTTATAGATTTTTGCAATAAGTACGTGAGTTCTTTATGACTAATGTTGAGTCCATGGATTATACGCACTCTCACCCTTCCACCATTGCTAGTCTCTCTAGTATCTCACAACTTTCGACAGTACCATACACCCACCATATACCTTCCTCCAAACAGCCACCATACCTACCTACTATGGCATTTCCATAGCCATTCCGAGATATATTGCCATGCAACTTTTCATTGTTCCGTTTATTACGAAACGCTTCATCATTGTCACTTTGCATGATCATGTAGTTGACATCGTATTTCTGGCAAACCCACCTTTCATAATTCTTTCATACAAGTCACACTTGATTCATTGCACATCCCGGTACACCGCCGGAGGAATTCACATAGTGTCATATTTTGTTTGAAGCATTGATTTCTAATTCTTGAGTTGTAAGTAAATAAAAGTGTGATGATCTTCATTATTAGAGCATTGTCCCATGTGAGGAAAGGATGATGGAGACTATGATTCCCCCACAAGTCGGGATGAAACTCCGGACGAAAAAAAGAGGGCATAAAAAAGAGGGAGAGAAGGCCCTAAAAATGAGAGAAAAAGAGAGAAGGAGCAATGTTACTATCCTTTTTCGACACTTTTCCTTCAAAGTAGTACCTTGATCTTCATAATAGAGAGTCTCCTAGTTTGTCACTTTCATATATACTAGTGGGAATTTTCATTATAAAACTTGGCTTGGATATTCCAATGATGGGCTTCCTCAAAATGCCCCAGGTCTTCATGAGCAAGTGAGTTGGATACACACCCACTTAGTTTCTTTTTGATCTTTCATACACTTATAGCTCTAGTGCTTCCGTTGCATGGAAATCTCTACTCACTCACAATGATATCTATTGATGGGCATCTCCATAGCTCGTTGATACGCCTAGTTGATGTGAGACTATCTTCCTTATTTTTGTCTTCTCCACAACCACCATTCTATTCCACCTATAGTGGTATGTCCATGGCTCACGCTCATGTATTGCGTGAAAGTTGAAATTTTTGAGAATACTAAAGTATGAAACAATTGCTTGGCTGAAACCGGGGTTGTGCATGATTTATATATTTTGTGTGATGAAGATAGAGCATAACCAGATTATATGATTTTGTAGGGATAGCTTTCTTTGGCCATGTTATTTTGGGAGTATTATTGTTTTTATGTCAATATTAAACTTTTCTTTTGAATCTTTTGGATCTGAACATTCATGCCACAATAAAGAAAATTACATGGATAAATATGTTAGGTAGCATTCCACATCAAAAATCTGTTTTTATCATTTACCTACTCGAGGACGAGTAGGAGTTAAGCTTGGGGATGCTTGATACGTGTCCAACATATCTTTAATTTTTGATTGTTCCATGCTATTATATTATCTGTTTTGGATGTTTAATAGGCATTTATATGCTATTTTATATTATTTTTGGGATTAATCTATTAACAAAGAGCCGAGTGCCAGTTTCTGTTTTTTTTCCTATTTTAGAGTCCAAACAGCACGAAACTTTCGCGATGATCTTTCTTCGACCAGAAGGAAACTAGAAGACTTGGAGATGAAGTCGGAGATGCAACAAGGCGGCCACAAGGCAGGAGGGTGCGCCCCCTCCGTCGTGGGCCCCCTGTGGGTCTCCTGACCTAGCTCCTTCGCCTATATATACTCTTATACCCTGAAAACATCCAGGAGAGCCACGAAACCACTTTTCCACTGCCACAACCTTTTGTACCCGTGAGATCCCATCTAGGGGCCTTTTCTGGCGTCCTGCCAGAGGGGGATTCGAGCATGGAGGGTTCTTCATCAACACCATTGCCTCTCCGATGATGCGTGAGCAGTTTACCACACACCTTCGGATCCATAGCAAGTAGCTAGATGACTTCTTCTCTCTCTTTGATTCTCAATACCATGTTCTACTTGATGTTCTTGGGGATCTATTCGATGTAATATTCTTTTGCGATGTGTTTGCCGAGATCTGATTAATTGCGAATTTATGATCAGATTATCTATGAATATTATTTGGTTCTTCTCTGAATTCTTATATGCATGATTTGATATCTTTGCAAATCTCTTCGAATTATCGGTTTAGTTTGGCCTACTAGATTGATCTTTCTTGCAACGGGAGAAGTGCTTAGCTTTGGGTTCAATCTTGTGGTGTCCTTTCCTAGTGACAGTAGGGGCAGCAAGGCACATATTGTATTGTTGCCATAGAGGATAAAAAGATGGGGTTTTCATCATATTGCTTGAGTTAATTCCTCTACATCATGTCATCTTACTTAATGTGTTACTCTGTTCTTTATGAACTTAATACTCTAGATGCAGGCAGGAGTTAGTCGATGTGTGGAGTAATAGTAGTACATGCAAAATCATTTCGGTCCACTTGACACGGGCATGATGCCTATGTTCATGATCATTGCCTTAGATATCATCATTACTTTGCGCTTTTCTATCAATTGCTTGGCAGTAATTTGTTCACCCACCGTAATATTTGCTATCTTGAGAGAAGCCACTAGTGAAACCTTTGGCCCCCGGGTCTCTTTTGCATTATATTGAATCTCTTTTACATCATACTAGTTTCTGACATACTATTTTGCAATATTTTACTTTCCGGTAATACCAAAAATATTTACTTTACCGTTTATCTATCTCTATCAGATCTCACTTTTGCAAGTGACCGTGAAGGGATTGACAACCCCTTTATCATGTTGGGTGCAAGTTTTTGATTGTTTGTGCAGGTATTCGGTGACTTGTGCGTTGTCTCCTGCTAGATTGATACCTTGGTTCTCAAACTAAGGGAAATACTTACGCTACTTTGCTGCATCACCCATTCATCTTCAAGGGATAAACCAACATAAGCTCAAGAGGTAGCAATATATCAAGTGCATGTCAGGATGTTCGGTTCCATCTACTGCATAAGGATTAGCTAGGAGTTGTTCTAACATACCCGAAGGAATTTCATATTCAATATTTTCAGTAGGTGCAGTAGGTTGAGGGGCAAATAATTGTGGTTCCGGTCGAGGTGAAGATACCTCGAACAAACCCCTCAAAGGATTTTTCCATAGTATCAAGTGATAATAAAATTCAGCACATAGTAATAATGTTTCCTTACCAATTTCCACTTACCTAGAGCACTTCACTCTCTGGCAATGGCGCCGGAAAATAGCCTTTATGACCCACAATTATATGGGGTCAATTGTAGCTAAAATTGTAACTAGCGGAGTAGTTTGATAGCGAGATAATTTGTAACAGCAAGTAACGATAGTAGTATGAAAAGTGCAGCAAGGTAGCCCAATCCTTTTGAGGCAAAGGGCAGGCCAAAACAGTCTCTTATAATAACCAAAGTGTTCTTGAGGGTACACGGGAATTTCATCTAGTCACATTCATCATGTTGGCTTAATTCCTGTTCACTATTTTGATAATTTGATATGTGGGTGGCCCGCTGCTTAGGTGTTGTTCTTAGCTGAAAAAACCTCCTACTTATGATTAACCCTCTCGCAAGTATTAAGAATAAATTCTAACCATAGAATTTAACATTTGGATCCAATCGGTCCCTTACGGAATAGCGCATAAACTGGGGTTTGAGATTTTGTCACTCTCGCAACCTACCATCTAATAACTACTCCGCAATGCATTGCCTTAGGCTGAAATATGGTGAAGTGTCATGTAGTCGATGTTCACATGACACCACTAAGAGAATGACAACATACATATCATCAAAATATCGAACACATATCAAGTTCACATGATTACTTGCAACATATTTTCTCCCGTGACCACAAGAATGAAAGTAACTAATCACAAATGATAATCATGCCCAAGATCAGAGGGGTATTAAATAGCATATTGGATCTGAACATTAATCTTCCACCAAATAAACCATATAGTAATCAAATACAAGATGTAATCAACACTACTAGTCACCCACAAACACCAATCTATAGTTTTGGTACAAAGATTGAACACACGAGATGAACTAGGTTTTGAGAGGAGTTGGTGTTGTTGAAGATGTTGATGAAGATAGCCCTCCCCAAGACGGGAGAGTTGTTGGTGATGATGATGATGATGATTTCCCCCTCCGGGAGGGAAGTTCCCCCGGCGGAATCGTTCCGCCGGAGGGCAAAAGTGCTCCTGCGCAAGTTCCACCTCGAGGCGGCGGCGCTTCGTCCCGAAAATCCTCTTTTTTTCAGGCCAAAAGGACTTTATATATATAATATATATATATATCAGAAGATGGGCACCGAAGGTGGGCCGAGGAGGACAACACACACTAGGGCGCGCCTGGGCCTCCTGGCGTGCCCAGGTGGGTTGTGCCCACCTGGTTGCCCCCTTCTGGTACTTATTTGCTCCAATAATTCTTAAATATTCCATAAAAAATCCTCGGGAAGTTTCATCTCATTTGGAGTTGTCCAGAATAGATAGCTTGACGTAGCTTTTTTAGGTCCAGATTTCCAGCAACCAGAATTCTCCCCCTTTGTGCATACCTTGCATATTAAGAGAGAAAAGGCATTAGAATTACTCCAAAAAGCATTATTATATAATAAAACAAACAAAAATAACAGTAGGAAAACATGATGCAAAATCGACGTATCATGCCCATACCCGATACTCAGTTTTCTTTTGGTGGTGAAGAAGAAGGTGGCAATGATGAAGTAGAAGCTTTCTTGTCCTCCGGTTTCCAAGGGAGAGGCTCACCATCATGAGAGGAAGAGTGAGTCTCTCAGATCCTGCAACTGGCAGCCAAACACGTACCTTTAAACCTCGCCTCATATTCAATGACTTGGATATGAAGGTCATTAATCTGGCTATGGAGGAAGTTCATTTGCTCGTTGAGGGAGAAGACGATGTCCTTTATGGACTTGACATTCACCTTGAGATCACGGGTGTAGTCCCGCGATCATGAGGTTATTGGCATTGAGTCCACGTTCCACCATCCCCTTGAACTTGAAGATTTCCTGCTCCATAGCTTCAAGCCTGGCCTCCACGGATCCGATACCCATGGGTCCTTGCACACCGCGGATGTGCAGCACCCCATTGCACATCTGGATAGCTTGAGGGTGCTGCATCACCTCCTGCAGATATAGGTTGATGATGTTGTCAAAGAACTTGTCCTTGGAGGAGCTTGAAGTGGCCTTGATGGATTGGTTCTGACAGAAAACAAAAAGAAAAGAAAACAGGAGATTTCTCTATGATACGGAGGTCAACAGGTTCGGGAGGTATATACATATTTTTTATCTTGGGGAAGAAAAATGGAGTGCGGAAAGTACCCGAGGTGGGCACAACCCACCTAGGCGCGCCTGGCATGCCATCCGTGCCCTAGTGTATCATGCCCACCAGGTTCACTTTCCTGGAAGTTTCGTATTTTCCTAGTTTTTTAAATATTCGAAAACTAACAAAAAATATTTTTGTGGATTTTTCGGAGTCCATTTACTTGTCGTATCACGTACCTCCCTTTTTTCATGATTCTAGAGTGTTTCGGAAGGTTTCCCTTATATGTTCCTCCAGTGTCAAAGTTTGGATAATATTTCTTTCAACATTAATGGGCGTACCTGAGATATAGTCTTTTATTCGTTGGCCATTGACAACCTTCGAGTTAGTACCTTCGGCATTATTTATTTTAGTAGCTCCGGATCGATAGACCTCCTCGATGACATAGGGTCCTTCCCATTTGGAGAGGAGTTTTCCTGCAAAGAATCTGAAACGAGAGTTGTACAAAAGAACATATTCTCCAACTTTGAGCTCACGCTTTTGGATGCTTTTGTCATGCCATCTTTTAACTTTTTCTTTAAATAACTTTGCATTTTCATAATCCTGGGTTCTCCATTCATCTAATGAGCTAATATCAAATAACCTCTTTTCACCAGCAAGTTTGAAATCATAATTGAGTACTTTATTGCCCAATATGCTTTATGTTCTAACTCTCAAATGAAAAGCTTTTCCATAAAACATTTTATATGGCATACCCATAGGATTTTTATAAGCTGTTCTGTAAGCCCAAAGTGCATCATCTAATTTCTTAGACCAATTCTTCCAGGACCTATTGACAGCCTTTTGTAAGAATAGTTTTATTTCTCTATTGCTAAGTTCAACTTGACCACTAGACTGAGGATGATAAGGTGATGCAATTCTATGGTTAACATCATACTTAGCAAGCATTTTATGAAAATCACCATGAATAAAGTGTGAACCACCATCAGTCATTAAATATCTAGGGACTCCAAACTTGGAAAATAACTTCATTAAGCATTTTAATAGTGGTGTTGTGATCAGCACTACTGGTTGGAATAGATTCTACCCACTTAGTAACGTAATCAACAGCAACCAAAATATGTGTACACCCATTAGAGGAAGGAAAAGGTCCCATGAAATCAAATCCCAAACATCGAATGGTTCAATAGCAAGTGAATAATTCATAGGCAGTTCTTAACGCTTACCGACATTACCTATTCTTTGGCATTCATCATAAGACGAGACAAACACACGAGCATCTTTGAAGAGAGGTGATGTCCTCCATAAGCTTTAGGGTGACATTTCTGTAGGATTATGTCGTGGAAATGACACCTATGGGATCACGGGGATCCCTTCTACGGTTGGCGGGGAGAGAGTTGCACGAAGAGCAGGTCTAGTGATTAGCGCGAGGTTTTTTTTACCTAGATTCGGGACGCATTGGTGCGTAAAACCCTAGTCCTGCTTGCGCGTTTATTCTGTGTTCTTAAGCTCTTGAACGAGCTGCGGTCCATGCCCAGTCCAAAAAGTCTGAATCCTCTCTCGGTATGCCTTTGGCCTCCCTTTATACGTCCAAGGAGTGGCCACGTTGGCATATAGGAACAGTAAAGTTTCTACAGTGTACAAGCTAATCCCTGGCATCGTAAGACAGATGCATTTAATATGACGCCTACGTGCCCTCATGTTTTGTCAGGGGCGGTAACTGGAGCCGTCCCGTCCAGCACCGCCTCTCTATGCCATGACACGCATATAGGCTGATGAGGCATGCAAAGCTAGGCTGGCTAGTTGCTGTTGTGTTGGCGGAGTGGTAGAGCCTCCACGAAGATCTACATGCCGCCATGCAAGCGTCTGCCTAGCTGGCCGTCGAGCTGGAGTGGTGGTGAGGTGGAGAAAACCTCGTTGGGTGCGGGCCTGGCTGTGGCCACGCAATTGTCCCTGGCAAGGCTTGCCGGGGCCTAGCGATCGTCCCGGGCAAGGGGCTTGCCGGGTGGGTCTTTTGTCTTCTGGTCCCATGTTGACATGCAGTCCATCAGACTTCACAAAGATCTGCATGCCACTAGGCACGCGCCCCCCTAAGCCTTGGCCTTGATGTTGTTGATGATGTCAAACTTCTCAGCCTCCAGGGTGATGGCCTTGCTGGTGCAGTACGTGCTGCCCTGGCAAGGAGCTTGCCGGTGCCATGCAAGCCTCCCCTGCAAGGATGTTGCTGGGGAAGGTCTAGCTAATATTCTGCTCTTCATCCTTTGGCTTGAATGCTTATCTTGGTAGTCTTGGATTTTGTCCTTCTTCTGCTCTGTCGAGCCCTGCCGTGGGCGTGGCTACGAGTGCCCATGTACAAGTAAGGGGTAAAGAAGACCCATACTTTTGTACACCGACAGGAGCCCCCGGGCCTGGGCCACACGTAAGCGTGAAGCATTTGTTGGTCCAGGCCCAGAATGGTGCGCGCGCATGCGTGGCAGAGACCAACTTCCACGATCTTCTTGTCAGTTGCGCTTCCCCACGATTCGCATTGGTGCGTGACGCGGGGGTCATGCGTGAGATGGCCGCAGCATGCTTGCGTCACCTCATAGTGAATAGTAAAGAGGTGTCCCGTATCTTCCCCATAAAAAATAGGAATTCGCAGGGGCGCTACTCATCTAGTAAGTGGACTTGGGCCGTGGCCTGCATGGCGCCGCACCCCATGATCACGGGGAGGAAAACGGTCGCCCCACCTGTCTTTATGCCTTTGGCTCACTCGCCGCGTGTCCTCCATGCCTTAGGAAGGGCAGGCGGCGGATGCGGAGGGCATGGGCGTTAACACCGAGGTGGGAAATGAAGCATCGCTGATTGGGGCAGCGGGTCGGTCCTGATTCCCTGCGCCTCAGGAGGCCGCATTGGTTGAGCGGGCCGGGCGGCCTCCCTTGGGGTCGGGAGGCCAGGCCCCGGCCCTGCCGTTCTATAAAAAGGCAGAGGGACGGTGTATTTCCATATCCACCTCCTTCCCCTCTGTCTGTTTGGTATCTTTCTTCTACATACCATGGTGAGAGGGCATGCTGCTGCTCCGATGGTGGCGACGAGGGCTTCTGATTTTCAGTGCGTCCCCCCTCCTTCATGGCAGCAGAACCCGCCATGGAAGGGAGAGGAAGGGGAAGAGGCCGAGGTCGCCGCGGCGCAAGAGGAGGATGGGGCGGCGCACCAGCTGCGCTTCCGCTGGCGGCCCCTCCTCCTCCCTACCATGTTCTTCATTAGGCTGTACAAGCCTGTGTGCGGTCATCTTCACCTCCCTACCCTGTTCCCCCAGGTGATGGAGTAGGACCCATCGCTAGCTTTGCGGCTACACATGAGGGGCTGCGGGAACGGCAGTATGTGGGTCGATGTTGACTTCCCTGCCCCTCACATCATGTATCTTCGCCATGGGTGGAAACTTTCGGATGCGCCTGATACGTCTCCAACGTATCTATAATTTTTGATTACTCCATGCTACTTTGTCTAGTGTTTTGGACTACATTGGGCTTTATTTTCCACTTTCATATTACTTTTGGGACTAACCTATTAACCGGAGGCCTAGCCCAGAATTGTTGTTTTTTGCCTTTTTCAGTATTTTGAAGAAACAGAATATCAAACGGAGTCTAAACGGAATGAAACCTTCGGGATCATGATTTTCCAACCGAAGGTGATCCAGGAGACTTGGACCCTACTCCAAGAAGTGCCAGAGGCGGTCACGAGGGTGGAGGGCGCCCCCCTGGGCGCGCCCCCTACCTCGTGGGCCCCTCGGAGCTCCACCGACGTACTCCTTCCTCCTATATATACCTACGTATCCCCGAACGATCAGAACAGGAGCCAAAAACCTAATTCCACCGCCGCAACCTTCTGTATCCGCGAGATCCCATCTTGGGGCCTCTTCCGGAGCTCCGCCGGAGAGGGCATCCACCATGGAGGGATTCTACATCATCACCATAGCCTCTCCGATGAAGTGTGAGTAGTTACTTCAGACCTTCGGGTCCATAGTTATTAGCTAGATGGCTTCTTCTCTCTTTTTGGATCTCAATACAATGTTCTCCCCCTCACTTGTGGAGATCTATTCGATGTAATCTTCTTTTTGCGGTGTGTTTGTTGAGACCAATGAATTGTGGGTTTATGATCCAGGTTATCTATGAACATAATTTGATTCTTCTCTGAATTCTTTTATGTATGATTGAGTTATCTTTGCAAGTCTCTTCGAATTATCTTTCCGGTTTGGCCAACTAGATTGGTAGTTCTTGCAATGGGAGAAATGCTTAGCTTTGGGTTCAATCTTGCGGTGTCCTTACTCAGTGACAAAAAGAGTTGCAAGGCACGTATTGTATTGTTGCCATCGAGGATAACAAGATGGGGTTTTTATCATATTGCATGAATTTATCCCTCTACATCATGTCATCTTGCTTACGGCGTTACTCTATTTTTAATTAATACTCTAGATCCATGTTGGATAGCGGTCGATGAATGGAGTAATAGTAGTAGATGCAGAATCGTTTCGATCTACTTGTCTTGGACGTGATGCCTATATACATGATCATACCTAGATAATCTCATAATTATTCGCTTTTCTATCAATTGCTTAACAGTAATTTGTTCACCCACCGTAGAATACTTATGCTCTTGAGAGAAGCCATTAGTGAAACCTATGGCCCCCGGGTCTATTCTCATCATATCAATCTATATCATTTTATTTACTTGCTTTGTTTTTACTTTGCCTTTTACGTTTTACTTTGAATCTCTATATCAAAAATACCAAAAATATTATTTATCATCTCTATCAGATCTCACTCTCGTAAGTGACCGTGAAGGGATTGACAACCCCTAAGCGTTGGTTGCGAGTTGCTATCGTTTTGTGTAGGTACGAGGGATTTGTGCGTGATCTCCTACTGGATTGATACCTTGGTTCTCAAAAACTGAGGAAATATTTACGCTACTTTACTGCATCATCCTCTCCTCTTCGGGGAAATCCAACGCAGTGCTCAAGAGGTAGCAAGAAGAATTTCTGGCGCCGTTGCCGGGGAGTACACGCAAGCGAGTCAACCATACCAAGTACCCATCACAATCCCTATCTCTCGCATTACATTATTTGCCTCTCATTTTCCTCTCCCCCACTTCACCCTTGCCGTTTTATTTGCCCTCTATTTCCCAATCTCCTCCTCTCTTTTCTGTTTGCCTTTTTCCCGTTGCCTTTCTGTTTGCTTGTGTGTTGGATTACTTGTTGCCGTGGCACAAGATAATACCAAATTGTGTGATTTCTCGAATACCGATAATAATGATTTCCTTAGTACTCCGATTGCTCCTCTTAATAATGATGAGTCTTGTGAAATCAATACCGCTTTTTTGAATCTTGTTATGAAAGATCAATTCGCTGGCCTTCCTAGTGAAAATGCCGCTACTCATCTAAACAGTTTTGTTGATTTGTGTGATATGCAAAAGAAGAAAGATACGGATAACAATATTGTCAAATTAAAGTTATTTCCGTTTTCACTTAGAGATCGTGCTAAAGTTTAGTTTTGATCTTTTCCTAAAAATAGTATTGATTCTTGGAACAAGTGCAAAGATGCTTTTATCTCTAAGTATTTGCCTCCCGCTAAGATTATCACTATTAGGAACGATATCATGAATTTTAAACAACTTGATCATGAGCATGTTGCCCATTCTTGGGAAATAATGAAATTAATGCTTCGCAATTGCCCTACTCATGGTTTGAATTTATGGATGATCATACAAAAATTTTATGCCGGATTGAATTTTGCTTCTAGAAATCTTTTAGAATCGGCCGCGGGAGGCACTTTTATGGAAATTACCTTAGGGGATGCTACCAAATTGCTTGATAATATTATGGCTAATTATTCTCAATGGCATACCAAAAGAACTTCTAGTAAAAAGGTGCATGCTATAGAAGAAATCAATGTTTTGAGTGAAAAGATGGATGAACTTATGAAGATGTTTTCTACTAAAAATACTTCTCTTGATCCCAATGATATGCCTTTATCTACTTTGATTGAGAATAATAATGAAACTATGGATGTGAATTTTGTTGGAAGGAATAGTTTTGGAAATAACGCGTATAGAGGGAATTTTAATCCTAGGCCCTATTCTAGTAATCCTTCTAATAATTATGGAAATTCCTACAACAACTCTTATGGAAATTTTAATAAGATGCCCTCTGAATTTGAGATTAGTGTTAAAGAGTTTATGAATTCACAAAGAATTTTAATGCTTTGCTTGAAGAAAAATTGCTTAAGGTTGATGATTTGGCTAGGAACGTTGATAGAATTTCTCTTGAAATTGATTCTTTAAAGCTTAGATCTATTCCTCCTAAGCATGATATCAATGAGTCTCTCAAAGCTATGAGAATTTCCATTGATGAGTGCAAGGAAAGAACCGCTAGGATGCGTGCTTTCAAAGATGCCTTTATTAAAGCGTGTTCTTCCGATTCCTATGAAAATCAAGATGAAGATCTAAAAGTTATTGATGTGTCCCCTATTAAATCCTTGTTTTGCAATATGAATCTTGATGAATCTGAAGATTATATTCCTTTACCTAGAAGGTGTTCTAAGAATTCGGAGTTTATAGATCTTCATGATGAAATTGATGAAAGTGGGATTGAAATAAATAAAAATCGTGATGCTGCTAAACCCACTATTTTGGATCTCAAGGAATTTAATTATGAAAATTTCTCTTTGATTGGTTGTATTTCCTTCTTACAATCCGTGCTAGATTCTCCTCATGCTTATAGTCAAAATAAGGCCTTTACCGAACATATTGTTGATGCTTTGATGCAATCTTATGAAGAAAAACTTTAGTTGAAAGTTTCTATCCCTGGAAAACTCTATGATGAGTGGGAACGTACTATTTAAATTAAAATTAAAGATTTTGAGTTTTATGCTTTGTGTGATTTGGGTGCTAATGTCTCTACTATTCCCAAAACTTTGTGTGATTTTCTAGATTTCCGTGACTTTGAAGATTGCTCTCTAAATTTGCATCTTGCGGATTCCACTATTAAAAAGCCTATGGGAAGAATTAATGATGTTCTTATTGTTGCCAATAGGAATTATGTGCCCGTAGATTTTATCGTTCTTGATATAGATTGCAATCCTTCATGCCCTATTATTCTTGGTAGACCTTTCCTTAGAACGATTGGTGCAATTATTGATATGAAGGAAGGGAATATTAGATTCCAGTTTTCCTTAAAGAAGGGTATGGAACACTTCCCTAGAAAGAAAATAAAACTACCATATGAATCTATCATGATAGCCACTTATGGATTGCCTACCAAAGATGGCAATACCTAGATCTATCTTTGCTTTTATGCCTAGCTAGGGGCGTTAAACGATAGCGCTTGTTGGGAGGAAACCCAATTTTATTTTGTGTTCTTTTTTTTTGTTCCTGTTTAGTGCTAAATTTTGTTTCTAATTTGTGTTTAGATGTGGTTTTATGTTTTAATTAGTGTTTGTGCCAAGTAGAACCTATAGGATAAGCTATGATGATAGTTGATTTGATTCTGGTGAAAAACAGAAACTTTGCGCTCACGAGAAAAAAATCAATAAATCACAGGAACGTGCTTTTGCATTGATTATTTTTTCTGCTGATCAATAAACAAAATTTCCATAACATCCTATTTTGGTAGGAATTTTAAGTGTTCCAGAAATTTGCGTTAGTTACAGATTGCTACAGACTGTTCTTATTTTGACAGATTCTGTTTTTCGTGTGTTGTTTGCTTATTTTGATGAATCTATGGCTAGTAAATTAGTTTATAAGCCATAGAGAAGTTGGAATACAGTAGGTTTAACACCAATATAAATAAAGAATGAGTTCATTACAGTACCTTGAAGTAGTCTTTTGTTTTCTTTCTCTAACGGAGCTCACGAGATTTCTTTTGAGTTTTGTGTTGTGAAGTTTTCATGTTTTGGGTGAATTCTTTTGATGGATTATGGAACAAGGAGTGGCAAGAGCCTAAGCTTGGGGATACCCATGGAACCCCCAAGATAATCCAAGGACACCAAAAAGTCAAAGCTTGGGGATGCCCCGGAAGGCATCCCCTCTTTCGTCCACTTCCATCGATAATTTACTTGGAGCTATATTTTTATTCACCAACATGATATGTGTTTTGATTGGAGCGTCTTGTACTATTTGTGTCTTTGCTTGTTAGTTTACCACAATTATCCTTGCCGTTCACACCTTTTGAGAGAGCCATACATGCATTGGAATTTGTTAGAATACTCTATGTGCTTCACTTATATCATTTGAGCTTGATAGTTTTGCTCAATGTGCTTCACTTATATCTTTTGAGCGTGATAATTTTTGCTCTAGTACTTCACCTAGATCTTTTAGAGCACGGTGGTGGATTTGTTTTAAAGAAACTATTTGATCTCTCATGCTTCACTTAGATTATTTTGAGAGTCGTTAATAGCATGGTAATTTGCTCAATGTTAATATACTTGGTGTTCAAGATGTGTGAAACTTTCTTTTGAGTGAATTGAATACTAAGATAAGTTTGATGATTGATAATTGTTTTGAGATACGGAGGTGATAATATCAAAGTCGTGCTAGTTGGGTGATTATGAGTTTGAGAAATGCTTGTGTTCAAATTTGCAAGTCCTATAGCATACACGTATGGTTAAAGTTGTGTAACAAATTTGAAACATGAAGTGTACCTGGCTTGTGCATCCTTATGACTAGCGGTCGGGGACGAGCGATGGTCTTTTCCTACCAATCTATCCCCCTAGGAGCATGCATGTAGTACTTTATTTTTGATGACTTCTAAATTTTTGCAGTAAGTATATGAGTTCTTTTGACTAATATTGAGTACATGGATTATACGCACTCTCACCTTTCCACCTTTGCTAGCCTCTTCGGTACCGTGCATTGCCCTTTCTCACCTTGAGAGTTGGCGCAAACTTCGCTGGTGCATCCAAACCCCGTGATACGATACGCTCTATCACACATAAACCTCCTTTTATCTTCCTCAAAACAGCCACCATACCTACCTATTATGGCATTTCCATAGCCATTCCGAGATATATTGCCATGCAACTTCCATCATCATCATCATGACATACATTACTTTTGTCATATTGCCATTGCATGATCATGTAGTTGACATCATATTTGTGGCAAAGCCACCATGCATTATTTTTCATACATGTCACTCTTGATTCATTGCACTATCCCGGTACACCGCCGGAGGCATTCATATAGAGTCATATCTTGTTCTAAGTTTCGACTTGTAATCCTTGTGTTATAATCAATAGAAGTGTGATGATCATCATTATTAGAGCATTGCCCAAATAAAAAAAGAAAAAGAAAAAAGAGAAACGCCAAAAAGAAAAAAAGAATGGCCCAAAAAAAGAAAAAAGGGCAATGCTACTATCTCTTTTTCCACACTTGTGCTTCAAAGTAGCACCTTGTTCTTCATGTAGTGAGTCTCATATATTGTGCTTCAAAGTAGCACCTTGTTCTTCATCTAGTGAGTCTCGTATATTGTGCTTCAAAGTAGCACCTTGTTCTTCATGCAGTGAGTCTCATGAGTTGTCCTTTTTATACTAGTGGGAATTTTTCATTATAGAACTTGGCTTGGATATTCCTACGATGGGCTTCCTCAAATGCCCTAGGTCTTTGTGAGCAAGCAAGTTGGATGCACACCCACTAGTTTTCTTTTGTTGAGCATTCGTAGCTCTAGTGCATCCGTTGCATGGCAATCCCTACTCCACATGTTGACATCAATTGATGGGCATCTCCATAGCCCGTTGATTAGCCTCGTCAACGTGAGACTTTCTCCTTTTTTTTGTCTTCTCCACACAATCCCCATCATCATATTCTATTCCACCCATAGTGCTATATCCATGGCTCACGCTCATGTATTGCATGGAAGTTGAAAAGGTTTGAGATTATTTAAGTATGAAACAATTGCTTGGCTTGTCATCGGGGGTATAGAAGTTGGGAACATCTTTGTGTGACGAAAATGAAGCATAGCCTAACTATATGATTTTGTAGGGATGAACTTCCTTTTGCCATGTTATTTTGAGCAGACATGATTGCTTTGATTAGTATGCTTGAAGTATTATTATTTTTGTGTCAATACGGACTTTTATTTTGAATCTTTCGGATCTGAATATTCATATCACAATTAAGAAGATTTACATTGAAATTATGTCAAAGTATCACTCCGTATCAAAAATTCTTTTTTTTATCATTTAACTACTCGAGGATGAGCAGGAATTAAGCTTGGCGATGCTTGATACGTATCCAACGTATCTATAATTTCTTATTACTCCATGCTACTTTGTCTACTGTTTGGGACTATATTGGGCTTTATTTTCCACTTTCATATTACTTTTGGGACTAACCTATTAACCGGAGGCCCAGCCCAGAATTGTTGTTTTTTGCCTTTTTCAGTATTTCGAAGAAACAGAATATCAAACGCAGTCCAAACGGAACGAAACCTTCGGGATCGTGATTTTCCAACCGAACGTGATCCAGGAGACTTGGACCCTACTCCAAGAAGTGCCAGAGGCGGTCACGAGGGTGGAGGGCGCCCCCCTGGGCATGCTCCCTACCTCGTGGGCCCCTCGGAGCTCCACCGACATACTCCTTCCTCCTATATATACCTACGTATCCCTGAACGATCAGAACAGGAGCCAAAAACCTAATTCCACCGCCGCAACCTTCTCTATCCGTGAGATCCCATCTTGGGGCCTGTTCCAGAGCTCCGCCGGAGAGGGCATCCACCACGGAGGGCTTCTACATCATCATCATAGCCTCTCTAATGAAGTGCGAGTAGTTTACTTCAGACCTTCGGGTCCATAGTTATTAGCTAGATGGCTTCTTCTCTCTTTTTGGATCTCAATACAATGTTCTGCCCCTCTCTTGTGGAGATCTATTCGATGTAATCTTCTTTTTGCGGTGTGTTTGTTGAGACTGATGAATTGTGGGTTTATGATCCAGCTTATCTATGAACAATATTTGATTCTTCTCTGAATTCTTTTATGTATGATTGAGTTATCTTTGCAAGTTTCTTTGAATTATCTTTTTTGGTTTGGCCAACTAGATTGGTAGTTCTTGCAATGGGAGAAGTGCTTAGCTTTGGGTTCAATCTTGCGGTGTCCTTACTCAGTGACAGAAAGAGTTGCAAGGCACGTATTGTATTGTTGCCCTCGAGGATAACAAGATGGGGTTTTTATCATATTGCATGAATTTATCCCTCTACATCATGTCATCTTGCTTACGGCGTTACTCTATTTTTAATTAATACTCTAGATCCATGTTGGATAGCGGTCGATGAGTGGAGTAATAGTAGTAGATGCAGAATCGTTTCGGTCTACTTGTCTTGGACGTGATGCCTATATACATGATCATACCTAGATAATCTCATAATTATTCGCTTTTCTATCAATTGCTCAACAGTAATTTGTTCACCCACCGTAGAATACTTATGCTCTTGAGAGAAACCAATAGTGAAACCTATGGCCCCCGGGTCTATTCTCATCATATCAGTCTATATCATTTTATTTACTTGCTTTGTTTTTACTTTGCCTTTTACTTTTTACTTTGCATCTATATATCAAAAATACCAAAAATATTATTTATCATCTCTATCAGATCTCACTCTCGTAAGTGACCGTGAAGGGATTGACAACCCCTAAGCGTTGGTTGCGAGTTGCTATCGTTTTGTGTAGGTACGAGGGACTTGTGTGTGATCTTCTACTAGATTGATACCTTGGTTCTCAAAAACTGAGGGAAATACTTACGGTACTTTACTGCATCATCCTCTCCTCTTCGGGGAAATCCAACGCAGTGCTCAAGAGGTAGCAACACCCATAGCTTGTCGGAGGGGCACGTTCTCCAGTTCAAGTTAATGGAGAGCGTCCTGCTCTCTGTCACGGTCTTCGGGAGCTTGGGAATCCGCTTAGGGCGCTGCATGGAGAGTTCTACCGACGGTGAAAGCTCCTCCTCGAGTGACAGTGGCGAGGAGGACGGCGCCAGGGACGACGACGACAGCGGGTGGGAGGATGATGACTCCGACTCCAGCTGACCATCAGTGGAAGCACCATCATATGCACCGCCTCCTCCCTCGGCAACATGCCTTGCTGGGGGCTCCGTCCTCCTGGCTCTGGCATCAGTGGTCGACGGGCTACCCCGCCAAGCGAGCTACCTTGCATGTGTGCCCTCTACCTGCCGGAAAGTCACATCTGCTGGGTTACAGACAAAGGGTCCAACCCCCTGCCAATCTCTTTCTATCAAAGGCTACTGCGACCATTCTGACTGAAGCAGTGTTCGGGTCAGGGATGGGATCACCTAAGTCCAAAAAGAGTGGCGAGGTTTTCTAACACACAAGTCACAAGTTACGAACATGAATGGACAAGAGGTGAACTTTATCTGTTTGATTTGCCAGGGATCACTATGTCGGGCAGTCTTCTCAACCTCTTGCCGGAGCGTCATCACTGTGGCTGAAAGGAAGAGAGGACAGGAGCACGGAACCTTGGCGGTTCATCAGTACCTGCTGGGATCAAAGGTAGCACAATATCCTGGACAAGCATGCATGCATATATGTATATACATATACATGGAAATTAGTAGGAAACTGTACATACTTAAGTTATTCAACTACGAACACAGTGTGCGCCTGACTTTGTACATAGGGTTACATGCCTTGCCGGAAAGGCTAGTACAAAAGGGGGTTGCCGAGGCTCCCAGCAACCACGCCTTATGGTTAGACCTTGCGAAGATGTTCGATATTCCAGGAGTTGCTCACCGGAATGCCAACTTCGGTCTCCAGGCGGACTGCGCCGGGCCTGGTGACTCGTATTACCCGATAAGGGCCTTCCCAACGTGGCGTCAACTTGTTTGAATTCTTGGCGGACTGAACACGCCGAAGAACAAGGTCGCCTTCCTTTAGGCTTCGGGCATAAACCTTGCGGCTATGGTAGCGGCGCAAGGCTTGCTGGTAGCACGCGGCTCGCACAGCAGCCTGAAGACGATCTTCCTCAAGGAGCGTTGCATCATCTTGGCGCAACTGCTCTTGCTCAAACTCATCATAAGCGAGCAATTGAGCTCACCCGTATACGAGTTCGGTGGGAAGAACTGCTTCTGCCCCATATACTAGGGCAAAGGGTGTCTGGCTAGTGGCTCGATTTGGTCTTGTTACGATTGACCAAAGAACCATTGGCAATTTATCAATCCAGCGTCTTCGACACTAGCGTAGCCTGTCGAAAGTCCTTGTTTTGAGGCCTCACAACACTCTAGCATTTTCCCTTTCTGCCTGGCCGTTGCTTCTTGGATGAGAAACAGAAGCAAAAAAAACTTTGTTGTCAAGGTCATGGATATATTGCATGAAGGTGCGGCTCGTGAACTGTATGCCATTGTCGGTGATGACTCTATTTGGCACACCAAAATGGAAAACGAGTCCCTTTAAGAACTTGACGTCCGACTGTGTTGTCACCTTTCTCACTAGCTCCATATCTATCCACTTTGTGAACTTGTCGATTGAAACGTATAAGTACTCAAAGCCCCCGATAGCACGTGGAAAGGGGCCCAGTATGTCGAGCCCCCAGACCGAAAATGGCCATGAAAGAGGGATTATTTGAAGAGCTTGGGCTGGCTGATGAAGCTACTTTGAATGGAACCGGCATGCTTCACACTTGTTTGCTAGCGTAGTTGCATCTTGGAGAGCGGTCGGCCAAAATAAACCTTGCTCGAATGCTTTGCCGGCAAAGGGCCTCGACCCTATGTGGGGCCACATGTGCCTCCATGTATCTCTGCCAACAGCTCCAGTCCGTCCTCCCAAGGAATACACTTAAAATTCACATCGTTCGGTCTCCTCCGGGGAAACGACACCTATGGGATCACGGGGATCCCTTCTATGGTTGGCGGGGAGAGAGCTGCACAAAGAGCAAGTCTAGTGATCAGCGCGAGGGATTTTTATCCATGTTCGGGTCGCTGTCGGTGTCAAAACCGGCGGATCTCGGGTAGGGGGTCCCGAACTGTGCGTCTAGGCGGATGGTAACAGGAGACAAGGGACACGATGTTTTACCCAGGTTCGGGCCCTCTTGATGGAGGTAAAACCCTACGTCCTGCTTGATTAATATTGATGATGTGTGTTACAAGAGTAGATCTACCATGAGATCAAGGAGGCTAAACCCTAGAAGCTAGCCTATGGTATGATTGTTGTTGTCTATATCTATCGACTAGCCTGGCCCCGGTTTATATAATGCACCAGAGGCCTAGGATAACAAGAGTCCTAGCCGAATACGCCGGTGGGGGAGGAGTACTTGTCTTGATCGCCAAGTCTTGTGGATTCTTCCTTGTATGCGGCAGCTGTCCGGACTGGCCCATGAATATACGGCCATGGGGGTCCTCGGCCCAATCCAACTAATCGGGAGACAACATGTTGAGTACCCCCTAGTCCAGGACACCGCCAGTAGCCCCCTGAACCGGTCTTCAAGTTAGGGAAGCTCCTCGATTCTTCCGAATTGTTCTTCATCTTCGGTTTCCGGTCTTGAAAACTGGTTCAACAAATATTCTCATCTTTGATCTTGAGGATCGCCGAAATGCATTCGACAAGTTTATACGTTGGGTATCCGAGGAGCCCCTTTAAGTTTTCGGCCTTTATCAATGCCTTGTTATTTTTATGCCACACCTCGGGTTTGAAGTTGTTCCCGGGCGGCAGCGTCCTCTTGCGTCCGAGCTCCAACGCCGGACCGCATTCGAGGTATATTTTGCAGCCGAGCACCAACGCTGGACCGCTTCCCAGCTCTAACGCCGGAACGTATCCGAGCTCCAATGCCGGACCGCATTCGAGGTATCTTTTGCAGCCGAGCACCAACGCCGGACCGCTTCCCAGCTCTAACGCCGGAACGTATCCGAGCTCCAATGCCGGACTATGTATTCGAGCTCCAACGCCGGATTGTATTCGAGGTGTCGTAAATCACCTTGGTTCAAAGAAGTTTGAAGGAGTTTAGCCGAGCTTAACACGGGAAATGCCCTCTATGGAGCCAGCCACTAGCGCCAGAGCTTTATGCCGGACTGCTTCCGAGGTGGTGCACCACCCCGAATGTGGGCCGATTTTTGTCAATATTTTTGATTGATGCCAGTAGCCCTCAAGGTGTGTATCGGTCTAAAACCCGAGATGCACATGAAGGATGACATAAGACCGCTGATCCCCGTAGCTGCCGAGACTCAGGTTGATTTGCAAAATCGGTCTGAGGATCAAGTCCTAGCTTGGCAGAATACTTCGGGACACAAAAAGCGGCGTGCTCAGTCCTCGAGACTCAGGTTGGGTGCAACCGACCAACCTGAGGATCAAAATCTCCTCGGAAACTGTATTGCACTTAAAATTTTCTGCATAGAATAGGCAATGCAGTAGCCCCCGAGACACTGGTCGGGTGGCAACACCAGATCAGGGGATCGATGTGCCCCTTTAATATTTGTAAATAAGAAGCCCGAAGCCCAGTAGCCCCCGAGCCTTAATGCGGGCATGGGAGGCCGAATTAAGGATCGATATCCATAGTAAAATCACAAATTATGTGTAATGACTCTATGTATCCAAGTACTTTACGTCGTTAATGCTCGGACCCGCATTGTACAAAACTTTGTTGACCGACCATCAGCTTCCACATCCTCGGCCAATAGCCGAGGAGTGTTTGTCCTACTTTATAAAGCCTTTATGAGGGCAAAGATTTACAACAAACAAAGCAATCTGGCCATACAGTTTTATAAACAAAGGTATGCGGAGAGACATGTTATATTACTGTTTAACAGAAGAAATGTCTTCCAAAGAAAATAGTCCCGCTATCGGTTCCTTTCTTTGGGTTGTCATGCTAAGCATGATCATGAAACCTCAGCTCCAATGTAAGAGCAAAATATCAAGGATTTAGTTTGGGAGGCCAGTTAATAGCCCCCGGTAGTGTTCGGCGACAGTCGAGGTCAAGCCGTAAACACTTTGGCCATTGTTATGAATGGCCCGTCATTTAATATAGTCATCGAATCCCTGACCAGTTTACGCCTATTGTGATAGTCAGTTTTCGGCTTTCTCCACTGAGGTGCTTGACCATGCGAGCTGGAAGCACAGCAGTGGTTCTCCCTTGGCACACCTAGCCGAACAAAGCGGAACGTAGGCGGCAAACACAGGAGCCGGGCAACCCAACTATTGACCGAAGACACAATTCAAAACCAATGCATATATACCAATATCCGAGAATGTTTTTGCCGAATCTCTAAAGGTGTCCGGCGATGCACTGCGAGACTTGTGCTGATAACAGACAAATAGTTTAAAAGTTCCATGGGCTCGAAAAGCCAAAAAACTTATTCAAAAGGTTAATGTCCGACTAGATCAAGTGTTCGGTGCCAATCCGAAAATTGGACTTTAGAAAAAAAAGGTGCTCCTGCCGTGCTTTAACATGACACATCCTATCTCAAAACTTCAAGCGGGTCAGCCTACGGCTTCAACCTCCTATCCCGAAGGTGGAGTACTTCTTACTAGGCCAGTTTAGCAAACTAAACTCTAGCGGCTTTGAGAGAGAAATTAGGATCCCCGGCTAGTGACCGCACACTTGTGTCGAAAAAAGTAGTGATATATAATAATAAAAACTTTGCAACGACTAAGAAGAAAAACATTTATCATAAAACGGCTCATATAAATTTAAGAGCCCCCGAGTGACTTGGGTAAAAGAATGATTGCATGTACCGAAGTACTTATATCATATCTATGTTCAACCGAACTTTAAACGCGTCTTAACCGACCATCGGCTTCTCCCTCTTCGGTCAAGGACCGAAAAGTGTTATGTACTCCATCTGTCGAGAATATCGATGGTGTTTCCAATAACCAGGCAATCAGGCCATAAGGCTGTAACAGACAATGCGCGCTCAGCGAACTTATGCTATATTACTGCGAAGAGTAAGAAGCATCTTCGAAGAAAATAGTACCCCCACCGATACCTTTCTTCGGTGCTCATTGTTATTATGAGACTTGTGCAATAGATTTTTTGTACTCATGAGTTCCGTTGTGTGCCGACCATGATTGAAAACAATAAGAGCGCTAGCTATCGGCTTCACCCAGTCTGAGGTCCGGCTCGGTTGACCCGATCGTGACAATCGCAGAGGTGCTCCCTTTACTCCCTAGCCGAACAATCGGGAACGTAGGGGTAAGCACAGGAGCCAGGCAACCCATCTTGCAAATCGCTTAAGTCAATATGGTGCATATTGTGGCGTAATACACGAACAAGGAATGAAGCCGTACAAGTATAACCATATGCAAGAGGAAAGAGCTTCATGAAGGAAGCCCCCAAGTAAACGGGGTATTTGAATTTGAGCGTCACAAACAAAGTTTGGACTAGGAAATTTTTACAAGCAACTTTTTTCCAAAAAAGTATAATGCTTGGCTGAGCCGAACGCAAGTTAAAAATTGAAAACTTTGAGCATGAAGACTACTTAGCTGGTTAATGTGTTCGGCATTGATGACGCGGTCCGAGCTTGATGCGGGACAAGGTTCCATCCCCGAGCCGGTCCTGAGGTGGCGGAGCAAAGAGCTCGGCACTCCAAAGTGGTGACACCAGCATCGGTCAATGGAGGATGGCAGGGTAATGCCGAAGTCCCCGGCATGGGGTAATGAAGTGTTAACGAAGCCCCCCATCCAGCCGAGGTGACGCCGAAGGGTATAGTCCGGCTGGATCATTTTCCTGTGCACAAAAAATAGTGCAAACCGGAGATAATAGTAATAATAATAAAAAATTCATTGCATAACAAATAATTTATGCAAAGTGAGTAATAAAAGAAATATGGCCCGGCGACGAAGTCAATGTTGATGCAGGGTGGCAGCGCGATGCGGTAAAGGCATGGCAAGGCCTGAATTCACAGGTCCGTTCGAGTTCCGGATGCGGCATTCGCCGGACTATGTATGGAAACTGACCGAACCACCATGCGACCATTGTTAATGCGGCCACCATTTGATAGACCTGCGTACATATGACGGACAAACCAGAGTAATAATTCATTGGGAAAAATGAACCCTGACAAGCAAAAAATACTAGGATTAATAGCACCTGGCTTATTTGTTGTAGCAATCCGAAGAAAGGTGATTCCCAAAATTGGGACTCGATCCGCACACCTATCGCCTGATGGGCGATAAAGCAACGGCATGGCGATGCAGGCAAAGATTGGCTCGCCGAGGCAAAGCCCTCAGTCCAGCTAACGTGACGGAGCTGGTCGGCCAGCGACGCCGAAGTCTCCGAAGTAGGTTGATGAAGAGATGATGAAGCCCCCGGTCCAGCTAACGTGATGAAGCCTCGGTGTCAACCGATGAGTCGAAGTAGGTCGTTGCAATGGACACCAGCTTGAAAAAGCAACAGTGCGGCCCTGCCGATGCAGGTCGTGACGTGGTCGATGCCGGCTTGATGAAGTGACCGTGCGGCGATGCAGGTGTGCCCTCTCCGTGTAATCTGTGGGGCGGCGATGTTGGTGATGATTTATCCTTCGCGATGCCGAACTATTGTTCGGCTGGCCGAGATGATGATCCGAAGAAATTGAGCTCGGCTCAACAAAGCGACGACGTGTCTAACGCAGGTCGACCGCCGTGGAGTGATGTTGTCGGGCTGGTTTGACAACGGCGCGACGGTGAAGTTCGTATTGCAAGAATACTTTTAATATTACTGGGATGTGTTTGAGATTAAAACACAACACCCCATACGAAAAATTCCTTCAAAAAGGATGTCTGAGATCCCGTTCATAAAGAAGATGAATTCGGGTCGGATTCGTTCTCGCGCAGAAAACAGATCCAAAAAGTGATGCACTAATCGGAAGTTTCCCGGAGTTTGGACGGTCGGATCAAGCTGAATTTTTGGCAGGTGGTATATAAGGGAATTCCGCAGCAAATCAACGGTTGGATCCTCCAAAGGTCATCAGAGCTAGACGCTGGATAGCACGCCCTAAACTCGTCCGGATTCTCGTCCAGATTCAACTGGGCTCCGGTATATCGGAGATTGCCGGAGATTCCTCCGTCGGAACTCGACGAAATTTTTGCAAGGTTGTTGTAGACTTAATTCCGCATAATCCCACCGAAGTAATCGTTTAAGCAACACTCGAGGAGGCGGTGGCGGCGGATACAAGTTCGCTGTCCAGAAAAACAGCACGGTCGCCTGAGGGCAATGTTGACGTTGAGCTCCCGAGCTCCATGGATGACTCCTCCATGATCTTGATAGAGATCAGAGTTGGTGTCGATGAAGGCCTTCATCCGAACATGACGATCGGAGGTAGGGTGAAGTCCTCGGTCAAGCCAAGGTGACCAGTCGAGCTGGTGACGAAGAAGCCGACGTCGCAGTTGACCTGCAGTCGAGCCATTGATCCTTTCGCCGATCACACAGCGGAACTCTCAATGAAAGCACCAATGTCGGTGTCAAAACCGGCGGATCTCGGGTAGGGGGTCCCGAACTATGCGTCTGGGCGGATGTTAAGAAGAGACATTGGACACGATGTTTTACCCAGGTTCGGGCCCTCTTGATGGAGGTAAAACCCTACGTCCTGCTTGATTAATATTGATAATGTGTGTTACAAGAGTAGATCTACCACGAGATTAAGGAGGCTAAACCCTAGAAGCTAGCCTATGGTATGATTGTTGTTGTCTATATCTATCGACTAGCCTGGCCCCGGTTTATATAATGCACCAGAGGCCTAGGATAATAAGAGTCCTAGCCAAATACGCCGGTGGGGGAGGAGTCCTTGTCTTGATCGCCAAGTCTTGTGGATTCTTCCTTGAATATACGGCCATGGGGGTCCTTGGCCCAATCCATTTGATCGGGAGACGAGACGTTGAGTACCCCCTAGTCCAGGACACCGTCAGTCGCACTGGTGCATAAAATCCTAGTCCTGCTTGTCTATTTATTCTGTGTTCTTGAACTCTTGAAGTAGTTGCGGTGCATGCCCAGTCCAAAAGGGCTGAATCCTCTCTCAGTATGGCTCGGCCTCCTTTTATACATCCAAGGAGTGGCCACGTTGGCACACAGGAGCTGTAAAGTATCTACAGTGTACAAGCTTATCCCTGACATCGTAGGTCAAACACATTTAATGTGATGCCTACATGCCCTCTTGCTTTATTGGGGGCGGTAACTGGAGTCGTATCGTCCGTCGCCGCCTCTCCTTGCCCTGACACGCGTCCACGCTGATGAGGCATGCAAAGCTAGGCTGGCTGGTTGCTGTTGTGTTGGCGCAGTGGTAGAGCCTCCACGAAGATCTGCATGCCGCCACACAGGCGTCTGCCTAGCTGGCAAGCTGGCCCTCGCACTGGAGCAGTGGTGAGGTGGCGAAAACTCTTCGGGTGCAGGCCCGACTGTGGCCCCGGAATTTTCCCCGGCAAGGGGCTTGCTGGGGGGGGGGGGTCTTTCGTCTTCTGGTCCCACGTAGACCTACAGTCCATCAGTCTTCACAAAGGTCTGCATGCCACTAGGCACGTTCCCCATTGAGGCTTGGCATTGATGTTGTTGATGATGTCACAGTTCTCAGCCTCAAGGGTGATGGCCTTTGCTAGTGCAGTATGTGCTGCCATGGCAAGGAGCTTGCCGGGGCCACGCGAGCCGCCCCGACAAGGATGTTGCCGGGGGAGGTCTAGCTAATCTTCGGCTCTTCGTCCTTTCGCTTCAATGCTTATCTTGGTATTCATGGATTCAGTCCTTCTGCTGCTTCGCCTAGCCTTGCCGCGGGCGTGGCTACGACTACCCGTGCACAAGTAAGGGAAACAAAAGAGGCCATACTTTTGTACACCTACAGATTTGTTCATGTTCATGCTTAGGTACACAATGTCTAATAATACCATCTACTCCTTCTTTATTAATATGTGGGTCATCCCAAAAGTAATGTCTTAAATCATAGAATAATTTTTCCTTTTGTTGGTATGTGAAGCTAGGTGGTACGTATTTAGCAACAATATAGTTAGCATAGTCAGCATACCAAGGTGTACTATTAGAAACATTTATTCCAGCTAGTTGTTCATCAGGAAAGCTATCATTAATAGGCTGTGGATCATCAAGAATATTTTCAAGTCTAGAGAAGTTATCAGCTACGGGGTTCTCTGCTCCTTTCCTATCAGTGATATGCAAATCAAATTCTTGTAGCAACAGAAACCATCTAATGAGTCTATGTTTAGCATCTTTCTTTTCCATAAGATATTTTATAGCAGCATGATCTGTGTGAACAATTACTTTAGAATCAACAATGTAAGATCTGAATTGATCACAAGCAAACACCACAGCTAAGAATTCTTTTTCAGTAGTAGCATAATTTTGTTGAGCATTGTCTAGAGTTTCACTAACATAATGGATAACATTCAGTTTCTTATCAACTCTTTACCCTAGAACATCACCAACAACATAATCACTAGCATCACACATATTCTCAAAAGGCAAGTTCCAATTTGGTGGTAGAACTACAGGTGCAGTAATTAAGGCCTTCTTTAGTGTTTCCAAGGCTTCTAAACAATCATCATCAAACACAAAGGGAATATCCTTTTGAAAAAGATTCATAAGTGGCCTAGAAATTTTGGAAAAGTCTTTGATAAACCTCCTATAGAAACCATCATGACTGAGGAAACTACGAATACCTTTGATATCTTTAGGACATGGAATTTTCTCAATTGCATCAACCTTGGCTTGGTCCCCCTCAATGCCTATTTCAGAAATTTTATGGCCCAAAACAATACTTTCGTTAACCATAAAGTGGCACTTCTCCCAATTCAAGACAAGATTTGTTTGTTCACGTCTCTGCAAAACTCGATCAAGATTGCTTAAACAATCATCAAAAGACTTCCCATCAACAGAAAAGTCATCCATGAAAACCTCAACAATCTTTTCACCAAAATCAGAGAATATAGCAGTCACACATCTTTGAAAGGTAGCAGGTGCATTACATAAACCAAAAGGCATATGTCTCTAAGCAAAAGTTCCAAAAGGACAAATAAAAGTGGTCTTTTCTTGATCAGGTTGTAAACATGTATATTTGAAAAACCAGAATATCCATTAAGGAAGCAGAAATGTGTGTGCTAAGATAATCTTTCTAACATTTGATCGATAAAAGGCAGAGGGTAATGATCTTTTCTGTTTGCTTTATTTAATTTTCTATAATCAATTACCATTCTATAGCCTGTGACAATTCTTTGTGGAATCAGCTCATTCTTATCATTATGACCAACAATAATACCTCCCTTCTCAGGGACACAATGAACAAGACTTACCCATCTACTATCAGCTATAGGATAGATTATACCCGCTTTCAGAAGTTTCATTATTTCCATTCTTACCACTTCTTCCATCTTTGGATTTAACAGACATTGGTGATCAACAACAGGTTTAGCATCAGGTTCCATATTAATCTTGTGCTGACATAGAGTGGGACTAATTCCCTTACGATCATCAAGATGATATCCAATAGCAGCCCTGTGCTTCCTTAGAACTTTGAATAGTCTTTCTTCTTCATGTTCTGAAGGTTATCACTAATAATAACAGGATATATTCTTTTCTCATCAAGATAAGCATATTTCAAAGTGTCTGGCAATTGTTTTAGTTCAAACACATGCTCCCCTTTAGATGGAGGAAGACCTCCTAGAGTGTCAGTAGGCAAATTGTGTTTAAGAAGAGGTTGTTGTTCAAAAAATATTCTATCTATTTCATTTCTTTCACGCATATGCAAATCATTTTCATGGTCGAGCAAATATTGTTCCAAAGGATCAGTTGGAGGTACAACAATAGAAGCAAGACCAATAATTTCATCCTTACTAGGCAAATATTTCTTATGAGGTTGTCTACAAAACTTGGAAAAATTAAATTCATGAGATTCATCACCAAAGCTAACACTAACAATTGTTTCTCACAATCTATTTTGGCATTGATGGTGTTCAAGAAAGGTATACCAAAAAGGATGGGACAAAAGTCATCTTGTGGGGAGCTAAGAACAAGAAAACAAGTAGGGTATTTCATTTTTCCAGACAAGACTTCAACATATCTAAGAATCCCAATTGGTGATATAGTATCTATATTAGCAAGTTTAGTGACATATGTGCCTTCAATTTCAGCAGGTGTTATTTCATCCTTAATTTCTTTATACAAGGAAAAACTAATAGCACTCACACTAGCACCTAGGTCACATAACCCATGATAACAGTGATCTCCTATCTTAACTGAGACAATAGACATGACAAAAATTGGTCTATGTTTATCCGTTTTATCAGGTTTGGCAATTCTAGAAGCTTCATCACAGAGGTAAATAACATGCCCATCAATATTATCGACTAAGAGATCTTTATCCGTAGCAACACTAGGTTCAACTCTGAATTTTTCAGATGGTTTAGGTGTTCTAATATAACGTTTGTTGACCACAGTTGAAACTTTAGCATGTTCCTTTATCCTAACAGGGAAAGGTGTTTTTTCAATATAAGCAGTGGGAACAACTGGATCAACATTGTAAATGATAGTTTCTTCTTTAGACTTTACAGATTCTTTAACTTCTTCTTTAATAGGTGGATGATATTTAAAGCACTTCTCCTTAGGGAGATCAACGTGAGTAATAAAAGATTCAAAAAAGGAAGCTACTATCTCAGAGTCAAGTCCATATTTAGTTCTAAACTTTTGAAAAGCATTGGTATTCATAAAATATTTAACACAACCAAATTTAGGTTCAATACCTGACTCTTTACCTTCTCGAGTTCCCAATCTTCAGACTTGCATTTAATTCTTTCTAAAAGATCCCACCGGAATTCAATAGTCTTCTTCATAAAATAACCAATACAAGAAGTATCGAGCATGGATTGCTAATGACGAGAAAGCAGAGCATAAATTTTTTGAATAATAATTTCTCTTGAGAGCAATTGATTGGGGCATGAATATAACATTTACTTAAGCCTCCGCAAGCTAGAGCGATACTTTATCCTTCACGAGGCCAAAAATTATACATATAATTCCGATCACGATGAAGTAGATGCATAGGATAATTTTTTGATGAAATTCCAATTTCAACCGATTCCAGTTCCAAGATCCAATATCATCGCATAGCCTATACCATGTCAATGCTTTTTCCTTCAAAGATATAGGGAAAACCTTCTTCTTAGCTTCATCTTCGGGCAAACCTACAAGCTTAAACAATCCGCAAATTTCATCCACATATATCAAGTGCATATCAGGATGTTCGGATCCATCTCCTGCATAAGGATTAGCTAGCAGTTGTTCTAACATGCCCAAAGGAATTTCGTATTTAATATTTTCAGTAGGTGCAGTAGGTTGAGGGGCAACTAATTGTGGTTCCGTTCGAGGTGAAGATACCCCAAACAAACTCCTCAAAGGATTGTTTTCAGCACGTAGTAATGATGTTTCCTTACCAATTTCCACTTACCAAGAGCGCATCACTCCCCGGCAACGGCGCAATAAAATATCCTTGATGACCCACAAGTATATGGGGCCAATTGTAGCCTTTTCTACAAGTAAGAGTGTTGAACTCAACGAGGAGCTTAAGGAAATGATAAGTGGTTTTCAGCAAGGTAATGTCTGCAAGTGCTAAAATTGTAAGTAGCGGAGTAGTTTGATAGCAAGATAATTTGTAACGAGCAAGTAACAATAGTAGTAAAAGAATGACAACACACATAGAGAATGATGAAGTGTCATGTAGTCGATGTTCACATGACACCACTAAGAGAATGACAACACACATATCATCAAAAAATCAAACAAATATCAAGTTCACATGATTACCTGCAACATGATTTCTCCCGTGACCAGAAGAACGAAAGTAACTACTCACAAATGATAATCATGCTAAAGCTCAGAGGGGTATTAAATAGCATAATGGATCTGAACATATAATCTTCCACCAAATAAACCATATAGTAATCAACTACAAGATGTAATCAACACTACTAGTCACCCACAAGCACCAATCTATAGTTTTTGTACAAAGATTGAACACAATAGATGAACTAGGGTTTGAGAGGAATTAGTTTTGTTGAAGATGTTGATGAAGATAGCCCTCCGGGATGGAAGTTCCCCCAGCAGAATTGCTCCGCCAGAGGGCAAAAGTGCTCCTGCCTAAGTTCCGCCTTGAGGCGGCGGAGCTTCGTCGTGAAAGTCCTCTCCTTATTTATTTTCTAGGTCAAAAAAACTTATATAGCAGAAGAGGGGCACCAGAGGTGGGCCGAGGATGGCAGCACCCACCAGGGCGCGCTTGGGCCTCCTAGCATGCCAAGGTGGGTTTTGCCCACCTGGTGGCCCCCCTCTGGTACTTATTTGCTCCAATAATTCTTAAATATTCCTTTAAAAATCCTCGCGAAGTTTCAGCTCATTTGGAGTTGTGCAGAATAGGTAGCTTGACGTAGCTTTTTCAGGTCCCGATTTCTAGCTGCCAGAATTCTCCCCCTTTGTGCATACCTTGCATATTATGAGAGAAAAGGCAACAGAATTACTCCAAAAAGCATTATTATACACTCAAACAACATAAATAACAGTAGGAAAACATGATGCAAAATGGACGTATCACGCGCCCGAAAACTATAGGTCCGAAGAGTTGCTCTTTCATGTGGTCCCCTTCAGCAGTGGGCAACATGCCATCTTCAGACAAGACACCTTCTCACGTTTCCAGGCTATACCCCATGACGGTTATATGAATCTTAAAATGCCCGGACCCAACGGAATCATCACAATCTCGAGCGACCCGGACAAAGCACGCATGGCCCTCGAGGCGTTATCCGAAGCCCTAGCGGCCTAAGAACTAACCACCCTACGGTCCATGGTTTAAAAGGACGATGTGATCCTTGACAAGAGACCTAAATCCACCTCTTTTAAGCCAGTAGAGGAAATAGTCAAATTTCAAGTGCACCCAACGGACCCCAACAAAACAACGTCTATCGGAGCATAGCTGGATCCCGCAGTGTACCCTGCTTTACGCACATACTTGCGCGAAAATTGGGATATTTTGCATGGCACCCTTCACATATGCCGGGCATCTGACGCAGGCTAGCCAAACACAACGTGAACATAATCAAGGGGTTCAAACCCGTCACGAAGACACAACAGCGATTTTCCAGTCAAAAGCGTCAAGCCATGGGGGGAGAGCTAGCCAAACTGCTATAAGCTAGGTTCATCAAGGAAATCAAACATCTGGATTGGTTATCCAATTTGGTCGTGGTATCAAAGAAGGACAAATCCAGGTGCCTTTGTGTCGACTTCAAAGACCTCAACAAGGCTTGCCCTAAAGATCCTTTCATGTTGCCCCGCATTGACCAGATCATTGATGCAACTGCAGGACACGATTCATTGTGTTTCCTAGACGCCTATTCTGGATACCATCAGATTAGGCTGTAACAACGTTCATCACCCCATATAACCCTTTCTGCTTCAATGCTATGCTCTTCGGACTCAAAAACGCTGGGGCCACTTACCAACATATGATTCAAACATGCTTGGAAAAACAAATCGGCAAAACAGTCGAACTATATGTGGAGGACGTGGTCATCAAGACAAAACACGTCGAAACACTGGTCGACGACCTTCGCCTCACCTTCGAAAACCTCTGGACATGTGACATATGGCTCAATCCGGAGAATGTGTCTTCGGTGTCCCAGCCGGAAAATTGCTAGGGTTCATGGTTTCCCATTGAGGAATTGAAGCAAACCCAGCTAAGATAAGAACCTGGTAACAATTGGCTATACGAACCGAGCTAAAGCACGTCCAGAAACTAGTAGGGTTTGATGTCTACTACGCAACTTTATTCTTGTAGACTCGTGTTGGGCCTCCAAGCGCAGAGTTTTGTATGAAAGTAGCAATTTTCCCTCAAGTGGATGACCTAAGGTTTATCAATCCGTGGGAGGTGTAGGCTGAAGATGGTCTCTCTCAAACAACCCTGCAACCAAATAACAAAGAGTCTCTTGTGTCCCCAACACACCAAATACAATGGTAATTTGTATATGTGCACTAGTTCGGCGAAGATATGGTGATACAAATGTAGTAATGATAGTAGATATTGATTTTTGTAATAGTAACAATAAAAAACAGCAAGTTAGCAATTGATAAAACGGTATTCCGATTCTGAAAAGTGAGGCCTAGGGTGCATACATTCACTAGTGCAATCTCTCAACAATGCTAACATAGTTTGATCATATAACCATCCCTCAAAGTGCAAAATGGACGTATCACGCGCCCGAAAACTATAGGTCCGAAGAGTTGCTCTTTCATGTGGTCCCCTTCAGCAGTGGGCAACATGCCATCTTCAGACAAGACACCTTCTCACGTTTCCAGGCTATACCCCATGACGGTTATATGAATCTTAAAATGCCCGGACCCAACGGAATCATCACAATCTCGAGCGACCCGGACAAAGCACGCATGGCCCTCGAGGCGTTATCCGAAGCCCTAGCGGCCTAAGAACTAACCACCCTACGGTCCATGGTTTAAAAGGACGATGTGATCCTTGACAAGAGACCTAAATCCACCTCTTTTAAGCCAGTAGAGGAAATAGTCAAATTTCAAGTGCACCCAACGGACCCCAACAAAACAACGTCTATCGGAGCATAGCTGGATCCCGCAGTGTACCCTGCTTTACGCACATACTTGCGCGAAAATTGGGATATTTTGCATGGCACCCTTCACATATGCCGGGCATCTGACGCAGGCTAGCCAAACACAACGTGAACATAATCAAGGGGTTCAAACCCGTCAAGAAGACACAACAGCGATTTTCCAGTCAAAAGCGTCAAGCCATGGGGGGAGAGCTAGCCAAACTGCTATAAGCTAGGTTCATCAAGGAAATCAAACATCTGGATTGGTTATCCAATTTGGTCGTGGTATCAAAGAAGGACAAATCCAGGTGCCTTTGTGTCGACTTCAAAGACCTCAACAAGGCTTGCCCTAAAGATCCTTTCATGTTGCCCCGCATTGACCAGATCATTGATGCAACTGCAGGACACGATTCATTGTGTTTCCTAGACGCCTATTCTGGATACCATCAGATTAGGCTGTAACAACGTTCATCACCCCATATAACCCTTTCTGCTTCAATGCTATGCTCTTCGGACTCAAAAACGCTGGGGCCACTTACCAACATATGATTCAAACATGCTTGGAAAAACAAATCGGCAAAACAGTCGAACTATATGTGGAGGACGTGGTCATCAAGACAAAACACGTCGAAACACTGGTCGACGACCTTCGCCTCACCTTCGAAAACCTCTGGACATGTGACATATGGCTCAATCCGGAGAATGTGTCTTCGGTGTCCCAGCCGGAAAATTGCTAGGGTTCATGGTTTCCCATTGAGGAATTGAAGCAAACCCAGCTAAGATAAGAACCTGGTAACAATTGGCTATACGAACCGAGCTAAAGCACGTCCAGAAACTAGTAGGGTTTGATGTCTACTACGCAACTTTATTCTTGTAGACTCGTGTTGGGCCTCCAAGCGCAGAGTTTTGTATGAAAGTAGCAATTTTCCCTCAAGTGGATGACCTAAGGTTTATCAATCCGTGGGAGGTGTAGGCTGAAGATGGTCTCTCTCAAACAACCCTGCAACCAAATAACAAAGAGTCTCTTGTGTCCCCAACACACCAAATACAATGGTAATTTGTATATGTGCACTAGTTCGGCGAAGATATGGTGATACAAATGTAGTAATGATAGTAGATATTGATTTTTGTAATAGTAACAATAAAAAACAGCAAGTTAGCAATTGATAAAACGGTATTCCGATTCTGAAAAGTGAGGCCTAGGGTGCATACATTCACTAGTGCAATCTCTCAACAATGCTAACATAGTTTGATCATATAACCATCCCTCAAAGTGCAATGAAGAATCACTCCAAAGACCCTATCTAGCGGAGAACATAAGACAGAATTTTTTTTAGGGTACGAAACCACCTCAAAACTATTCTTTCCGTTTGATCTATTCAAGAGTTCGTACTTAAATAACACAAAGCTAATCTTTCCATTCGATATATCCAAGAGTTCATACTAAAATAACACCAAAGAAAATTCAGATTTATAATATTCAATCAAACACAAAGAAATTCAAAGAGTGCCCCAAGATTTCCATCGGAGAAACAAGGACAAGAACGTGCATCAACCCCTATGCATAGATTACCCCAATGTCACCTCGGAAATCCGCGAGTTGAGTGCCAAAACATATATCAAGTGAATCAATACGATACTCCATTGTCACCATGAGTATTCAATTACAAGACATATATCAAGTGTTCTCAAATCTATAAAAGTATTCAATCCGATAACAACGAAATCTCAAAGGGAAAAAATCAATTCATCACAACAAGATAGAGAGGTGAAAACACCATATGATCCGACTATTTTAACATAGCCCGTGGTACATCAAGATCGTGACATCTCAAGAACACGATAGAGAGAGATTAAACACATAGCTACTAGTACAAACCCTCACCCCTGAGGGTGCACTACTCCCTCCTCATCATGGTGGCCGCCGGGATGATGAACATGGCCACCGGTGATGATTCCCCCCCACCGGCAGGGTGCCGAAACAAGGTCTAGATTGGATCTCAGGGATACAGAGGCCTTGCAGCGGTGGAACTTCTGATCTAGGGATACCCTGAAGGGTTTTGGAATATTTCGGAATCTACAGACCGAAGAGGCGGTTCAGGGGGCACTCGAGGTGGGCAGCACCTGGTGGGTGATGCTCCCCTCGAGCAGCCCCGCTAGGTGCTTCCTAGGCCCACTGGCTTTCTTCGGGCCCAAAAAAATCCTCGAGGTGTTTCGTTGCGTTTGGACTCCGTTTGATATTGGTTTCCTGCGATGTAAAAAACATGCAGAAAACATCAACTAGCACTGGGCACTATGTCAATAGGTTAGTACCAAAAAATGATATAAAATGACTACAGATGATTGTAAAACATCCAAGAATGATAATATAACAACATGGAACAATCAAAAATTATAGATAGGTTGGAGACGTATCAGGGTCCGTCGCGGCCCTAAGCCACTTCATCTCTAGATTAGGAGAAAAAGCATTACCACTCTACAAGCTACTAAGACACACTGACAGCTTTAAATGGACGGATGCTGCCACAACCAGATTGGAAGAAATCAAGGCCCTACTCGCAAGCAATCCAATCCTAGTTGCCGCAGGTGTTGGCGAGCCTATGTTGCTGTATATCTCGGCAACCAACCATGTAGTCAGTGCCATACTCGTCGTTCAATGAGGGTAAGAGGGAAATAAATTCCCAACCCAAAAACTAGTCTATTATGTATCAGATGTCCTTACACCATGCAAATCCCGATACCCCCACTACCAAAAGATAGCCTATACGATCTTCATGGCATCCCGAAAACTACGACACTATTTTCAAGAGTGTTCGATCATAGTGGCATCGAAAGTACCACTTAATCACATTATTAACAACAGGGACGCCACTGGCCGCATAGCGAAATGGGCCATTGAACCTTTACCATTCGAAATAGCATACAAGCCACACCGGGCTATTAAATCTCAGGTGCTAGCCGACTTTATCGCTGAATGGACAGAAGCCAAACTCCCTAAAGAATATAGTTCATACTCCTACTGGACTATGTACATTAACGGTTCCAAAATGCTAGCCGGATTGGGGCCTGGCGTCGTCTTGACAGGCCCCACCAGGGACACAGTCCGCTACGTGTTACAAATCATTTATACGGACTCCAACAACGCAGCCGAATATGATGCGCTCCTACATGGTCTTAGCATGGCGGTCTCCATGGGTACACAATGCCTCGAGGGGCACGGTGATTCAAACCTTGCAATATCCCAGGTCAATGGAGAGTTTGACGCAAAGTAACCACAAATAGCGGCATACCGAAGTGCCGTATTAAAAATATTAGCTCGGTTTGAGGGACTTGAATTCCATTACGTCAGATGAGGCAGTAACCAGGCAGCCGACATACTCGCTCGCATGGGTGCTAATTGTGACCCTGTCCCACCTAACACCTTTGTGGAAAGGCTTTTCAAGCCATCCGTAGTATGGCAGGGCGAGAGCAAAGAATCTAGTACGGACCTGGTCACACCCCTAGCGGCCCAACACAAGACAGATACCATCGAGGGATGGGATATAGAAATAACACCGTTTTCTCATGAGATCATGGCTGTTATCCCTCCATGAACCGAACCCTTCCTGGCCTACCTTAATAGGCAGGAGCTTCCCGACGATCAGAATGAAGCCCGTTGCATAGTTCGGCGCTCTAAAGACTTCAAAGTGCGCGAGGGTGAACTTTACAAAAAGAGCACTACCGGAGTCCTTCAAAGCTGCATCTCCGAAGAAGAGGGATGACAACTCTTGGAAGAAATACATGCTGGTCTGGGCGGTCATCATGCTGCAGCTCGGGCCCTCGTAAGCAAACCTTTCAGGACATGTTTTCTCTGGCCAACGGCCCGGGCAGACGCATAGGCTCTTGTCCAACGTTGTGTGGGCTGTCAGCTTTTTGCCAACCAAAGTCATATGCCTCCTACTACCTTAAGAACAATCGCCATTACCTGACCCTTCGTGGTCTGGGGGCTTGATATGGTTGGTCCCCTTAAAGGGGGTAGCCATGAAAAGAAATATTTACTGGTGATGGTCGATAAATTCACCAAATGGATAGAGGCCAAACCAGTAAAAACAGCTGAAGCAGGGCCAGTGATTGATTTTATATCCAGCGTGGTGCATCGTTACGGTGTCCCACACAGTATCATCACTGATAATGGCTGCAATTTTACAGCTAATGTGGTGAAAACCTTGTGCGCTAAGTTGGGCATCAAACTCGACTATGCATCCGTCTACCACCATCAAACAAATGGCCAAATTGAACGGGCCAATGGTATGATCATGAGCGGCATTAATCCCAGAGTAGTGCGCTCCTTACAAGAATCCGATAAGCACTGGGTTGAGGAACTCAACTCCGTACTCTGGGGGCTGCCGACCACGCCCAATCGAACGACTTGATACACACCTTTCTTTATGATGTATGGCGTAAAGTTTGTATTGCCATGCGATATTATTCATGACTCACCTTGAGTGCGCATGTACGAAGAGCGAGAAGCCGAACTAGATCGGTAGGATGACCTAGACGGACTTCAAGAGGAGCACGACGTTGCAAAGGCTCGTTCCGCACTCTATCAACAACAGGCCAGGCGATACCAAAGTAGGGAAGTGCGGGCTAGGACATACAATGTCGGAGAATTTGTTTTACGCCTCCCGGGAAACAAAAAGGACAAGCTTAAACTAAAATGGGAAGGCCCCTTCATCATAGATGAAGTCCTTACAGGAAGATCCTATTGCCTTCGCAGTGAAGTGGATAATCGCCTTGAGCCTAACCCATGGAAGTCCACGCGACTCCTAAGATTTTACGCATAGTTCAACTTCTTTATATTTTAATTTGACTAGGGTTTTCCCTCCCCCTCTCCTTATTTGTTTTTCCTTTTTACATCCCAGGGAGTGTTCGGATCTACCGTACTATTATGGGTACACATCTTTAAATGTATACACCCCATTATACTTGGGAGCTTCTTTAAGGAAGCTTTTTACTAAAAGCTTACAGCTTACATTGTCTATGTCGATTGATTTATACATCTTTTCCCATTATATGCACCTCTACGACTTAAGTTTTTGCCAAGCTGGGTTGCCACGCTCCTGTGTTTATACCCTATGTTCCCGATTGTTCGGCTAGGGTGTAAAGGGAGTACCTCTGTGATTTTTACAACCGGGTTATCCAGACCTGTACCTCGGATGGGTGAAGCCAAAAGCTAGCATTCTTAAGGGAATAATTGGTCGGAAAAGAACGACGGACTATTTTGCGTCTGCAAACAAATATAGAATAGGACGTCCGTAATTTGAGTACAAGCCTAGGCATGCATACTTAACCATGTCGACCCATGGAAAGGAATGCCTACCAGAACTATTTTCCTTGGAAGATGTTCCTTATGCTAAGCAGTAATATAACATAACTCCCCAAACACATTTTGTCTGTTCGAGCAATATGACCGGATTGCCAGGTTTCCCGACATACTAAATGTTTCTTATAGTATCAGGAAACACTCCAACTTCTTGGTTAGGAGGTTAAAGCCGAAGGCCTGCGATGGCAAATTTCTATGAGTTCGGTTGGAGATAAAATTTTGTTGATAAAGTAAATTGTTACATAGAATCAAACACCTACTCTTTTTTACATCATCTATAAGACTATCTAGCTTGCAGCCTTCTTGTGAATATTTCGCCGCAATCATCACTTGGTCATATACCAAGCTTATAGGAATTTATTTTCCATCCGGTCCCTGAGGTCCAACTCAAGCCATATGATTTGGATCGAGTCCGATGTAGCACGTCTTCACCATTGCCCATGCCTCTCGCGCACCTTCCCGGCCTGCGGACGTCTTCTATAACTCAAAGCGACGCCGAGAATCCTTGAACAGGTCTGCCAACCCCTCCATACTTTCGGGGGGGGGGTGGAATCGGATGGCCATAGAGCTTTAACATTACTCTTCATGGTTTTCGGGCCCGCTCGTGCACTTTCAACAGTTCTTTTAGAATGCTGCCTTGGAACCCGGAGACCTCTTCTTCGTGACGGTCGGTTAAAAGACCTAATAGAATAGCATTATCACATTTCGTATTATAGGACTGTATAAAGTCCTCCGGATGGTTCAAGAGTCATACCAAATATGCAGCCCTTTAACTTTTGGTTTTCCTTCTGCGCATCCGAGAGTTGATCCTTTAAGCTCTTTATCTCTTCGGCTTGCTTATTAAGTTCATCCTCTAGATTTTCCTTTTCGCATCCGGTCATCGGAGTGCTCTTCATCTCTTCAAGCTCGGCGACAACATCATTTAACTGTGTATGGTTTGTTTCAAGATCTTGGGACAGTGTGCTGTTCTTTTCTTTGAGAACCTGGGGTTAAAATGATCCTCAAATTGGTTATTCTTTACAGCTTTAAGTCTCGGGGGCTACTGGTACATATCTATTAATTTCTCACAAATTTTCACCTGTATATCCTTCGAGAACAGGTGATTAACTCTAGTAAGTCCATCAAGGGCAGCTCGGATATATGCGTCCACGGTGCTGAGGGCAGTAATTTACCGCTCAGAGAAAGTCGGGCACACAGGGTCTCTTTTAAGCGTCGATGATTCATCACACTCTCCACTTCGGAATTGGTGACACTAGAGAAAAAAGACACGTCCGTGACATTTTGGGCCGAACGAATTTTTCCTGTCATGCTTATGACACTTCTATGACGATAATTATGACAAAACCAGGTATCATCATAGATGTGGTGGGCTCCTACTTCTATGACAAAAAATCATGACAGAAAATGGGATTTTCGTCCTGGGCGGGCCAGAGACACACTTGCATGACATTCTTTGGGCTGTCCATGACGGAAAAAACCATGGTAGAAGCGAGGGCGAGGAAAATATCAGGGAGTTCCCAGTTACGGTGGGTGGTCGGGGGCTCTAACCGTGGTAGAAGCGGTGCGTGTTTCTCTCATACACGTACGCGCGTGGGTGTGAGGCGTTGGGCTCTAACTGAACCCGAGCGAAGCATTCGCCTAACTAAACCCGAGTGATTGCACTACAGGCTACACATTACTGAACCCGAGCGATCGATCGATGGCTGTTAACTGAAACCGATCGACCGATTCCTTCTCTACTGCTGCTGACTGAAGCCGATCGATGCTGCCTCTGGATGAACAGTAAGCCTTGTTGGGGGTGGGTGGATGAATAGTTCCTGGTGGGGGGTTGGATGAACATGACCCCATGGTGTTGCCGCTGGATGAACAGGACCCCGATCGATCGAGTCGGTTGGGGGGATGAACATGACCCCGTGGAGGGCTGGATGAACAGGACCACGTTGAGGGCTGGTTGAACAGTAGGCGGTGGAGGGCTGGATGAATAGTAGCCCATGGAGGGGTGGTTGAACAGGACCCCGTGGAGAGGACTGGTTGGACAGTAGGCGGTGGTGAAGCGTGCGGTAGAGGCTGGATGGACAGGAGCCCGTGGATGAACAGTCATAGGTGGAGGCTGGAGGAGGTCGACGGTGGATTAACAGTAGCCCGTGGAGGCTGGAGGAGGTCGACGGTGGAGATGAACAGTATCCCATGGAGTCCCGTTTTGGGGTACGCCACACCCCTCCCAATGAACAGGACCCCCGTTTCGACCGTTGCGCTCCAACACAAGTCTGTTTCCTCCGTTTTATGGTACACCACACCACTCCCGATCAATAGGACCCTGTTTCGACCGTAGGAGGTCCAAAGAAGTCCGTTCCCTCTGTTTTGCGTTACGCCAGACCCCTCCAGATGAACAGGATCCCGTTTCGACTGTGGCCGGTCGAACACAAGGCCGTTTCCACTGTTCTGCGATACACTAGGCCTCGTTTCCATCTGCTGTTCCATCCAAGCCTGTTGGCTCCCGATGAACACGACGTATTACGACCCAGTCGGTTGCCTCCTGATGAACATGCCGTTTGTTTCTCCGTTCCGACCCAGTCGGTTCGCTGCCCGATGAACATGATGGCGTTGTTGCCGTCCGTTGCCTCTCCATGTACACAAGCCCTGGCTGTCCGCATATATATGCGCGAGTACGCGCTTGAGACCCTTCTCATATGTACATACGTGGTTGTATTTTCTTTCTTGCACCCTGGCCGCAGTAAGTACGTGTACATGCTACGTGCGCGCCTCTACTACGACACGTGTGTGCCTCTACTATGACACGTGCCCTTCCCTACATGGCCATGGTTCATCGCTGCAGCCTGCAGACAGACCGATCATATGTATGTACACGTTCGTGACCGGAATGATAATGCTATGTACACCTCGACCATGTGGGTCCCGACTGTCAGGCACTTCCTTGTGTGGGAAGATGTAGCTGGTGGGTCCCAGCAGTAAGGGGGCGAATCATTTCTTTGCGCCCGTAATATGGACGAACTTCCTTGCGTGCGAAGATATAGCTGGTAGGTCCTAGCAGTCAGGGGGGAAACGTTTTTTTTCGTGAAATATGGTGGCTCATCCGGTGGGACCCTGCTGTCAGGTGGAGGAATCATTATTTTCCATGTAATAAGGAGGCACTTCCTTGCGGCGGCCGTGGACCCAGCTGTTAGCCTCTCCACATACAATACTCTTCCGATGGAAGTCGGTCGTTGACCACATTGACCACGCCACGCCAAGAGCACCAAGGCGGTGGACGATGGCAAGGCCTAGGAAGGGGACAACGCGGAACCGGGGAAGACGCGGCAGTGGATGCCCACGCGTAGAAGAGTACGAGGGTTCACTGGTTCGGCTGCGGTGTGAGGCTGTCGTCGCCGCAAAATAATAGGGGTGTAGGTTAGTGGAGGGATGGCCTGGCCAGTGATGAGAGTAGTAGGGGGAGGTGAGGCCTCCGCGGCAGCACAGTCGGCCACGGGAGGCAGGACTAGGCTGCACGACCGACGCTGCTTTGGGTGGCTGGAGCAAGAAGACGAGAGGTTGAAGAAGCACAATAGCCCTTGGATAGACATCGTACGGTCATTGGAGCTAGAATCGTTCATATTGACTAAGTTGACAAAGCCCTTCGTCCTCGTCAACTTAGTAGGCCCAGAAGTCAGCCTCCCACTATGCTGGGTCCCAGCTAGCAGGGGGAGTATTCATTTTTTTGTGTGTAATAAGGAGGAACTTCCTTGCGTGCGGCCCTTTCGGTGGGTCCCAGATGTCAGGTGGAGGAATCATTATTTTACGTGTAATAAGGAGGCATTTCCTTGCGTGCGGCCATGGACCCAGGTGTCAGCCTCTCCACGTACAGTCCACTTCAGATGCATGTCGGTCATTTGCCATGTTGACCACGCCATGCCAAGAGCACCAGGGCAGTGGACGACGGCGAGAGCTAGGAAAGGAACGACACGGAGCCAGGGAAGACTCGGCAGTTGTTTCCCACACGGAGGGGAGTAAGACTGTACGAGAGTTTACTGGTTCGTCTGCCATCGCCGGAGAATAACAACAGGTGTGGGTGAGTAGAGGGATGGCTAGGCCAACGATAGGAGTACGGTGGGATGGTGAGGCCTGCGCGGCAGCATAGCCGGCCGCGGGAGGAGGGAGCAGGCAGTCCAACCGGCGCTTGTTCGATCGACTTGAGCAGGAAGAGCAGAGATTGAAGAAGCATGATGGCCATTAGATGGACATCCAACAGTCACTGCTTGTGCGTCAACCTATATTTTAGGAAAGCCTCAAATCTGTGGAAAACAACATACAACCCATCTGCCATTATTTCTAATAATTTACATCCCATTTGCTAATTCTTTACGTTTTTTTGGAGCCCATATTCTTCTTGTTAGCATTACAACCCATATTGTGGCCACGGTTAAAAAATTATACGAAATTTTGCATATTTCAGTGCGGTCCGAACGGTCTTTAATCCCAAATTTTCGAGTCAGATTCAAACTGATTTTAAAAATAAATGTATATCAATATAAAATCCAACAAATTGTCCATGCATAAAAATCAATGCAATTTAAAATATCGAAATGAAAAAAGAAATTTGAAACTAATTGCCGGTTTGATGCATTTTAAAAATGTACAGCCCATTTCTCATTACTGATAGGCCATTTTCTCGGCCAACCGAATGAAGCTTTCCTCTCTTGAAAGATTTGCAGCCCAAAAGTCCTAACAAAATGACTTAATTGTCAAATCACAAAAAAACTGGGCTAGCCATTTTCACAAAGAAAAGAAAACTAGTGGGGTGGTCTGTGGTAAACACAAAAGAAAATGTTGTCTAGATAGGCCAGAGTGCCCCGCACAACCCAGTTGACACCCTGCTTCCGTCTCAAAAACAAATTAGATAAATGCCACTCCAATTATGGCGATTCATAAAAATGCCACTGCAATTTCCAAACTTTGAAAAATGCCACTGCAATTTTTGCAAACTTTGAAAAACGCCACTCCAAGTTTTGCAAACTTTGAAAAATGCCACTCCACTTTGCAAACTTTGAAAAACGCCACTCCAGACTTCGAAAACTGCCACTAGAAATGGCATGAAGTGGCATTTTTCAAAGTTTGAAAATTGCAGTGGCATTTCTCGGGATCACCAGATTTGGAGTGGCATTTATCAAATTAACCCAAAAGAAAAATAACTGGGCGAGCTGCTGGGTCACCGGTGTCAGCCGCTCGTTGTGCAATTCTCTCGTTTATTTACTACTTTGACAATGGCATGGGACCCAGATGTCAGAAATCCATTAGGAGGAGCCATTTTTTATTGGCTTGACATAAGGAAGCACTTGCTTGCGTACTACCATGACCTTGGTGGGTCCCTGATGTCATCCTCTCCACGTATAATCATCTCCTGATTGTGTACACGTCAACCTGGTAGGCCCACAAGTCAGCCTCTAAACCCATGGCGGACCAATAGAAACCATTAAAAAATAATAGCCCATTCCATACGTTCAAACCGAAAGTTCAACATTCAAAGCAAAGTAACAAGTCTAATCCAGATATATAGAGTAGAACTTCCACGTTGACAACTGATAACCCACAAGTGTAGGGGATAATTGTAGCCTCTTTCGATAAGTAAGAGTGTCGAACCCAATGAGGAGCTAAAGGTAGAACAAATATTCTCTCAAGTCCAATCTGCCACTGATACGACTCTACGCATGCTTAGTGTTCGCTTTACCTAGAACAAGTATAAAACTAGAAGTACTTTGTAGGTGTGATAGGATAGGTTTGCAAGATAATAAAGAGAACGTAAATAAAAGCTAGGGGCTGTTTAGATAAAGATGCAATAAAGTAAATATAGCAAGTGTGAAAAGTGGTGGTAGGAGTTGTGAAATTGTCCCTAAGCAATTGACTATGTTACTAGACCGGTAATCACTATTGCAATTCTATTTGAGGGAGAGCCATAAGCTAACATACTTTCTCTTCTTGGATCATATGCACTTATGTTTGGAGCTCTAGCAAGCATCCGCAACTACTAAAGATCATTAAGGTAAAACCCAACCATAGCATTAAAGTATCAAGTCCCCTTTATCCCATACGAAAACAACCTACTTACTTGGCTCTGTGCTTCTGTCACTCACGCCACCCACCATAAGCAAATCATGAACATATTGCAAACCCTAAAGTGGGGATCCCTCATGCTTGCGTGACACAGAGAGCACCATAGGACAACACCAATAATAAAACATGCAACTCAAACCAATCATAGGAATTCATCAATCATTGATAGGACAATTGAAATCTACTCAGACATCATAGGATGGCAACACATCATTGGATAATAATATGAAGCATAAAGCACCATGTTCAAGTAGAGGGTACAGCGGGTTGCGGGAGAGTGGACCATTGAATATAGAAGGGGGAAGGTGATGGAGATGTTGATGAAGATGGCGGAGGTGTTGGTGTAGATCGCGGTGATGATGATGGCCCCCGATGGCACTCCGGCGCCATAAGAAGCAAGGGGGAGAGAGCCCCCCTTCTTCTTCTTCTTCTTCCTTGACCTTCTCCCTAGATGGGAGAAGGGTTTCCCCTCTGGTCCTTGGCTCCCATGGCTTGGGAGGGGTGAGAGCCCCTCCGAGATAGGATCTATCTCTCTGTCTCTCTCTATTTATGCGTTTCAGAATTCTGCCCTCGCACCGTTTCTTTTATATCCGGAGATCCGTAACTCCGATTCGATTGAAACCTTCGCCCAGATCTTTTTCCAAAAATAGCTTTCTTGCGGCCAAATAAAGGCATCAACCACCTTACGAGGGGCCCGAGAGGGTGGGGGGCGCGCCCACCTGGAGTGGGCGTGGGCCCCTGTCCCATGGCCACCTCGGGCACTGTCTCGCGTTGATTTTACTTCCCAAAAATCACAAATATTCCAATAATTCTCCGTATGTTTTTATCCCGTTTGGACTCCGTTTGATATGGGGTTTCTGCGAAACATAAAACATGCAACAGACAGGAACTGGCACTGGGCACTGGATCATTATGTTAGTCCCAAATAATAGTATAAAAAGTTGCCAAAAGTAAATGAAAGTTGTAGAACATTAGCATGGAACAATCAAAAATTATAGATACGACAGAGACGTATCAGCATCCCCAATCTTAATTCCTGCTCGTCCTCGAGTAGGTAAATGATAAAAAAGATTATTTTTTATGTGGAATGCTACCTAGCATAATCTTCATCATATATCTAATCATGACATGAATATTAAGACACGAGTGATTCAAAGTAATAGTCTATCATTTGACATAAACGATAATACTTCGAGCGTACTAATAAAGAAATCATGTCTTTTCAAAACGACAAGGTCAAACCAAGCTTATCCCTACAAAATCATATAGTTTGGCCATGCTTCATTTTTGTCACACAAAATGCTCCCATCATGAACAACCCCGATGACAACCGAGCAATTGGTTCATACTATTTAATGCGCTTCTGGTTTTTCAACCCTCACTCAATACATGAGCGCAAGCCATGGATATAGCACTATAGGTGGAATATAATATGATGATGGGGGTTTATGTGGAGAAGACAAAAAGGGAGAAAGTCTCACATCGATGCGGCTAATCAACGGGCTATGGAGATGCCCATCAATTGATGTCAATGCGAGGAGTAGGGATTGCCATGCAACGGATGCACTAAGAGCTATAAGTGTATGAAAGCTCAAACTGAAAACTAAGTGGGTGTGCATCCAACTTGCTTGCTCATGAAGACCTAGGGCATTTTGGAAGCCCATCGTTGGAATATACAAGCCAAGTTCTATAATGAAAATTCCCACTAGTATATGAAAGTGACAATGTAGGAGACTCTCTATATGAAGAACATGGTTCTACTCTGAAGCACAAGTGTGGTAAAAGGATAGTAACATTGCCCCTTTTCTTTTTCTTCTTTTTTTTCCTTTTTTTGCGGGCTTCTGGCCCCCTTTTTTATTTAGGCTTCTTTGGCCTTTCCTTTTTTTCATTTTCTTTTTTTCTTTTTTTACGGGGCAATGCTCTATAATGATGATCATCACACTTTTATTTACTTACAACTCAATATTACAACTCGATACTGGAACAAAGATATGACTCTATATGAATGCTTCCAGCAGTGTACCGGGATGTGCAATGATCTAGCGTAGCAATGACATAAAAAACAGACAAGACATGAAAACATCATGCTAGCTATCTTACTATCATGCAAAGCAATATGACAATAAATGCTCAAGTTATGTATATGATGATGATGGAAGTTGCATGGAAATATATCTCGGAATGGCTATGGAAATGCCACGATAGGTAGGTATGGTGGCTATTTTGATGAAGATATAAGGAGGCTTATGTGTGATAGAGCATATCGTATCACGGGGTTTGGATGCACCGGCGAAGTTTGCACCAACTCTCGAGGTGAGAAATGGCAATGCGCGGTACCGAAGAGGCTAGCAATGATGGAAAGGTAAAAGTGCGTATAATCCATGGACTCACATTAGTCACAAAGAACTCATATACTTATTTAAAAAGTTTATTAGACCTCGAAGCAAAGTACTACTACACATGCCCCTAGGGGATAGATTTGTAGGAAAAGACATCGCTCTTCCCCGACCGCCACTCATAAGGAAGACAATCAAAGAAACACCCAATGCTTCAAATTTGTCACACAACTGTTACCATACGTGCATGCTACGGGACTTGCAAACATCAACACAAGTGTCTCTGCAATCCACAACAACCCACTAGCATGAATATAATATCACCATCTTTATATCGCAAAACTATTGCAAGGAATCAAACATATCATATTTAGCGATCTACAAGTTTATATAGGATTTTATGACTAACCATGTGAATGACCAATTCCTGTCATCTCTCTAAATAGATATAAGTGAAGAAAGAGAGTTTAATTCTTTCTACAAAAGATATGCCCATGCTCTAACAAATATAAGTGAAGCAAAAGAGCATTCTACAAATGGCGGTTTTCTATGTGAAGAGAAACATGCAATCTAGACTTCAAAAGATATAAGTGAAGCACATGAAGCATTCTATAAAGCCATACTCAAAAGATTTAAGTGAAGTGCAATGAGCATTCTATAAATCAACCAAGGACTATCTCGTACCATCATGGTGCATAAAAGAAAAATGAAAACTAAATGCAAAAGACGCTCCAAGACTTGCACATATCGCATGAACGAAACGAATCTGAAAACATACCGATACTTGTTGAAGAAAGAGGGGATGCCTTCCGGGGCATCCCCAATCTTAGACGCTTGAGTATACTTGAATAATTCCATGGGGTGCCTTGGGCATCCCCAAGCTTGAGCTCTTTCTTCTCTTCCTTTTCCTCATATCGAGACCTCCTCGATCAAACACTTCATCCACACAAAACTTCAATAGAAAACTCGGTAAGATCCGTTAGTACACTAAAGCAAATCACTACTCTAAGTACTGTTGAAAACCAATTCATATTTTGTTTTTTCATTGTTTCTACTTTAATATAGCTTTTTCATGGCTTCATCCACTGATAGAAATTGATAGTTTCATCAAAACAAGCAAACTATGCATCAAAAACAGAATCTGTCAAAAACAGAAAAGTCTGTAGCAATCTGAACATTCACCATACTTCTGTTACCCCAAAAATTCTACCACAATTAGAAAAAAATAAACACTTTGCATAGAAAGAGAGTGCAAAAATAATCAGAACCGTTTGAAGTTCCAGTAATAAATGTAAAATCACGCACTACAGCCAAAGTTTCTGTCTTGCACCGTACAAACCAACAAGTATTGTAAACATCCTAAAGGCAAACCTTGGCACATTATTTTTATAATACAATGGAACTGTACAAGGGGATAATTATTTTTGATAAAAAGTTTCTGCAATTAAGATTCACGAAGTTTCCGTGAGCATGAACAAAGTTCAAGTATCTCTCCCACTTCCACAATGCTTGTCTTTCTCACTTTCACTTTCCTTTTTGAAAAAGTTTTGGGTTCCCCTCTTTATTTTTTTGTTTTCAAACTATATAAAAGCACTCAACAGAAATAAATGACTCTCTAAAACTTCCGGGTTGTCTCCCTGGCAGCGCTTTCTTTAAACCATTAAGCTAGGCATATAGTGCTCAAGTAATGAATCCACCCAGATCCCAAGGTATATCAAAGCCAATTTTAATTAACAATGATTTGTAATTTAGTAGTGAGCACAAGGTAACATATATCATGCAACAACGAAGTCTAACTCTTTTCCTATGCATCGACATGTCATAAAAGAACAATTCATGCACACCTAGTAAAGGCCAATGCATAGTATAAGCAGTTTCTTGCAATTTTATCATATTGGAAACATAGAGAGGTGGATATATAGTTCCTCTCTCATAATAATTGCAAGTTTGAGCACCAAGCACATGCATATTATATCTATCAAAATCATAATGTGCAACGTTAAAAGGCAACCCATCAATATAATCCTTAATAAGCACAAACTTCTCCGATATCATGCGTGGGTGCAATAGCAACAATTTCATGTTTAACATAAGAAACTATAGCAAGTTCATCAACATAAGCATAATTCATATTGGCATATTGGCCACAAGCATATCAAGCATCATCAAAAAGGGATATTTCATATGAATTAAATGGATCATAACAATCATCATAGCAATCATCCTTCGGTAAGCACGAAAGGGAATTAAACAATGTATGAGTTGAAAAGTTACTCTCATTTGAAGGGGGGCACGGGTGATCAATCCGCTGTTCCTCCTTTTGTTCTTCACTCTCCTCCTCATCTTTTTCATCCAATGAGCTCACAGTTTCATCAATTTCTTCTTCCATAGACTCCTGCAAAATATTAGTCTCTTCTTGTACAGCGGAGACTTTCTCAATAAATGCATCAATATTGTAGTTATATTCATAATTTTCATAGCATTATTACAATATAGCATAATTTTTAGGCCTATAAACATCATCATCTAAAGCTTCATACTTTTCAAACAAAGATTCAATTTCATAAGCACCCTTAAAAGCAACGAATTCTTCTATTTGTTCCACATCATAGTAATCATATATACCATTAGCATCAGAAGCCAAGGTTTTATCATCATTAAATTTGCATGAAAAGGGAAGGTGTGGAGCCTTCATCCTAGAGCAACAAGTGATATCATAGTTCAAGCATAGTTGCCTAGCATACCAACGCAACATATAAATTTGATCCCATAATAGTTTCCCTTTTTGTGTCAAGCGATAATCCCTAAAGTGTTCACATTGATCCAACGTGTCTCCCATAACAAAATTGAATGGGGTTTTCTCAAGATTATCAAAGTAGTACATAATATCTTGAACATAATGAGCATCGAGGGTTTTAGGAGGTTCCCCATCTCCATGAGTAGCAAGTACACCAATTTTTTTTGGTATTTCGTGTTCCATGTCCATAACTAAAGATAGAAAAAAACTAAGAACAATAAATAAAAATTACTTAGTGATAAAGTAAACAAGCACACACGAGAATATTCACCCCACGCTATGACTCCCCGGCAACGGTGCCAGAAAAAGGTCTTGATAACCCACAAGTGTAGGGGATATATGTAGCATCTTTCGATAAGTAAGAGTGTCGAACCCAACGAGGAGCTAAAGGTAGAACAAATATTCTCCCAAGTCCTATCTGCTACTGATACGACTCTACGCACACTTAGTGTTCGCTTTACCTAGAACAAGTATAAAACTAGAAGTACTTTGTAGGTGTGATAGGATATGTTTGCAAGATAATAAAGAGCAGGAAATAAATGCTAGGGGCTGTTTAGATAAAGATGCAATAAAGTAAATATACTGAGTGTGAAAAGTGGTGGTAGGAGTTGTGAAATTGTCCCTAAGCAATTGACTACGTTACTAGACCGGTAATCACTATTGCAATTCTATTTGAGGGAGAGGCATAAGCTAACATACTTTCTCTTGTTGAATCATATGCATTTATGACTGGAACTCTAGCAAGCATCCGCAACTACTAAAGATCATCAAGTTAAAACCCAACCATAGCATTAAAGTATCAAGTCCCCTTTATCCCATACGCAAACTACCTACTTACTCGGGTCTCTGCTTCTGTCGTTCACGCCACCCACCATAAGAAAATCATGAACATATTGCAAGCCCTACAGAGGGGATCCCGCACGCTTGCGCGACACAGAGAGCACCATAGGACATCACCAATAATAAAACATGCAACTCAAACCAATCATAGCAATTCATCAATCACCGATAGGACAACGGAAATCTACTCAGACATCATAGGATGGCAACACATCATTGGATAATAATATGAAGCATAAAGCACCATGTTCAAGTAGAGGGTACAACGTGTTGCGGGAGAGTGGACCGTTGAATCTAGAAGGGGGAAGGTGATGGAGATGTTGATGAAGATGGAGGAGGTGTTAGTGTAGATCGTGGTGATGATGATGGCCCCCGGTGGTACTCCGGCGCCACCGGAAGCAAGGGGGAGAGAGCCCCCCTTCTTCTTCTTCTTCCTTGACCTTCTCCCTAGATGGGAGAAGGGTTTCCCCTCTGGTCCTTGGCTCCCATGGCTTGGGAGGGGCGAGAGCCCCTCCGAGATTGGATCTATCTCTCTGTCTCTCTCTGTTTCCGCGTTTCGAAATTCTGCCCTGGCATCGTTTCTTTTATATCCGGAGATCCGTAACTCCGATTGGATTGAAACCTTCGCCCATATCTTTTTCCAAAAAATTAGCTTTCTTGCGGCCAAAGAAGGGCATCAACCGGCTTACGAGGGGCCCAGGAGGGTGGGGGGCGCACCCACCTGGAGTGGGCGTGGGCCCCTGTCTCGTGGCCACCTCGGGCACCGTCTCGCGTTGATTTTATTTCCCAAAAATCATAAATATTCCAAAATAATTCTACGTCCGGTTTTATCCCGTTTGGACTCCGTTTGATATGGGGTTTCTGTGAAACATAAAACAGGCAACAGACAGGAATCGGCACTGGGCACTGGATCAATATGTTAGTCCCAAAAAATTGTATAAAAAGTTGCCAAAAGTATATGAAAGTTGTAGAATATTGGCATGGAACAATCAAATATTATAGATACGACGGAGACGTATCAACAACCATCATAGCCAAGTTAACTATCTACTCCCACTAATACTATAGTAGTGTACAAGTACTAACTTACTCTTAATTAAGTAGACGATGTCGGCCGCCATCTGCAGTACACGCTAAACGCCGGCACCGACGTCCTCTACCTCGCCTCGGACTTGCCAGGTGCGATAGGGTGTGTTTCACGCGCTCGTTTGCCATTTCCATGCCGGCGTGGTCGACCGAAGCTTCGGCTTCCAAGCGGGAAACCCACTTGACGAGGTGGTAGTAAAATTCAGTGTCGCGAATGAGGGAGTCCTGGATAAGGGGGTATCCGGACAGCCGGACTATATACCTTGGTCGAGCTGTTGGACTATGAGGGTACAAGATAGAAGACTTCATCCTGTGTCCGGATGGGACTCTCCTTGGCGTGGAAGGCAAGCTTGGCAATTCGGATGTAGATCTCCTTCTCTGTAAACCGACTCTGTGTAACCCTAGCCCCCTCCGGTGTCTATATAAACCGAAGGGTTTAGTCCATAGGACCCAACAACAATCATACCCGCTAGCTTCTAGGGTTTAGTCTCTCTGATCTCGTGGTAGATCAACTCTCGTAATACTCATATCATCAAGATCAATCAAGCAGGAAGTAGGGTATTGCCTCCATCGGGAGGGCCCGAACCTGGGTAAACATCGTGTCCCCAGTCTCCTGTTACCATTAGCCTTAGATGCACAGTTCGGGATCCCCTACCCGAGATCCACCGGTTTTGACACCGACATTGGTGCTTTCATTGAGAGTTCCACTGTGTCGTCGCGATAAGGCCTGATGGCTCGTCTCGTTGTCATAGACAACATCACCTCCGGGGGAGCCCTGGCTTTAGGCCAAACTCTCCGGATGGGCGGCTTCGTCATGGCCACCCGATCGGCAGTTGCGCCGACGATGACTTCTCAGGTCATTAAAAATAGCCTCCATGTTGATTCGGAATTGGCCGAACAGATGGACCCAATGGAGCTCTTCTCCCTCAATGAGCTCTTGGATCGCATCGCCGCCCTGGGGGTCGCTACGGACTAGGACCGAATCGGGCTTAAACCTGATCAAAGGGAGATTTGCTCTCCACCGGTCACCCACGAGATAGCGGTAGTGGAATAGCATCGCCCTAGTTCCCCCCCCCCCCACTTTGAGGATGAACTATGTCCGGATTTCCGACCTCTCCAAACCAGACACCCGCTCGCGGGAGGACATGATCCTGGTCCCGGACTTAGGATCGGGGGGCGGGCCAAAGAAATCGGGCAACGTCCCAGAACCCGAGCCGTTAAGCTCGGAAGCTTCTTTGCCCCTGGGTCCCAGATCGGGTCGGGATTTGGATTCAAATCCGCCCACCCACCCAGATATACCCAATCCCTCCCATATCATACAAGAGCCCCAAGAAACAGTACATCATTACTGGGCCAGATTCCTCCTTGTGATAAACAGGGTCAAGGACTATCGCGAGGCAGACACAATCTCCCTCTTTTGCAGACATTGCATGGACAAGGGGATTCTCAACGCTATAAGTAGCTGTCAAATAGTACACTTTGCTGACTTAGCGGCCATAGTGCAAAAGTACTGCGCGATGGAGAGCGCCTGGAAAACCCAAACAAGTTTTTGGGACAATCCGGGTCTAGCCAAATCCCCTGTCCGAACTAAAAGGGTAAACTCTCATAAGTCACCCGATTCAAGTACCAAAAAAATAATGCCCGCCGCAAGGCGCGGAACCGTATTGGAAGAATGGCTAAATGGGTCGTGCAGGATTCATAGCACACCGGACACTACGCCAACGCATAGCCTTAGAGCATGTTGGATACTCTGGCAGGTAGCAAAAAGCAGCAAGGATCTCCTCATAAAGCATCCCACCGGAGACAACAATACGGTATTTACAGTCTTCAAGACTGTCGCCTCAAATAATAGGCGCAAGCGAGCTCAGCGCAGCCTCGCAGAAGTTTGCCACGTGGCAACAATAAACCCATGGAACGACACGGCTATAACCTACAATGCCAGTGACGAACCCCAATTTCGGACAGTTCGAGCACCAGCCGCTTTGGTCCTTAGACCAATCGTGGATGGCTTCAGGCTTACTAAAGTGATCATGGACGGCGGAAGCGGACTAAAACTCATCCATGAGGAAACCCTCAACAAGATGGAAATCGACAAGAGCCACATTGAACGAAGCAGTACGACCTTCAGGGGAATTATCCCTAGTCGAGAGGCACAATGCGCGGGAAAAATCAGACTAGATGTGGCATTCGGCACACCAGAGAATTACAGGTCCGAAGAAATTACATTCCAAGTAGCCCTATTCAGCAGCGGATACCACGCCCTCTTGGGGCGGGACGCATTCACGAGTTTTCCGGCTATACCCCATTACGGGTACATGAAGCTCAAAATGCCCAGGCCCAACGGAATCATCACTCTAGCTAGTGATCCGGATGTCTCACTCCGCGCCGAAAATAAAACGGCCGCCCTCGCCTTGGAGGCATTATCAGAAGCCCTCGCGGCCGAAGAACTGACAACACTATGAGCAACAGTTAACAGAGACGACGTGATACTCGACAAGCGACCTAAATCCACCTCCTTCAAGCCAGCGGACGAGATAGTCAAATTCCAGGTCCACCCAAGAGACCCTTCGAAGACAGCTTCCATAGGAACACAGCTGAACCCCACAATAGATGCCGCACTGTGATACTTCCTGCGCGAAAATTGGGATATTTTCACCTGGCACCCTTCAGACATGCCGGGCATCCCACGCGGACTGGCCGAACACAACCTCAATATACTAAAAGGATACAAGCCAGTCAAGCAGACTCTTAGACGCTTCTCAGAGCCTAAGCAGCAAGCCATGGGAGAAGACCTAGCCAAGCTACTTGAGGCTGGATTCATCAGAGACATCAAACATCCGGATTGGCTAGCAAACATGGTAATGGTACCAAAAAAAGGACAAATCCTGGCACTTGTGTGTCGATTTCAAAGACCTCAATAAAGCTTGCCCCAAGGATCCGAAAATGGCGGCCTATCGTAATGTCGTCCTCAAAATATCAGCGGTTCGAGGGGCTCGAATACCACCATGTGGTTAGAGAAAACAATCAAGCGGCCGATATACTCGCCCACATCGGCGCTCGACGCGACCCCGTCCCACCCAACATCTTCTTAGAAAGGTTGTTCAAGCCATCCGTGGCATGGGAAGGGGAGTCCGACACTATTAGTCCGGCTCCAAACACAACCCCAGATTCTGAACCTTCAGACATAATCGGAGGCTCTGCCACCGAAATAACATCTTTGGACCACGAGATAATGGCTGTCATCGCCCCGTGGACCGAGCCCTTCTTGGCCTACCTTAATAGGCAAGAGCTCCCCGAGGACCAAAATGAGGCATGTTGTATTGTGCGACGCTCTAAAGCCTACAAAGTCCATGAAGGAGAACTCTACAAGAAGAGCCCCACCGCAGTGCTCCAACGATGCATCTCCGAAGAGGAAGGGCGGCAGCTCTTAGCCGAAATCCATGGCGGACTAGGCAGACACCACGCGGCAGCCCGAGCTCTCGTGAGAAAGGCTTTCCGGACATGATTCTACTGGCCGACAGCCCGGGCGGACACACAGGACATTGTCCAACATTGCGTTGGTTGTCAACTATTTTCCAATCAGAGCCATATGCCCCCTACCGCTCTCCAAACCATCCCCATAACTTGGCCCTTCGCGGTTTGGGGGCTGGATATGGTGGGATCCCTTAAAGGGGGAAGCCATAAGAAAAAATACTTATTGGTCATGGTGGATAAGTTCACAAAATGGATAGAAGCCAAACTAGTTAAAACGGCCGAATCCGGACCGGTGATAGACTTCATCTCGGAGGTTCTACACCGTTACAACGTCCCCCACAGTATCATCACTGGCAATGGCTAGATTTTTACAGCCGAGGAGGTGAAATCCTGGTGTGGCAAAATGGGCATTAAGCTTGACTACGCCTCTGTCTATCACCCCCAAACAAACGGTCAGGTCAAACGTGCAAATGATCTTATTATGAGCGGCATGAAACCCAGACTAGTGCGATCCTTGAAGAAATCAGACACGCATTGGGTCGAGGAACTCGACTCCATATTCTAGGGGCTGCAGACCACGCCGAATCACACCACTGGATACACACCATTTTTTATGGTGTATGACGCAGAGGCAGTACTGCCCTGCGATATAATTCATGACTCACCTCGTGTGCGCATGTACGAAGAGAAGGAAGCCGAGCTAGACCGGCAGGACAACTTAGATGCTTTGGAGGAGGAGCGTGATGTCGCTAAAGCCCGTTCCGCATTCTATCAGCAACAGGCGCGAAGGTATCAAAGCAGAGAAGTACGGGCCAAGACTTATAACATTGGCGAATTCGTTCTACGCCTAGCTGAGAAGAAGAAGGACAAGCTCAAATCCAAGTGGGAAGGACCCTTCATCATTGATAAAGTTCTCACCGGAGGAGCGTACCGTCTGCGCAACACCTCTGATAATAGACTCGAGCCGAACCCATGGTAGGCGGCCAGACTCCGGAGATTCTACTCCTAGCGCCGAACCAAGTGTTCGTCTCCTAATCTCCGCCCCTTCGATTATGTTATTTTTCCTCCTTCCTCGCCCCTTTTTCCTTTTTTTACAGCCTTATAACTGTACGGCTGCCCTAGGCACTCCGGCCGCATTATGCGTGCACACTATACCTGGGGGCTTCCTATTCGGAAGCTAAATATAATCACTTTAATGGCTTCTTGCCAACCACATATGCATTTTTTTTCCATATCTGCCTTTTCTTCACCATTATATGCATCGATATGACTTAAGTTTTGGCCATGCTGGGTTGCCTAGCTCTTGTATTTTTGCCCTACGTTCTCGTTAATTCGGCTAGGGCATAAGGGGAGCACCTCTGCGATTGTTACTGCCAGTTGAGCCGGATCTGTACCTTAGACTGGGTGAAGCTGAAAGCTAGAGTTCTGAAGGGAATATTTGCTCGATGAACAAAATATGTTCTCGTTTCTAACAATGAAAATACCCAGATGCTTTGTTTCCTGTGTTCTTGTGCGCAGTTCGGACATGCACATCGATGCATGCGTACTCAGAGAAAGGAACCCCTAACGGAACTATTCTCTCTGGAAGATGTTTCTTACTATCCATGTAATATAACATAACTAGTTGGGTACTTGTCTGTTCAAGCACTTATGACCCCTACGCCTGGTTTCCACGCATACCCCGGTTTCTTATTACTGTGTGGGTATTCGGATACACCCCGGACTGTCGGATCCGGGGGCTGAAGCGAAAAGGTCCGCCATGACAAATGATTTTCAACCCAGCTAGGGAGTACATGAGCCCATTCAAAATTACATAATCATATGGACTGGTTTTAGTCCTCCTCTATACCATCCAACATGTTGTGTAGCTTACAATCCTGCTGGGAATACTTTGCAGCTAATGCTACTTGATCATATACCAAACTAACGGGTATCTCTTGTCCATCTGGCCCAACCGGTCCAACTTCGGCCATATGGTTCGGGTCAGCCTTGGCGTATCGCTTCTTCACCATGGCCCAAGCTTCTCTCGCACCTTGCCGGTAGGCTGATATCTTTCATAGTCGGATGCGCCGCCATGCTCCTTTGAGCATCTCTACAAGTCCGCGCATGCCTCCTGGTAGGGAAGCAGACGGCCACAAAGCCTGGGCAATACCCTGCATCACCTGCCGACCTCGTTCGTGCAGTTGTGAAAGCTCTTGCAGCATATCGCCTACAGACCCGGGCATCTCCTCTTCAGGGCGTCCTGTCAACATACCTGCAGACATAACTCTCTCAATACGCCTCCCTGCCGAACTATACCATAGTTCATTCAAGCACGTACTATAAATGCCACATCGAAGCCTCCGGTTCTCCTTCACGGAGTCCGCGAGCTGAGCCCGAACATCTTTCAATTCACGGACTGGCAAAACGATGGAATCCTTTTGGAAGGTTGGAACCCCAACATTACTTACGTGCGATGCGGGTAGCAGTCCGTGATAATCCGCGATGATGGCCATTAAGGAGCCGCCACTGCTTGCCGGGTAGAAAGTCCCGTCGATGAATTCCACGGATATATCTGGATCTTCTTAGAGTCCGGGGTCGAGAGCCCGGCCGGGATCCTCTGGCTGCGGAGAAGGGCTATCGAACTCTTTTACGGCCTTCCTCAGTTCATGTTCTTAAACAGTAAGGTAAATAATTGTGGTCAAGAAGGTAAGAACGAATAGAGTCCTTAACAAATAACAACTTACCCAGCTTCGGGGGTTGTACATGGAAAATCCATCCCGCGGTTTAATGCGGAGGAACTCCTCTTCTTCTCCCTTGTACAATTCGGATAATATCCTCTGCAAGGATGTGGCGGAGTCCGGACCTTTGCGACCGCAGCGGGAGGCATCATCTTCTGCATTGAAGTGACACATGGGTTTTCCCCTATATTGAAGTGGCTGCACTCCCCTTATAATGCATATTGACATAACTTCAATTATTGTCAATCCTGATTTGGCCATGGTTTGTATCCGGCTCATCAGATAGAAGACCTCCCTGTTTTCCTCCTCCTGGGGGCTCCGAGGGCACCAGTTTTGGCGTTTCTTTAGCGGAGTATTGGTGAACTCAGGAAGGCCCATCCGGACTAGGTCCGGAAGGGGAACGTCATCAACATAAAACCACTCCGAGGGCCAGTCTTCGGACGTCTTCTTTGGAGTACCAGACAGGTATCCGGTCTAGGCGATGCGCCATATTTCGGCTCCGCCCACTTGATATATGGATCCCTCCTGGTTGCGGGGGACGAGGCAAAACAACCTCTTCCACAACTCGAAATGAGCTTTTCAGCCTAGGAACAGCTCGCAGAGGGCAACGTAGCCCACAATGTGTAGTATGGAGGCGGTGGTAAGATTATGCAACTGGAGACCATAGAACTCCAGGAGCCCGCGGAGGAATGGGTGGATTGGAAACCCGACACCTCTTAGCAGATATGGGACAAGGCATACCCGCTCCCCCTGACATGGGTTAGGGAATCTATCCGCTTGATCCCCGCCATTATAGGTGGCTAGTCCGGATCGGACGGGAACCATATATGCGGGGCGGAAGGAACCCTTTGGTCTGCAGCTCTATCAGGCGGCTGTGAGGGATGGAAAACTTGTCCCAATCCCCTGGCTTCGGGCTAGGGGAGCGGCAAGCAGGGCTGCGGTGATTGGTCATGATGGGATGGCCACTTTTGGGTGCGCTCTGCGAAATGCTTGCTTGGGGGAAGATGGTGTGATTTGGATCTGAAGATCCCCGTCTCTTCAAATAGACGGCTCACCTATGGGATTAGGGTGGCAAATGCAAAAATTCCCCGGCCCCTCGTCTTCGATCGACACGTGGAGATGGCCATTATAGAGGCACAGAAACCGAGGACTACAACCTTACTGGGAGGCCGTACACTATTCACTATGACGGGTGCACCGGATTTGGAGAAGAACCCGCCTTGCAATGCCGGAGACAATCTGCGCGCCGGACTCATCGTCATTGAAGCCTGGTTCGGGGGCTACTGAGAGAGTCTGGATAAGGGGGTATCCGGACAGCCGGACTATATACCTTGGCCGGACTATTGGACTATGAGGATACAAGACAGAAGACTTTGTCCCGTGTCCGAATGGGACTCTCCTTGGCGTGGAAGGCAAGCTTGGCGATTCGGATGTAGATCTCCTTCTCTCTAAACCGACTCTGTGTAACCCTAGCCCCCTCTGGTGTCTATATAAATCGGAGGGTTTAGTCCGTAGGACCCAACAACAATAATACCATAGGCTAGCTTCTAGGGTTTAGCCTCTCTAATCTCGTGGTAGATCAACTCTTGTAATACTCATATCATCAAGATCAATCAACCAGGAAGTAGGGTATTACCTCCATCGAGAGGGCCCGAACCTGGGTAAACATCGTGTCCCCAGTCTCCTATTACCATTAGCCTTAGACGCACAGTTCGGGACCCCCTACCCGAGATCTGCCGGTTTTGACACCAACAGCGAATGCGTGCGTGCCCAACAGCCTCCAGGGCTATTTGTCGAGCACCAGCCTCCATGTAGTCGGCCTAGTTGTGGGCGCTCTGCTCGCGTCTCAAAGCGTTGGTGCGCTGCTGCTCCATGTCCCGCTGGCAGCACAAATTGGCGATACGCTGCTCTTCCACCAGGCGGTCGCGCTCCAACAACTCCTCATACTATGGATTTCCATCTAAAGACCGATAGAATGCCTCCTCCCTCCGTCTGCCTTTTGGTGAAAAACCAAACACTAGTTCTTGCGGTGACCGCCTCTGACGTCACCTATCATGGATGGGTAGGGGCATGGCGGACGTGGCGAGAGCGAGGATAAGTGGCGAGCAACGTCGGGCCGGTGATGGTGCCACCAGAGAAGGCGGGGAAACAGTAATTATAGGCGGAAGGTAGGCGAACCAGCATGTCACGGGAAACACGACGGTCATCGCAGTCATCGAAATTCAATGCATAAGCAAGCATGGCTTAGCGCGCCAGCTTACCGTGGAAAACTAGAAAAACTAAAATTATGTCTATGTCGTCCCGTCCCGTCAGTGGTGCGTCCCGTCCGTGCTGGGTCGCATGCCGACATGACTGTCAAACGAGTGCACCCGAATCATCCAGATGAGGTACTCCCTCCTTGTCAAAAAGGATTCCACCACTCATCATCTACCTTGGTTGGTGAGATTTTTTAATAAACCATGAAAACCGGAAAGCAGGTAGTACGTGCGTGATCCGCTATTTATTCATGTAGGATCGAGTAGGTCGTTTTTTGAATTGAGCCCTGCAAACCGGAAAGGAGGTAGTATGTCTGTGATCCTCTATTTATCCGTGTAGGATCGAGTAGGTCTTATAGTGTATGTGTAGGATCGAGTACGTCAGATGGTGTATGTGTACGATCGCATTAGCTGATGAACGTTCGGTGGAAGATAAGGCATTTGCGAACATTCTTGCTGGCAGTTTCTTCCGATTCACATGGCATTTTCATCGGAGCAGCTTGTCAGTTTCTTCAGAGGTAGGCATTTTTATTCAAAAAACTGCCACTTCGGAATTAGTAAGCTAAAACTGCCAGGAGCGCATTAGTAGGCTAGCTAGTGATCTATCAGTAACTTGTAAACACTGAGCAAACAACAATAAGGAATTGTTAGTAACATGTAAACATTGAGAACACAGAAATAAGGATCATGTTGTGCACAACAGTAAGAGCCAATCCGTTCAAAATGTGCACACGAGACTCACAGGCCTGGCATTGTAATATGTTCACATTAGTAGCCCAAATTCAAAATCAACTAGTACGATTCCCATACATAAGATCAACATGGTAATGCATCTCAATGATTCATAGATCATATACAAATATGTAGCTCCAAACGCAAAGATCTAGAAAAACATATGTTCTTCCTACTAACATGGATGCTTCTCTTGGCCCACATTCAGTACATAGTGAAAGAAAAATTTGTTTGTGAAGTCTACAATTCCTCTTGCAAATGTAAGTGGCTTCACGAACAGCTGGAAGCATGAGAATCAACCACACATGATGGAAGAACACCCACTGCAATATGATTTGTTCTTCTCGATCACACGATGAGACTATTTTCGGAATACAAACTTTAAATTAGGCAAAATGATGCCCATTGTATAATTAGACCAAAGCAATGAAGCACCTAGTGTTGGCCAATAATTAGTACAGTAATACTTTTCCGCAGTCCATGAAGTGACTATCCAATCTTTCTGTGTCTATTTTCAAATGGCACTGCATGCAGTGACTATATTATTCTCTTGTGCAGTTCAACCAAAATTGCGGTCACTTTGTTTGTTTGCCAAATAGCAATGGGCAGACATATCTATCTACACAAATATCAAGAAACTAGTAAACATATACCCCACCTTGTATTTTCGGTTTAAACACGTCTCTTCCACTTAGCATCTATCATGTTTTGCACTGGACAATTTGATACAGTCGTGTTTTGCCCTAGACAATTTCATATTGAATTGATTTGCTGGTTTAGAGCAGAAATATAGCTCCTATTCTTCATCCGACCAAGGATATCCGTGTTCGCAGTGATGGAAGAGGTGAAATCAATACAACCGAAATTGAGCATCCAATCATTGAATCATGTCCTGCACCTCCAATGTAGCTCCACCCTACCAATAAATTCACATGCAAACCACTAGTATTACTATCTAATGATAGTACAAAAAGAGTAGCAAGATAGTAGCAAACCATGTACCTTCGTAATGAACATCTCATAGTGCCACCAATTGGATATAAAGGTTTGGAAGAAAACATGCTCCTAATGTTGAACCATTTGGACTTTTTTGTGCAGTTGCACTAAAATCGAGCATCCCTGTTTGCATAGATATTGAAAGTTTGATTACTATAAAAGTCGCACTAGTTGAAGCATATACTCACAAATATAAGCATTCCAATTTCTTAATGGGAAAAGGTAGCAAGACTGTTTCTAACCACATGTTTGAAGGAATAAATAAGGCAACAACAACTGATGTCAGGAAGGCATACATAGTTTTTTCTGAAAAATTGAGCCATTCCTGAACTTTCCTCTTCTTTTAAGCATATTTTGTGTAGTTCAACTATAATAAAATGCCATCGCCGCCTTGACAATTCAGTGACACTGTACTAAAGGAAATGACTTAACATTACATCATGATGTCAGGTATGTAGTCGACATGCATTAGAGACAAACATACAGACCTCCTCCAATAACATAATGAACATTAATTTTAACAAAGGTGTGACTAGCTTTACCGGGATAATTTGAGGGAACTCTACACCCTCTGTTCTTTAATATAAGATGCTTTCGCAGTTCAATTTAAAGTACACAAACATCTAGTATTTAGAAAAATAGGTAGTAGTTTTCTTGAGCACATATTCGGGAAAGCTTGCCATACTTTATATATGTCCATACGCTAATGCAACACTATTCGAATAGTACAAATATACAATAATCCAGTGGCTAGTGCTACAGTAGAGTAGTTATTTTATTGGAGGGTACAATAAAATGGTTTTACTAAACATATTACCATAAGCTCTAGCAAAGAATTAACAATACAAAATGTAAAGGTAACAAGTTTCAGCATTTGTATACTAGCTATGCAAGAGCATTAAACCAAATACAAAAGTCTGAGTGTAACTAGCATTATTAACTAATGACAGTATAAAAAATTGCAAACCATGTACCTTCATGGTAAATATCATTTCGAACTCGAGGGGACCTAAAAATTGCTATCCCAATCTTGATAATCGGTCAAACATAAAAAACTTGATCGAACAAATCAAGAGAACAACCAGAGGAGGAGGTTCCCACTCTTGACCTTTCCACTTGACACTCTACAAAAAAAATTAATTATCACATGAAAGTGAGGTATGTAATCTATAAGCATTAACAGTGCAAAAGTCTGAAGGTAGTAACAAGATTCGTTGTTGGTATACTAGCTGTGCAACAGCATTAGCATGCCTTAGCTGGAAAATCTTTAATACATCCACAATCAACAGCTAACCCTGAAATAATCCACTGACATTAAATGGCATTGCTTAAATTTATCTGTGGCATTAGACCGAGTGAGGCGTTAGTTAAATGTTGCATCACTTTAGCAATAGCATTGCTTGACTTGACCGTTGGCGTTATATTAATAGTATAAAAGTGGCAATAAGAGCATGGGAGGCCCATTCGGACAGTGGGCGCACCAGTACGATGTACCTCCACGGATGCATAGAGTGGTGAGGGAGGTATGGTTGCCCAGAGCAACAAATATCTAGGCAGCATATGTGGATCACGTCTCGTTTTTGTTCTCTCTAGCCTCCTGTCGGTGTCAAAACCGGCGGATCTCGGGTAGGGGGTCCCGAACTGTGCGTCTAGGCGGATGGTAATAGGAGACGAGGGACACGATGTTTTTACCCAGGTTCGGGCCCTCTTGATGGAGGTAAAACCCTACGTCCTACTTGATTAATATTGATGATGTGCGTTACAAGTGTAGATCTACCACGAGATCAAGGAGGCTAAACCCTAGAAGCTAGCCTATGGTATGGTTGTTGTTCGTCCTATGGACTAAATCCATCTGGTTTATATAGACACCGGAGAGGGCTAGGGTTACACAGAGTTGGTTACAATGGTAGGAGATCTACATATCCGTATCGCCAAGCTTGCCTTCCACGCCAAGGAAAGTCCCATCCGGACACGGGACGAAGTCTTCAATCTTGTATCTTCATAGTCTTGGAGTCCGGCCGATGATGATAGTTCGGCTATCTGGACACCCCCTAGTCTGGGACTCCCTCAGTAGCCCCTGAACCAGGGTTCAATGACGACGAGTCCGGCGCGCATATTGTCTTCGGCATTGCAAGACGGGTTCCTCCTCCGAATAATTTATAGAAGATGGTGAACACCAGGATAGTGTCCGGCTCTGCAAAAATAAATTCCACATACCACCGTAGAGAGAATAATGTTACACAAAATCAATCTACTGATGTATTCTGTGGCGTAACGTCACACCACTTCCAAGCCTTTACTTGAATTGTTTTTATTGTTCCACCTCAGCGCGTTTAGCGAGGCGGTTTCCTTGGCACGTCTTGTCGAAACAGAGATCGTGTTCCCCTTATTCCGGGATTCCCATCAATACGGACGTGGGTAACCCAACCGCGCCGTTGATTGTGACGTGTGGGAGATAAGCGAGTTTTACCAGGCCGGTGGGGACGCGTGTTTCTGTCCGCCCATATAAGGGGATAAAGATCCAACCTTATTACATGCCCCTTCTTCCTCCTTGGCTTATCCATCTCTGCGAACTCGAGCTCTAGCGCCCAAGCCCGCGCGTCTCACCTCAACCTTCTCCAAATATGTCTGGAGCGGGAGGCAAATGGATGGCCTCCTCCATCACGGAGGGGCATATCCAGAAGCTGCGCAGCGCCGGATACTTGTCCAGCGACATCGCGCATCGGCTCCCCGACGAGGGAGAGCTCATCCCCACCCCCAGGCCCCATGAGAGGGTAGTATTCCTTCCCCATTTCCTCCGCGGACTGGGCTTCCCACTTCATCCCTTTGTCCGGGGCTCATGTGCTACTATGACCTAGATTTCCATGATCTGGCCCCGAATTTTATCCTCAACATCTCGGCGTTTATCGTCGTGTGCGAGGCCTTCCTCTGCATCCAGCCCCACTTTGGCTTGTGGCTCAAGACCTTCAGTGTCAAGCCGAAGGTTGTGAAGGGAAGCCAAGCGGAGTGCGGAGGCGCCATGGTGGGCAGGATGTCCCACGTTACGTGGCTGGAGGGCACGTTTGTGGAAACCATCAAGGGGTGGCAATCGGGGTGGTTCTACATCACCGAGCCGCGTGATCCCGAATGGGCAGCGGCCCCTAAATTCAGATCCGGCATCCCCACATGGCTCACCTCCTGGAAAGAGAGCGGCCGGATTTGGGGCGATTCGGAGGAGCTGACCGGACTACAAGCCTGCGTCCAAAAGCTGGTGGACAAGAAGCTCAAGCTTGTCAACGTAGTCCAGGTCATGCTCATCCGCCAGATTCTCCCGCGCCAACGACGGGGCTTCAATATGTGGGAGTTTGATCTGACGCAGCACCAGACTTTGAATGGGCTCTTCGGCACTACTTACGAAGAGGTCTGAAATGTGCTGTTCAAGGGCATCGAGGCTCCCGCATCTGCTACCGAAGATCGCGGATTCAGCTCGCAGCGTCCAGCTGACGAGGTAAGCAATATTGTCCTTTACGGGACGCTTGTTATTCATAGTTTGACTCTATGCGGGATCTAAACTCCCTTTCCTTTGACAGGACTGGCTAAAGAAGGCCGCACAGGCTATCTGTCCGGCCCCATTGCCAGAGGACCCAGCTGACGCCCGCCTAACGGGGCTGCTGGCTCCGGCACCCCAGGTGGTGCCGGAGAAGAAGGCCAAGAAGAAGGCCACGGGGACTCGGAAGAGTTCCCGTTTTCAGGTGCCATCGGACGACGAATCCGAGGCCGACTCCTCCCACCAAGGAGAGGAGGAGAAGAAGCAAGCCTCTCCCCCAGCGGGGGGAGGGAAGAAAAGGAAGGCCTCCCCAACAAGGGAGGCCGAAGGGTCCAAGAGGGGAAAAACTCTTCCCCCGGACTGTTCCGCCAACGCCAGTGAAGACAACGAGGACTGGCGTCCAAGGGCCAAGCCTCTGGCGAGATCGTAAGTATCCGGACTCCCGAATAACTTCAAGGTTTTCGTTTTCCGCCACATCATGTCTTTCTAATGCCGCATACAACCCTGTAGTCCGCCTAAGGATGATCTCCCCACTTTGTCGAGCGGGTCCTTAGGGGCGTCAGATATGGATTCTCTTCCGACTGCCTCCACCCGCTGTGATGCGGACGATGCCGAGGTGGGATCCCAGGAAGGGACCCACGAGGAGGAGAGGGCCCTGGAGGTGTCGCAGGACAACCTCCCGGACTTTGCACCGGACTCAGCCCCGGAACCCATAGTGGCTCCGGAGTCCGGCGGGCGACCCCTTCGTAAGAAGGGCAAGACCGCGACGTCGGCTGCCTCCGTCCAACCAGACGTGCCGGATAATTTACTGGAGGCACTCAACGGCGCCTCCATCGAAGAGGAACACTGCACTGTTATGAGTGCGGTGATTCAGAAGGTTCAGCTCGCCAAGAGCGGGCTGGCCGAAGCCTGCAGCAGCCTTCTAACAGGCTTTGAGGTAAGAATTTCAATATATGTAAAATGGTACCGCATAGACAGTAGCCCCTGATGCTCGGTTCGGTGTTCGGAAAGAAAAGCCGGACTGAGGATCTTTAGAAAGATAAACGAAGGAGTCATGAAAATATGTCAATATGGGATTGCAGGCTCTGCTGCTGACCTCTGCCGCACTGACTGCGAAGGTCAATACTTTGAAGGAAAACCTCGAGCGGTCCGAGAACGAGCTCGGCCATGCCAAGAAGCAGCTTGAGGAAAAAGAAGGTGAGTAATACCTTATGAAAATTGTACCTTACAGAAAAGGATTTGGTTGCAAGAAAAATGACAAGGATAACTGGGGTATTGCAGGGGCCACTAACAAGGTGGCGACCCTGAAGGAGGCGGTGGCCGCGGCCGAATGCAATGCGGCTGCGGAGCGCACCGAGCGATAGAAACAGGAGGCGCGGGTGGCGGAGGTATAGCAAGAGCTCCAGGATCTCATGAGGAAACATGAGAGCCTGGAGCGTGACTCGAAGACTCGAGAGTCTGAGCTTGCAACGGCTCTTGAGAGTGCCAAAGCCGCTAAGGCCGAAGCCTACAAGGCCCTCTAGGAGATCGAGGCGGTAAAGAAAATAGCAGCGGGTAAGGCATTTTTCATGCAAAGTAAGCATGTGAGTGTTAATTACCTGTCGCTTACCCGAATTCGGAGCTCTCCAGGAGCGTTTGCAAATCTTCCTCGCAGCGTGTCTGATGCTGCCGCATTCTACCGGGCCGAGGAGGGGAGCTCAACGGAGAAGGTCTTCTGGTCTCAGTATGCTGAGGCCGGACATCCGGTGCCCCTTAGCGACCAGCTGAAGCAGCTGGTCGAGCTCCACAAGGCCGCCGAACAGGCCATGAAGGGCCTCGTAGTTCGGTTGTGGCCTAAGGAGGCCATGCCTGGGAGCTACTTCGGCTTGGTGCGGCGGCTGGTGGATGCATGCCCGTGGCTTGAAGTCATCAAGCACTCCGCCTGTATTGAAGGTGCCCGTCGGGCCCTTGCCCGTGCAAAGGTGCACTGGGGCAAGATGGATGCCCAGAAGCTTGTGACGGACCCACCACCAGAGGGCAAGGAGTATCGTACGCCCGAGATGTATTATAAGAGTGTGCTGAAGGGCGGCCGCACTATTGCGGGTGAGTCCTCCAAAGATGTAATATTTGAGTAGACTCGCATTTTGTTATCCTGTGTGCTGAAAACTTGGTTCATATGCACTAAGCAACGCTTGTTAATTTAAAATATTACCTTCTGTGCGGCTGTTTATCAAATCTGAGAGATGGCAAGTCGTCGGCTTCAGCCCCCATGCCACGAGTGCTGGGGTGTTCGGGATAAACTCGAGCGCTCTTGTTCCCATTTTTGGGTCCATCTAGGGAGGCGCTCGACACAACGAACAAGGCAACCGGACTTATAATGCTTGAACACTCTCACTTAGCCATAGAATTCTATAATTTTAAATTTTGGCGAAGCCCCTATTTTTCGGAAGGCCGAATTTGGGGCGCTATCCACGCCTTGGCCGGACAGAATCTGGCTCCTCGCTCGAAGCGGCATAAGTCTTTAGGGACTCGCAAAGAACCTCTCGAACAGCGACCAGCTCTCGCCTCATCATGACGGTCAGTTTTAGCTTTCTCCACTGAGGCATTAACCCAGCTCAACTGGGGCGCAATCGCAGTGGTTCTCCCAGTGCTACCTTAGCCGATAAAACGGAACGTAAGGTACCAAAACATGGGAGCCGGGCAAACCCAACTATTGACCCAAGAACATGATTCGGAGCCGATGCATATAATGCTATAAGTTCGGGGTTCCGCACTTGTGAAAGTGTTCGGACTTATCACACCATAGCGCGGGAAACATAAGCCCCTGGTGTATTTAGCCGTACCAAAACGTACGGATGCAACATGTCATAGATGAACATATGTGTGAGAAAGAAATGCAATTAGAAGCAAAAATGTGCTGCATTGCTTTATTCAATAAAAACTGCTGTAAGTGCAGGACGATACAAGTGGTGCGGTAAGCAGGGGATGGGACTGTTTAACATCTCCCCCTCCAGGGGTAGGCTGCGGAATAATGCATAAAACAGATTTAATGCTCATGATGGAGACCACCTGGATTTTCATCGTAGCCTTTCTCCTTCCCTAGCTGTTGCATCGTTGGTTCAGCATGTCTGCTGCCGGACAGGGCCTCTGACGAACGGAGTCCTGTAGGTAAAAAATAAAAGGAAAAGAAAAAGAAACGACACACTTAAGAGCCCCTGGTGCAGTTGAGCCGCAGTTTGGGCTTATCGTGGTCGAGCCCCTTGCCCAATGCCCATGGTATCTTCAGAGCGTAATGGAGTACGCGAAGGGTCTGTCTTAATGTTTTACAGGGGCTGGGGTTGGGGCCGCACTGCTACGCGTGCTCGGAACGTGCCAGGTGGTCGTGTTGTAGGTTACTCCGGGCACGCTTAGCTGTGTCCGGCCGCTTGGCAGCCGGACTCGAGAATTGCCATAAAAGGCTGCTTTGCACTTCTGCCGCGAGAGCCGCTATATGTTTCTCTGTTCGGAGGGAGCGTTCAGTGTTTCCGTTGACCGTGATGACTCCTCTAGGGCCCGGCATCTTGAGCTTGAGGTATGCGTAGTGCGGCACCGCGTTGAACTTTGCAAACGCGGTACGTCCGAGCAAGGCATGATAGCCGTTGCGGAACGAGACTATGTCGAAGATTAACTCCTCGCTTCGGAAATTATCCGGGGATCCGAAGACCACTTCCAGTGTAACTGAGCCTGTACAATTGGCTTCTACACCTAGTATGATGCCTTTAAAGGTCGTCTTGGTAGGTTTAATCCTTGAGGGGTCTATGCCCATTTTGCGCACCGTGTCCTGATAAAGCAGGTTTAGGCTGCTACCGCCGACCATCAGGACTCTGGTGAGATGAAATCCATCGACGATTGGGTCTAAAACCAATGCGGCGAACCCACCATGGCGAATGCTGGTGGGGTGGTCCCTTTGGTCAAAGGTGATCGGGCAAGAGGACCATGGATTGAACTTCGGAGCGACTGGCTCCATCGCATATACATCCCTGAGTGCATGCTTCCGCTCCCTTTTGGGTATGTGCGTGGCATATATCATGTTCACCGTCCGCACCTGTGGGGGGAAACCCTTCTGTCCTCTATTGTTCGGCGGTCGGGTCTCTTCCTCGTTATCGCTATGTAGCCCCTTGTCGCTGTTTTCGGCAATTAACTTGCCTGCCGACTTGAACACCCAGCAGTCCCTATTGTTGTGGTTAGCTGGCTTTTCAGGGGTGCCATGTATTTGGCACAAGCGGTCGAGAATTCGGTCCAAATTGGACGGACCCTGAGTTGTTCTTTTGAATGGCTTTTTCCGTTGACCGGGTTTAGAGCCTCTGAATCCGGCATTGACTGCCGTATCCTCACTGTTATCGCCGTTAATGCAGCGTTTGTTTTTGTTTCGATGCGACCTGCCACTACGGTCCTTGATATCCGGACTGCCAGAATTTTTGTTGAGGTTGTTGCTGCGTGCTAGCCAGCTGTCCTCACCCGCACAGAAGCGGGTCATGAGTGATGTAAGGGCTGCCATGGATTTCGGCTTTTCCTGTCCCAGGTGCCGGGCAAGCCATTCGTCGCGGATGTTATGCTTGAAGGCCGCGGGGGCCTCGGCATCCGGACAGTCGACGATTTGGTTTTTCTTGGTTAAGAACCGTGTCCAGAATTGTCTGGCCGACTCGTCTGGCTGCTGAATTATGTGGCTTAGGTCATCTGCATCTGGTGGTCGCACATACGTGCCTTGGAAGTTATCGAGGAATGCGGCTTCCAGGTCCACCCAACTCCCGATTGACTCTGCTGGCAAGCTGTTAAGCCAGTGCTGGGCTGGTCCTTTAAGTTTGAGTGGGAGATATTTCATGGCGTGGAGATCGTCTCCACGGGCCATGTGGATGTGGAGGAGATAGTCCTCAATCCAGACCACGGGGTCTGTTCTGCCATCATAAGATTCAATATTGATGGGTTTAAACCCTTCTGGGATTTGATGATCCATTACCTCATCTGTGAAGCACAATGGGTGTGCGGCGCCTCTGTACTGGGGATATCGCGACGGAGCTCAAAAGAGCTTTGTCTGTTGTGTTCGGCCCGGCCGGACTTACTGTGTCCGGGGTGACGGTGATCGTCACGTATCGTGGGGCGCACACGTGATCCATAGATCGATCTTGATTGTATTGCCTTATCCTCAAATATGTCTCGCAGGTCCGGAGTGTTCCCCTATGGCCTTGTGCTTTTCGGGCGATGCCGGGGTACGAGTCTTGTGAAGGGCCTTGAGGCCTCCCTGTCGCGACCACGGGGTGGTCGATCAGCCGTATTGTCTCCTGGTGAAGCGGGATCATATGCCTCCACCTTTAATCGGGGGAGCAGCTGACGTTTGGGGTAGCTTTTGGAGGGGCGTTCGAGTTCATGCTCTTCGGCCGCGAGGACTTCAGTCCATCTGTCGGCTAGCAGATCTTGATCAGCTCTAAGCTGCTGCTGCTTTTTCTTGAGGCTGTTTGCCGTGGCCATAAGCCTGCGTTTGAAACGCTCCTGTTCGACGGGATCCTCAGGTACGACGAATTCCTCGTCGTCGAGGCTTGCCTCGTCTCCGGAGGGAGGCATATAGTCCTCTACCTCTTCTTAGGCCGCTCTCTCATGAGGGCTGGCGTCCCCCTCCTCCTGTGCTAGATCTTGCTGGAGTGGGTTGTCTTCGGCGCTATCCGGTGTATTATTGTCTCCGGTGCCGGAATCCTCATTCTTGCTATGGCGGGATTTAGAGCGGCGCCGCTGACGCCGGCGCTTGGGCTGTTTCTTGGAGGGGTCATCCTCCGCTATTCCTTCGCCGTTCCCATCCTTTGGGATATCCACCATGTATATGTCGTATGAAGAGGTGGCTTTCCAGTGCCCGGTGGCGCTGGTTCTTGGTCGTCTCCGGCATCATCGTCCATACCATCGCTGTCCTCAGAGTCGTAATCTAGCATGTCGGTTAGATCGTCAACAGTGGTATCAAGTGGGTGGTGGGTGGGCTCTAAATTTCTTCGTCGTCCGCATCCCAACCGTCCTGGCAGCAGTCCAGCCAGGCCTCTCCTGATAACGAGAGGTACTTTAACGAACTCAAGATGTCGCCAAAAGGTGAGTGTTGAAAGATGTCCTCCGCGGTGAACTCCATGATCGGCGCCCAATCGGATTCGACTGGAGGGGGCGCGGGAGGTCCGGAGTCCGGCAAGGAGTCCGGCACCTCGGAGTCACGAGCTTCATGGGGGACAAGATCGGTGTTCGGCTCTATCGCCGTAGAGGTTGCAGCCCCCGAGGCGGTGTCTAGGCATCCATCCTCGATCTGCGGAGCTGGCTCCGAATTGAAGATCGGAGTGGTTTCGAGTGCGGCCTCCAGGGTACCGTCCGGCTGCAGAGCTAAATCATGCCCATCGTGACAGTACGACACGCTCCGATGTGGCTCGAATCCGTCGAGGATCAAGTCCCCGTGGATGTCAGCCGTGAAGTTCAAACTTCCAAATCTGACCTGATGGCCCGGGGCGTAACTTTCGATATGCTCTAGATGGCCAAGCGAATTGCCCTGCAGTGCAAAGCCACCGAATACGAAGATCTGTCCGGGGAGGAGGGTCTCACCCTGGACTGCGTCGTTGATGATGATCGAAGAAGCCATCGAGCCTATCGGTGATGACACAGAGGAACTCTCAATGAAAGCGCCAATGTCGGTGTCAAAACCGGCGGATCTCGGGTAGGGGGTCCCGAACTGTGCGTCTAGGCGGATGGTAACAGGAGACGAGGGACACGATGTTTTTACCTAGGTTCGGGCCCTCTTGATGGAGGTAAAACCCTACGTCCTGCTTGATTAATATCAATGATGTGGGTTACAAGAGTAGATCTACCACGAGATCAAGGAGGCTAAACCCTAGAAGCTAGCCAATGGTATGGTTGTTGTTCGTCCTATGGACTAAAGCCATCCGGTTTATATAAACACCGGAGAGGGCTAGGGTTACACAGAGTCAGTTACAATGGTAGGAGATCTACATCTCCGTATCACCAAGCTTGCCTTCCACACCATGGAAAGTCCCATCTGGACACGGGACGAAGTCTTCAGTCTTGTATCTTCATAGTCTTGGAGTCCGGCCGATGATGATAGTTCGGCTATCCGGACATCCCCTAGTCCGGGACTCCCTCACCTCCTTTTTCCTATGTGAGGACAACAAACCGATCGACCTGGTCATTCTCTATTGCGTTCTCATGCCTTTCTTCCCATCTTCAATCAAGAGACACGAGACTCATTCCTTAGCTACTGATTTTCCCCTTTTCAACCTAGGTTCGGGTTTGATGCCTACTCTCTTGGACAGTACACTCTCACTTCCTTTCCTTATTCAACCTATACATGGATTAGTTTGCATGAAGTAGGGTTTCCTTTAATAGTACAAATTAAGATTTTCGTCTACATGACCACCAGAGCAGAGGATAGCAAATTGGGAAGATGGTGGAGTGGAAAAAGATCCACATGCAGCGACGTGGAAAATGGGGCAATAGAACAAGTGTATAATTTGAAAAGAGGTAGCATACCTGAGGGTCGGCGGGAAGTGGCTTCACTAGTGGTCATCGTCCTCCGCACACACTACAGCAGCGAGCTTTGGGACGGAGGCCATCCCGCGCGGGTGCTAGGTCTGAGAGGATGGCCTTGTCGTCAGTGCGTGACCTCTCTCGCCGACAACGAGTGCGTCAACGCAGCACTTACTTTTCTTCCCCAGCGGATCTGTGACCACCCGTGAGGAGGGAGAGAGAGGAAGTCTTTTTTAGATTTGGAGAGAGGGTGATAGTGTGAGAAGCAAGTGTGCAGCCCTTAGCAAGAAAGCACTAAAGCTGCAACCTATAGATCTTTTTTATACTACTAGTACTAGAGGTGAAGTATTCGTAGAGTAGTTTATATTTTCTCTGCATACAGTACCAGTTAGTCGTGCTTCAAAACTGAACGACACGCCATTAAAAAAATAAAGTCAAGAAACAATGCGGCAGATCACATTTTGCACGAGAAATGACACACCATGTTTCGTTGACATGTGGTCCCGTTCCAACATGTCAGTGAGACGGCGGTGAGTCTTTTTGTACAATTTCTGAACAGACGTCTATGTAGGCCGGGGCGCCTCTTCGTGTACAATGGCTACCGTCCACCGCCTCTTCGCCGTTCCCTCTCGATTTGGAACTGTTGTCGCACGCTCTTCCTCCCTCCTCCATTTGCCTTCACCCTTCCTTCTACCATTGTTTGATCGTATTCTCCATGGAGGGAACAAACCAGAAACGACCCCATTTTCTTGCCCTGATATGAAAGATGACGTGGTGGAGGAACTCATTGATCGGTGCGACGTGATCACCTCAGCTAGCATCGCAGGTTCATTCAAGACCATTCCCGACTCAACTAATAACATCATTACAAGGAACCCAATGGTCCTGGAGCAGGTTGATCTCCCCTATCTTGAGACTACTAAACATGACATGCAGTGGTTAGTTCATGTCATGTAATCCTATTAATTAGCAAAAACACATTAAGTTCTCTCGCCGATAGGAATAAAACAATACACCATGTATTTATTTACAGAGGGAGTAGTACATTTTTTGTGACATGCATTACAAGATATTGCTAGTCAAATACTAAATCAAGATGGACGTGGTACTACTACTAAATCCAGACGGTGGTGGTAGTAGTACTACCAATGTAGTAGAACGGTACTACCCGTTGGTCAAATTATTACGTGCTGCTCCTCACAGTGAAGTATCAAGACCCTGCACCGGAGATGACACCAGAGTATAGGCGCCGTGTTCGGCATACCATAGTCAGCCTCACCGTCTGCATTCACTATCATCATGGCTGTAGAGCTAGCATGCTTACAACTAGCCGTGTTCGACATAATTTTCCGTGCGTAGATGCCCATGCATTGCATGGAACACCAAGATTGGGGTGGATGGCGCCGGCAGCAGCCATCACGCCAGATTTTTCCATGGCCTTCTAGATGTGGTGGGGAGGAGATAAGGCTGATTGTGAGAGACAAGGAGTTGTTTGTAAATAGGGAACAAGTGCGGGCATCTTTTTGCAAAACTGGAGAAGTTTGGTTTGTGTGCGTCAAATATAGATCCGATGGCTATTCGTGAAACATGGCAGGCACAACATCATCACCAACTCAGGACCTCTTTGATTCACAGGATTTTGAAAACGTGGGAATAGGACACGGCAATATTACAAGTTTCAAACGGATATTACAAATTTTAGGAGTAATGCTGCACCTACGAAGAGGTAATTACTAGGAAGTCTACGTAAGAACATTTGTTACTTTAGGTGGATGCAGCATTATCGTACAAACTAAAATCCACCACCCTAACAAGTCACTAATGGGGAAATAAATTTTCGAGTCTCTGACCACTTGATGTTTCAAAAACAAATTCAGCTTCTGCGGAGACTTTGTCATTTAGGCTTAGACGCTTGCGGTGATCAGCACGCCATTCATTGTTGCACCAGAGAACGCCAAACCTCATTACCTTGAGCACACTTGCCTCCAGAACAAAGAACCTAGCCAATTTAATCTCAGATATGCTGCCTCGGTAGTCGATCAAATCAATTTAGGTAAGATGGGCATCAAGGCATTCGATGAGATTGTTGTAGTCAGCACATTTTTCACTTTCAGATCTTTTTTATCTGCAAAAGAAGAAAACATATTAGAGCAGCTGGTTATATCAGATTGTCATGTCATCAAGAGGTACCACTATCATTCGCTCATACTATAGGGTTGGCTGGCTTGTGATATTTTTTCACACTCTCTCTCTCTCTCTCTCTCTCTCTTTCCTCTCATTTACCTAGGACCACGTGAAGAGCATGGGCATTTTTTGCCTTCCACTATGTGGGCGATGCCATATTTCTCAAAAGTATGCCACATATTATGCATCAATGTCAAATCAGAAGATTTTGGCACCTCGCTCGTGATGTGAGAGAGTTGGCACCGCTGTGCGCATAGACCCACATGTATAAACAAATCAATCAAACAACCTACACCAGCCTCTCACTCTCCCAAACCAATATTTTTTATTGCCTCAGTCATCTCTCTCTCCCATGCAAGTGTTTTTTCATTGCGTGAGTTAATTTGGCACCGGAGCAAAGTAGGTGATCCAGATTGGGGCACCATGTGAGCAATGGAGGGGCATCGATGCCAAATGCATCACAAGTGAATTTGTTACGTGTTTTGGCCGACATAGTGAAGGGCCGTTATAGCCCACTTTTGTACTACCTCGTATTTAGTGTAAAATTTTGACCATAGATTTACCAAAGAAAATGCCAATGCATGTCACCAAAAATTATACCATTTGAAATTATATTCAAATATGAAATTATGTTCAAATATAATTACGTTCAAATATGAATCCAAAGAAAATGCCAATGCATGTCAGTTAAATATATGGTCAAATTTCGATACTAAAAAATTGGAAGAGTAAACCAGGACAGAGGTAGTACTTGCTCATAGAGTAACCATAGAGTTACTAGTCTAAGTTACTTTCCACTATGAGTAGCCTAGGCTACTATAGTAGTACAACAAAAAATGATGTAGGTGATCACGTGAGAAAAAAATACTAAAAACATTTCTTTCGGTGCAATGCGTAGCTGCAGTTTTAAACATTATACTTGTCATCATAATTTGGGAAAATTATGAAAAAAATTGAGCTATGTTGTGATTACCATTTACTAATAGGAAAAAAGTTTCACTTTGATGATTAGATTCTCCGTGCACGAAAAGCATGTAGGAATCCAACAACATGATCCAGATTGGGGCCAATAGATTTTATTGCCAAGATCTTCATTGTTCGCACAGACTGGGTCAAGCTTGTGGGAATCATTTTCTGGAAGACGGTCGTAAATACATCAAGAAGAAGTTTAAAAATGTGAATTTCAAGAATACGGAGAAGAAGATGATTGTTGTACCTGAACGATTGCGGGTCCAATAAAGAGTTTGGAGAATTTGGTAGATGAGTACACCAACACTGTCAATTTCGGCGCGTCAATGACCCTGGTTTTTGTTGGACCTTCTAGATCCGATACAAGTAATCTCTCAAGGAAAGGCGCATTCTCAATAACCATAACGTGGAATAGCTAGAGTGATCTCTTCCCAATTGATGTCTTGTTGCGGGGCCAGCAAGAGACATAAATCCATCAGAGATTCATCGAGGCGATTTGGAGGCTAATGAACCCGTGGATCTTCTCAAGACGAAGGTACTCAAGCGCAGTACAGCTTCGGAGAAGGTACTCCATACACTACTAGGAAAAGGCCTACTAATGGCGCACCTAATTTGGCCATTAATGGCGCATCAGTGGTGCGCCATTAGTGCCACGCCATTAGTATATTTTACTAATGGCGCACCTCTGGTGCGCCATTAGTATCTGGTATACTAATGGCACACCACTAGATGCGCCATTAGTATATACAACAGTGCGCCATTAGTATGCCTCCCAGGGGGCCTTGTATACCCAGGTGCTTTGGCATACTAATGGCGCACAACAGCAAGATGCGCCATTAGTAACTTCGGCATACTAATGGCGCACTGTCTAATGATGCGCCATTAGTATCCTTTGGCATACTAATGGCGCACCGTGGTGTGATGCACCATTAGTATGGATATTACTTTTTTTAATTTTTTTATTTTCTGTTTTTTGCACAGGTTACAAAATGTATAATTGGACAAAATATAGACAGCACACATCAACAACAGATTCATCGAATACAATAGAAGATTAGTCTCTGAATACAATTCATCATATTAGTCTCCGAATTGAAAAGACCGAACAAAGATAGAACATTATATTACAAGTCTCGAGACCGCGAGTAGCGAGTTTGTCTTCACATTACAAGTCGATATCGATCATCTAAACTACCATCACATAGAAGAGAGCTGCGGTCATCACGATGAGCATCATCACGATGAAACTCGTCTTCATCCGGTTCCTCCAACGCTCCCTCCCCTCTCCCGCTAGATAGCGGGCCTATCTAGATTCGGCCTCGGCCCTAGTGGTGTACCCTTTGTAACTGTTACCGCTGAATCGGTGAACCTGTCTCCGACACTCCTCCCAGTCGTCATAGACTCCGGGAACCTTAACCTTGTACACGACATACCTCGGCATCGCTATGCACTAGCCAAATGAAACGTTAGTACCAATTCACAGACAATACATAAGCAATATATAAGTATGCAACAGAATGATCGGAAGAGAAAAGCAAGACATTAATAGCATCGATTACATCTAAGTTGAACGACTCTCGAAACCAAAGAGACATACTACAAGTTCATTAAAGTTTAATTACAACATGAGCCAATCGATGTTTCAGAACTAGACAGAGCATCACTGCTTTCGACTCGACTCAAGGGACCGGAGCGTGGATGAAGCCGCCGTCTATCGTGGGAGTCATGAAAGAACGGGCGTTGTCAGCCTGCATTTTTAGCATTGTGTCGATGTCACTGTTGGACGGTTGATTTCTGAGGTAGAACTGCCCCGAGGTACGAAGGACATCTTGATGGATGATTTCCGCAAACTCCGACTGGATGCAAAAGAATTCTTGTCGGAGGTCCGCGTCCTGGATTGCCGACACGCTCTTTGCCCAATCTTTGAGTTTACTCGGTAGCAGAAGTTGATGATGGTCCCGTATGATCGCCCGCATGTGATGGATGGCGTAGTAGGCACCCTTCTGACCGCTAGGCGGCTGCTTGACGCAGCAGAACGTCGTATTGTTGGAGAACACGTGCTTGCCGTACTTACGAATAGGCCTGGTGAAGGTGCCTCCAGATTTGGCGTAGCCGGGGAGAACATCATCAAGAACCTTCTTGACATTTGTGTAGTCTATGTTCGACTGACGGTCCGGGTCGAAATACGTGGCCATGGAATATTTGGGGCTTAGGAGGATGAGCGTGCAATGTGTGTCACTGCAGAAAACACGGAATGTTAAAAGAAAAACAATCGAAATATAAGAATTCATATGTTACGGGCCGGTTGAGGGGAGGACTTACTCGGGAAAGTAAGGCACGAGGAAGTTATCCTTATCTTGGTTTGCCAGAATGACGCCTTCGAGGTAAGAACTTGCGACTTGCCGGTCCCCAGCACTGCCCAAGATCTTGGCACGCATGTAGAAGGGGTCGACTATCACGATGTCCGGGGTCTTGTCGCGAATGATCCGCATCTCCATACTCAGCGAAAATAGCCGAACGAAGGTGTAGTGCAGCGGATGAAGGTTCATCATAGCGTGGATGTCATCAAACCGCAGGAGGATCGTACGCCCGATGGAGTTATCCACAAAGCCCTTGCCCTCTGGCACCTTGGCCGCGAAAACCGGGTATGCCACATCCTTCTCTCTGAGACGCCGCTTCTCCAAAGAAAGAACACTGTCATGCAGACTCCGCATAGCACCAGTTGCAGCATTGAGCATATTTGTCGGTAGCATCGCCCTACCCGCCATATGCACCCTCCTCGAGATATCCTCAGGTGAAGGTGGCCCGTCCTGAGCACGGATCGTACTCGGTGCCGGCTGGCTCGCACCCTTGTTAGTCTTTCTTTTGCGTACCTTCTTCTTCTCCTGTAATGGGACCGAGTTCTGCTCACAGACCGCCTTCTTGAGTGTGTTTGGGCTGATAATATTTCGCACCTCGCCTATCTGAGGCTCGGTGAAGTCGGCAGCTGGAGGCGTCTCCTGAGAGATGAACGGCAGACGACGCCTGTTGCAACTTGGCTTCTCGGCGGTAGCAGCTAGATCGTGCACGTCTTTTGTTGGGTTGGGTTCTTGAGAAGGAGCCCCCATGAAGTCGCCATCGTACCCATGTTCGGCAAAGTACTGATCGACGTTGCCAAATGTATCGTCATCGTAGTCGTTCTGATCCTGTGCCATATGCATGTTTGGATCCAGTGGCATAGGGATGTCCGGCACCGTTGCGACGGTCTTGCCATGGGGCCTACTTGGCGCCGGCACGACTGGCGGTGTTGTCTTTGGAGTGGTGTCCCCCGCCCCCAAACGAATCTGGCTCTTCGGCCAAAGCAGGGGCCAGCTCAGGCAGGCGCTGAGGGTCATCACGTCATCATCGTCGGCCCCGACGGGTCGAATCGGAGGTAACAACTCGTCGCAGCCTGGCAGCACCCGAACCAGTTGAGCCCTAAACAAGTTGGGTGGCATCTGGGTACCGTGGAACAAGGGGTTGTCCGGTTGAATGATTTGGCCCTTGGCGACATCGACCAACTCGTTGTTCACGAAGTGCAGGAGAGTGCACGGAACGTCGGCGGCGCGCTGCGAAAACATGTAGGGCGTCAGGGATGCCCAGTCAAAGGCAAGGAGATGAAGTCCTCGGCCGAGAGAGGCTTAATTAGTTACCGTGATGATGGCGTCGAGCTCGGCTAATGTCGAGGCACCGCCAACGGCGGGCGTGCAGTTGATGGAGGGGCCGCTTGCTGCAGAGGTGCCGGCTGGCGTACACCCGGGTGCATTAAGCTCCCGTGCCTGCGTTGCAGACACCAATGCCGCCTCCGCCGGAGACACCAATGGCCCCGCCATCGCATTCTGCGAGTTGCTGGCCGTGAAGCTAGGAATCGGGGGCGGCCCCTATTGGCCGCCCGCAGTCCGCGCACTCAACCCCTGGATCAAGGTAGGCACAATGGCGGTGATCGTCGCTCCGAGTCGTTGTTCCACTTGCTCTTGGACAATCTCCGGAATCCGCGCCACTTGTGCCTTGAGTTCTTGAACCTCGCGCACCTGGCTTTCCGAGCTGGTCTTTTTCTCCTTCTGCACACCAGCGGTATAGTATGACCCCCATTTTGTGGACAAGCCTTTGCCGGCCACACGACCAGCTGACGTCGGCTTACTGAACTTATCCTTGTTCTTCATTACATTCAACGCCCTATTTAGAGTGGTGTCCCAAGGGTTGCTCGTAGTCGACCCCGCGCTACTGCTTTCAGTCGCCTGCGGAAGGAATGTGAACCATTTAGAAATTTGGTTTCATTAATTAGAATGCAACCATATGGAGCTAATTACGCGGGGGAATATTCCTTACCAGAACAATCTCAAGCGCCCTGGTCTTCGAATCCGTGGTAAGCTCCTTTGTTATCGGGTCCTCCTTGTACCGGGCCCTGACAAAGTTCCTGATCTGCTTGTTACCGCTGTATTTCTCGAAGCGGGGCGGTAGGCCTTGCTCGGCACGCTCCGCTTCCTCCTTGTCCCATATAGGCTCCGCCACTCTGTAACCACCGGGACCGAGTTTGTGTTCCCCTAAGTTCAGCTCCCGCATTTCTTTCCCCCACTGACTTGATTTGGAGTTTGCGGTGCTCGAGCAATTGATCTTGAAGTCATTGTAGTCATCTTCGGTGATCGAAGGATTTTTCTCCTTGATCTTCTCATAACTCTCACCTTTCTCGATCATTCTCTTCACATTGCTTTTCCAAGTAGACAGGGCCTTGCTCATCTTCATGAGGGCAGCATTGTTCACTTTATTCCCTTTGAGGCTTGTGTTTTCAAAAGGAGCGAGGAACTTGTATCGTTCGTGCAGCTTCGTGAAGAGGAGGTTGCGCAAATTCCCTCGGTCAGGATGCCTCAGGTTCTCGGTGTTGACCGAGACGGTGCTTCGGAGAATGCACCCGAGCTGAAGCGAGTACCCCTTGACTATTCGTTCGGGCGCCGTTGGATTCCCGTCGGAGTCCACTTCAGTAACTTCCTCCTTGAGGGTGCGGAGCACGGTCGGGCGCCGGTCCTTCCGTTGCCTCTTTTGTTGGCTGCCATCTGTGCGTGCACCGCCATCATCAGTGGTGGCATCCTCGGCGGCACCATCAGTGGTGGCATCAGTGGGGTCATCCTCGGTGGTACCATCAGTGGTCTCAGGATCGGTGGGGAAGGTGGCGTCCTCATACAAGTGAGGTTGTTCCTCCATCTCCTGGGACAGCTCCCAGAATGCCTTGCCGCCCGAACCACCGGCCTGATCGTTGTTGGCCATGTTTCTCTCTAAATAGGAACAAAGTTTGGTCAAAAAGTTGGTTATTGTCAAGGAACAAGATCATGGTCTCATCATTTAGGGTTTGTCGACACCGAGGCATCCTAAAATCTAAGATTTTATCATTGAGGGTTTTTCGACGCCGAGGCACCCTAAAAGCCTAAGCTTTCATCATTAGTCACAAGTACCCCGGCCCATGCATTAGTCAGAAGTACCCCATATGTCCTATTTTTAGCAAAGTCATGCTAAAATTCACGGAAAATTTCAGCATGACCTTTGCTGAAAATAGGACACATGGAGTACCCGAATTTGCTGGAACGGAAGTTAATCGACATTCCAGCAAACTCAAGGGCCTCTCGGGTGGACAAGGCAAAAAAGGCCTCCATCACAACATGGAAAATACATCATCATGGATCATATGCTAACGCTACATGGATACATCATCATGCTGGGTAATATTAAACCCAAGCAACTTTATAATCAACCCAAGATACATCAACTACTGCACTGTCCTGCCTAATAAAAACAGTCATGCCAGCATATAGTATATAAATCTGAATTTGTGTTTACAAGAAGAGTGCCCATTGCAATGTAAACCTGAGAACACAACTCACCTCAAGTGCAGGATATAGCAGACACCTACTTCTTCAGTCAAGTGCAGTAAAAGACCATTTGCAGAACCTGTTTAGTCAGAGTTGAACATTAGAATCCATACTATGCTCTACTATGCTTGTAAAGGAACATCTGCTAGCTAGCTGCTGTCGAGTTGCCAGCATTCGTCGTCAGTGAAAAAAAAATGAAGAAAAAAGGCATGCATGCACTGGTTTGCCAAAACAGAGCACTTTAGTCCTCTGTTTTTGCTAACTGCTACACAAACCCCCAAGTGAACCACCACAACATCTAAAAGCTAACAATTGTTTTTGCTTATATAAATAGACTTTTTGTGCTAAAAAAACCATAGAACAACTGCTCCAAATTTGTGTTCATTCTGAGCCTGCATTGCTGTTCTGGCAAAGTTTTGAAGTTTTGAACTGAAGATGCATTGGAGGGAGCATGTGCTACAGTGGTGTGTTTTTAACAAATGGTGGGATGGAGCAGGACTCGAGGTAGTAGGAGTTAAAATGTTGCCTGGATCTAGTAGTATCTATCCATCCTGGATGCTTATTTCTGTTTGCTGCATTGCAGAATCCTATGAGTTGACTGACTGGAAGTGAAGAAAAAATGTTCAAAAACTTGGGGCTGCTTGGAGCTTGGGAGCAGGAGCCAAGGCAGTAAAAAGATGGTTCCTCTGCACATACATCGAGCTACCTTGGTTATTTACTTGTACTACTCACATAACTTAAAACTTACTTTTGCTTCAGTGCTTATTTTCAGGCGCCCCCTTCCATTCTAGGAATGCTATTAGTAGAAAAAAAATGTGGTTAGGATTACAGAGATGCTACTACAGTATGGTTTATTTCTATTTATCTATCATGGCTGCCCCCTTGGCATGGGCTGTTGGTTCCTTGATGGCCAACAGTAGAAAGCATATGGATGCTACCTACCTATGGAAAAAACAAAGCAAAGAGTTGCTGGAGGGTCCAGATCATCCTGGATCTTGACCCAGGCTTGGGCAGCTTGGACTTGGACAAGAAGAGGAAGAGATGAGACCACTGATCCTCTGCAACATGCCTGCTTTGCTTTGCTGCCTTGCCTGCTCTGCTGCAGCAGGCACTTCATTTTCCTTTTCTTTTCCCTTCATGCAGGAGCAGTAGTGAACTTTTCACTCCACATGCCACTGGTCTGCTAAAGACTATGTATAGTCAGTGATATCATGATGGGAGTGAGCTAATCAGGGTGCTAATTAGGTTCATGTGACCACCAAAGCTGGAGCCCTTGCCAAACCAGCCACATGCTTGCTTGACAAAAAGAGAGGATAAAGTGAGCATTCTTCCTCCCTCATGCTCTATCCAAGTTCTGGTGAATCAAAGCACAGAGCTAACTGAGGCTTAACATGACATAGGTAGAGTAGACTAATTTTACTTATGGTGCACAAAGGAACAAGTACTGCAGTGCACTTCCTTTTTTTACCACACGTAATCTGATTCTTTCACATTGCTTGTCTTTTCCTTTTTTTTACTCAATTCTGACTTGATTTAGATTTATTTTCTTCAAACTTGCACCAATCAATATTTCTAGCTCTTCGCGTTGTCCAATCAACATTTTCTGCTTTGGTGAAACTTAAGCAGTAAAGTCATGGCTACACTCTCTCTAATGGTGAAGGTCTATATTTTTCGATGTTGGTACTTCTTATGTGAAGGTCTAATTCGTTATTCTTTTATTCAATGAAAGTATTATCATGTTACTGCATATGCACTAAAATTTGGATAACACCAAAACTGAATATTTGGACAACAGAACACTGAAATTTGGACAACACATACACGGAAATTTTGGACAGCACATACACTGAATTTGCATATCAAGAAGAATGAATATTGGACATCAACAATATGAATCCTCCTCTGCTGCGGAGAGGTTACCTGTTTTGGCGAGAGAAACTGACGAAATGTAGCCGTGTCGCCCTTCGCCGGCGCCCGAGGGCGTGCTGCCACGGCCCGGACCCCCTGCGGCGGAGGTGCCGCTCGAACACCGGCGTCGGTCGGGGGCGTGCTGCAGCCTATGCTCACGGCGGCGTGTCAGCCCCAGGAAAGCAGAGGGTGTCGGGGGCGTGAATGGGCCGAGCGGCTGGCGAGCAGGCGCGGCGGCGGGGCTGAGCAGGCGCGGAGGCTGGGATCGAGCACCTGGCCAGAACGGGCGGCGGCGGGGGACGAGCGGTTGCGAGAAGGGCGTGCGTGTGCGTGCGGGTGGCGAGAAGGGCGTGCGGCGGGGCAGCGGAGAGGAGAGGGGAAGGGGATCGAGGGCGAGGGCGAGGGAGAGAGAGGGGATAGCTTTGGGCCGGGGAGGAAATATGGATGGGGGCACAATACTAATGGCGCACCACCCCTCGGTGCGCCATAAGTACATCCATACTAATGACGCACCTCACCCTCGTGCGCCATTAGTATTTTTTTTTATTTCTGCTTGGGAGGACACATGGTATTTCACGTGCGGTAAATCGAGAGGACACACGATTTTCTTCGCCTCCTCCAAACTGGTCGGGCACTTGTTCCCCTTGGGAAGACGTTCGTGCCAGAATAACATGTTCTCATCGAAGCATGCGTCGGTCATTTTGTGTTTTACCTTCATCTCCAGAGCCATGAGCGTTACTTTCAGGCGGGTATCCTCGGGCCTGCATCCTTCATACAATGGAGTAACCGCGTCTAACTCAAGTTGATCCATCTTGGCTTTCTCTCGGGCGGCAGCTCTTGCGTTATCCGTCTGCTTGAGAAGTAGCTCTTGAATATGAGGGTCCTTCACCCAGCCCATCGATGGTCCAGCATCGTCTGCTCCGCCGGCATCATCATCTTCATGATCATGCCCGTCGTCTGCTCCGGCATCTTCCTCATCATCATGTCCTGCATCTTCTACATGATGACTGTGTACAGCATCACCGTCATGATTATCTCCTGGGGATTCTTTGTCTTCTCTCCCGCTCGAGCCGCGGTGGTTGTCTTGCTGCCCTTCCTCATTTCTTGCTCGACCCCCATGGACGACTTCGTAGTCATCTTCATCACCTTGCCACCGATAGCCATCCATGAAACCACGCAAGAGCAGGTGGTCCCGCACCTGCCCGGAATCCGGATCCGCAATAAGGCTCTTCAGCTTTCATCTTCGACACGGACATCTTATCTCCGTCTCGTTCTTTTGAAGCATCTCGGCCTTCGCGGACCTCAAAAACCTATTCACGATGCCTTCGGTCATCGTGCGGACCATGGTCGCCTGCGGGGTAGAGCAAAACGATATTTTAGAACCAAGAAAATTTTTGGCATGACTTTCCCTAAAAATAGGACCAAAAAGAATGCTTAATGCCAAAATTCTCGCCGAAACGGAAATGAATCAACATTCCGGCAAAATATTGGCAACTATCGCATTTCAAATACCGGTACACCTCCAAACACAAACACATATGCAACACCACAAACATATGCAACACCACGAACATACATAGATCTAGCTAGCTAGGCCATAAAAAGTGCATGTGCACATTGTTGTAGGGAGAACAACATAAATATAGCTTCCCCCCTTACTTACCTAACAAAACAAGGTAATTATAACACTTAATTTGAATGAATCTATGGTGGAAATGAGGTGAAAAAGAGGAGGCACCCGAGACAAGGAGGAGGCGGTGGAGAGAATGAAGTGGGCGGAAAGTGAGTGTGGGTAGGAGAGGCTGTCCAAAATATCTTGTTGCTGCCCACTTACTAATGGCGCACCAACCACAAATGCGCCATTAGTAATCCAGGTTACTAATGGCGCACTTTCTGGTGGTGCGCCATTAGTAGTTTTGCAAAAAAAAACATACTAATGGCGCACTTCCCAGAGTGCGCCATTACTAGTTTAAACTAGTAATGGCGCACGGTGGAGAAGTGCGCCATTAGTAGTTTTGCAAAAAAGGAATAAAAAATATAATTAAAAAAACAACATTAGTGGCGCACTTTCCGACAGGTGCGCCATTACTAGTTACAACTAGTAATGGCGCACTTCGTCTGGATGCGCCATTAGTATGTTTGGACAGGCGCACTAGTTGAAAAAAAAAATTGATACTAATGGCGCATCTCGGGCCTGGTGCGCCATTAGTAGTTTCAACACTAATGGCATAGCAGAATGTGGTGCGCCATTAGTATATACTAATGGCGCACCGCCTGTCTGGTGCGCCATTAGTGTCAATCCCATCTATAGCCCTTTTTCTAGTAGTGATAGCCTTCTTCCTGATGACAACATCGAAGAGGTGGGGCTGCTTGAGTCGAGGGAGAAGAAGGGCGGGTGCGGCATTAATCTGGGGAAGATCACAGGAGCTGAAGCTGGCATGGCGCAGCTTTGGCATGAGGCGGAGCGTGGACGGGGCAGAGAGCGACATCGTCCAGCTTCAAAGCTGAGCTCCTCGAGCTGATCTAGGGCGGGGGATAAGAACCACTTGTCAAACTTGGCTTGGACCTTGCAGTTGGTACTGAACATGCGGATGACAAGGCGTCTGGCTGGCCCAGGGTGTGATGAAAGGATCTTGGAGACTATGGCCGTGCGTTTGCAATCCACGTCACAGAGGCAGTTGTCGACGGTGAGGTTGAGGGGGACGCGGCGCAGATGGGGCACCACAGCCGGGAGAGCATGGCAGTCTGCAAGGAAGATTTGGTGGGTAGGAGGCCGATGATGGCGAGCAGCATGCGGTTTTCGCTCGAGCCACCTCCGCTTGTTGGCTGCCTCACCGTCCATCTCAACCGACGGCGACGCCGATGTACACATGTACTAGTGTGTGTTGTGTGCTGGCCTGCTGGGTGTGGGCGAGTGCGTCCTTCTGTGCATGCCGCCGCACAGTGGCGAATTGTGCATGAGTGTGTCCTTCACGCAGAAGAAGTGTGTTCTCAATGCACCCTCAATTTACTAGCATGCGAGTGCTTTCAACTTTGTTTACTTCACCGCGTGTCAGATGGGCCTGTAGTTTACTTATTTTCACCCACTGCCACATGGGCCAGCACAGAAAGATAGGGAACACGAGCTGACAAGGCAATATGTAGAGCTATACGCTGATACAATGAGCGTATAATCTGTCGGTATAGAGAGTTCGAGTGGGAGGGAAGGCCCGTGAGAGATAGCAGAGAGAGAGAAAGAGCTACTCCCTCCATTCGTTAATGTAGTGCCAACATTTTTTAAAGTCAAACATTTGAAACTTTGACCAAGCTTATGGGACAGCCTGGTTTTTGCCCTCTTTTCTCTTCTGGTTTTAGTTGGGTTTTGATTTGAATTTTTGAATTTAAATCATTTCAGTTGGACTTATAACACTTGGGCATCACCTTGGCCTTCACCCAAGTGACTCACTCCTCCAAACCATCATTTCCCCTCTGTAATACCTCAAAATAATGTCATGGATATTTTTCTTTAATGAGAAATATTCATTTCCCTCTCATAAACCCTAAACAGAACCTTGTGCTCCAAAGCAACCTCTATTTTTCTTTCCCACAAAAATCTAAAAAAATTCACAAAAATCCTTTGAACGCTAGGGCACCTCCCTGAGAAAAAATATCTCACCACTTTTTGGAATATTTTTGCCACATACATTATTTTCTGTTTTGGACAGAAATGGTGGTTTCTTCGGCAACTACCATTTTACTTGCTCCATTGGTGCTGCATTTTCTTGTGCATCACTACCCTCCTAACTCATTCCAACACACCAAAGCTCAGCTCCCAACTCCCAGCCATTTAACCACAGCAAGCTCTCAAAGTTACTGTCCAGTAACTTGCAGTGAAGTAAAAATCTTGTTCACTGCGTCTGAGTACAAACCAAAGTGTGGTAACATCTAAATCTTCCACGAACAACACGCCAGACATGAAGTTTAGGCTTAGGTCGGCCTGAGGTCAGAGTTCATGCGGTGACCGCGTTCGACCAAGCGTGCTGGCATGCAGACGGCACGCTCTGCGTTGCGCCCGAGCCTTTGTTGCTCATGTGATCGCTTCCCCGCCTGCTGATATGTCTCCAATGTATCTACAATTTTCGATTGTTCCATGCTATTATATTACCTATTTTGGATGTTTATGGGATTTATTCTACACTTTTATATCATTTTTGGGACTAACCTACTAACCGGAGGCCTAGCCCGAATTGCTAATTTTTTTTGCCTATTTTAGTGTTTCGAAGAAAAGGAATATCAAACGGAGTCCAAACGGGATGAAACCTTCGGGAACGATCTTTTTGGAACGAATGCCAACCTGGAGACTTGGAGTGGATGTCAAGCAACAAGCGAGGCGGCCACGAGGATGCCCGGCACCCCGTAGGGCTGGGCGCGCCCCCACCCTCGTGGGCCCCTCCATCATTCACCGATGTACTTCTTCCTCCAATATATACACCCGTACCCTGAAATCATCAGAGGCGACCATGAAAACCTAATTCCACCATCGCATTCTTCTGTATCCGCGAGATCCATCTTGGAGCCGGTGTCGGCGCTCCCCCGGAGGGGGAATCCACCACGGAGGGCCTCTACATCATTTCCAAGGCCTCTCCGATGAGTTGTGGGTAGTTTACCACAGACCTTCAGGTCCATAGTTATTAGCTAGATGGCTTCTTCTCTCTCTTTGAATCTCAATACAAAGTTCCCCTTGATCTTTTTAGAGATCTATTCGATGTAACTCTTTTTGCGGTGTGTTTGTCGATATCCGATGAATTGTGGGTAGATGATCAAGTTTATGTATTTGAAATATTTGAATCTCCTCTAAATTCTTTTATGTATGATTAAGTTATCTTTGCAAGTCTCTTCGAATTATCAATTTGGTTTGGCCTACTATATTGATCTTTCTTGCAATGGGAGAAGTGCTTAGCTTTGGGTTCAATCTTGCGGTGTCCTTTTCCAATGACAGCAGGGGCAACAAGGCACGTATTGTATTGTTTCCATCGAGGATAAAAAGATGGGGTTTATATTATATTGCATGATTTTATCCCTCTACATCATGTCCTCTTTCTTAATGCATTACTCTATTCTTCATGAACTTAATACTCTAGATGCAGGCAGGAGTTGGTCGTTGTGTGGAGTAATAGTAGTAGATGCAGAATCGTTTCGATCTACTTGTCATGGACGTGATGCCTATATACATGATCATGCCTAGATAATCTCATAACTATGCGCTTTTCTATCAATTGCTCGACAATATTTTGTTCACCCACCGTAATACTTATGCTATCTTGAGAGAGGCCACTAGTGAAGCCTATGGCTCCCGGGTCTATCTTTTATCATATAAGTTTGCCATCTACTTTTATTTGCATCTTTTACTTTCAAATCTATATCATACAAATACCAAAAATATTTACCTTATCATATTATCTCTATCAGATCTCACTTTCGCAAGTTTCTGTGAAGGGATTGAAAACCCCTTTACCGCGTTGGTTGCGAGGTTCTTGTTTGTTTGTGTAGGTGCGTGGGACTTTTGAGGAGCCTCCTACTGGATTGATACCTTGGTTCTCAAAAACTAAGGGAAATACTTATGCTACTATGTTGCATCACCCTTTCCTCTTACAGCAAAACCAACGCAAGCTCAAGACGTAGCAAGAAGGATTTCTGGCGCCGTTGCCGGGCAGGTCTTCGCTCAAGTCAATACATACCAAGTACCCATGACAAACTCATCTCCCTCGCATTATATTATTTGCCATTTGCCCCTCATTTTCATCTCCCCCACTTCATCCTTGCCGTTTTTATTTGCCCTCTCTTTACCGTTTGCCTTCCCATTGCCATAGCCGAATCAAAAAGAACTAAGGGTACTTTCCAGGGTTTTAGTACCTTGGATAGTCCCTCTATCCTCTCTAAGCTCATAAATAATGATGCTATGGAAAGACCTACTAGTGTCACCAATGAGAGTTTGAATAATTTTGATGAAGATGACTCCAGAATTTTTCGTTATTTACTTGATGATTCTGTAAAAGATGCTTGGGATAGGTTATTAAGGATTCGGGCTAGCTATGTGCCACAATATCAAATTGAGGTTTACTTAAAAAGTTTCTATGTTGGCTTACCGGCTTCTTTCAAGCAAGTTCTAGATTCTACTTTTGAAGGAGGTTTTCTTGAAGGGGATGCTATAGATACCTATGAAAGAATGAAAACTATATTTGGGTACCCCATATATGATAAGGTTGAATCTACCACCCTCTTATGCTTTTATCAAAACAAAATTAACAAAGAGATGAAGGCTAGCTTAGATGCAAATTCACGTAAGGTGCTTAATCTTACTTCCTCCATAAATGGCAATGTGCTTTCCCAAAATAGAAGGATGAATTCCATAGAAATGAAATGCGCTCTTTTCTTTCCAAGTGCCAAAGATGGCACTACTTAGATCTATCCCCGCTTTTATGCCTAGCTTGGGGCGTTAAACAATAGCGCTTGTTGGGAGGCAACCCAATTTTATTTTTGTTTCTTGCTTTTTTCTTCTGTTTAGTAATAAATATTTCATCTAGCTTCTGTTTAGATGTTTTTTCATGTTTTAATTAGTGTTTGTGCCAAGTAAAACCTATAGGATAACCTATGGTAATAGTTAATTTGATTCTGCTGAAAAACAGAAACTTTGCGCTCATGAGAAACAATTCAATAAATCACAGAAACATGCTTTTGCATTGATTCTTTTTCCCGTAGATCTATAGACAAATTTCGTAGGACGTCCTATTTGGGTAGGATTTTTAGAGTTCTAGAAGTATTCGAAAGTAACAGATTGCAACACACTGTTCTGTTTTTGATAGATTCTGTTTTTCTTGTGTTGTTTGCTTATTTTGATGCATCTATGGCTAGTATTTAGGGGTATGAACCATAGAGAAGTTGGAATACAGTAGGTTTAACACAAATATAAATAAATAATGAGTTCATTACAGTACCTTATGTGGTGGTTTTTATTTCTTGCACTAACAGAGCTTATGAGATTTCCTGTTGAGTTTTGTGTTGTGAAGTTTTCATGTTTTGGGTAAAGATTTGATGGACTATGGAATAAGGAGTGGCAAAAGCCTAAGCTTTGGGATTCCCATGGCACCCCAAGATATTCAAGGACAACAAAAAGCCTAATCTTGGGGATGCCCCGGAAAGCATCCCCTCTTTCGTCTTCGTCTATCGGTAACTTTATTTGGAGATATATTTTTATTCGCCACATGATATGTGTTTTGCTTGGAGAGTCTTGCATGATATTAGCCTTTGATTTTTAGATCACCACAATAATCCTTGCTGTACACACCTTTTGGGAGAAACCCACTTGATTTGGAATTTATTAGAATACTCTATGTGCTTCACTTATATATTTTGAGCTAGATAATTTTTGCTCTAGTGCTTCACTTATATCTTTTAGAGCACGGCGGTGGCTTAATTTTTTAGAAATTGTTGAACTATCATGCCTCACTTATATTATTTTGAGAGTCTTTTAGATATCATGGTATTTGCTATGGTTATAAATTTGGTCCTAGAATGATGGACATCCAAGTTGGGTATAATAAAAACTATCATAGAAAGTTAATTGGATGCTATGATCAATTTGATACTTGATAATTGTTTTGAGATATTAGGATGGTGATATTAGAGTCATGCTAGTTGGGTGATTATGAATTTAAAGAATACTTTTGTTGAAGTTTGTGATTCCCGTAGCATGCACGTATGGTGAACCGCTTTGTGATGAAGTTGGAGCACAATTTTATTTATTGATTGTCTTCATTATGAGTGGCGGTCGGGGACGAGCGATGGTCTTTTCCTACCAATCTATCCCCCTAGGAGCATGCGTGTTGTACTTTGTTTTCAATGGCTTGTAGATTTTTGAAATAAGTATATGAGTTCTTTATGACTAATGTTGTATCCATGGATTATACGCACTCTCACCCTTCCACCATTGCTTTCGCCGGTACCATACACCCACCATATACCTTCCTCAAACCAGCCACCATACCAACCTACTATGGCATTTCCATAGCCATTCCGAGATATATTGCCATGCAACTTTCCATCGTTCCGTTTATTATGACATGCTCCATCATTGTCATATTGCTCATTGCATGATCATGTAGTTGACATCATATTTGTGGCAAGGCCACCTTCATAATTTTTCGTACATGTCACTCTTGATTCATTGCATATCCCGGTACACTGACGAAGGCATTCATATAAAGTCATATTTTGTTCTAAGTATCGAGTTGTAATCTTGAGTTGTAAGTAAACAAAAGTGTGATGATATTCATTATTAGAGCATTGTCCCAAGTGAGGAAAGGATTATGGAGACTATGATTCCCCCACAAGTCGGGATGAGACTTCGGACTTTAAAAAAAGGAAAGGCCATATAAAAAAGAGAAAGGCCAAATAAAAAATAAAAAAATATGAGAGAAAAAGAAAGAAGGGACAATGCTACTATCCTTTTTACCACACTTGTGCTTCAAAGTAGCACCATGATCTTCATGATAAAAATCTCCTATGTTGTCACTTTCATATACTAGTGGGAATTTTTCATTATAGAAATTGTCTTGTATATTCCAATGACGGGCTTCCTCAAAATGCCCTAGGTCTTTGTGAGCAACCAAGTTGGATGCACACCCACTTAGTTTCTTTTGTTGAGCTTTCATACATTTATAGCTCTAGTGCATCCGTTGCATGGCAATCCCTACTCACTTACATTGATATCTATTAATGGGAATCTCCATAGCCTATTGATACGCATAGTTGATGCGAGACTATCTTCTCCCTTTTTGTCTTCTCCATAACCACCATTCTATTCCACATATAGTGCTATGTCCATGGCTCACGCTCATGTATTGTGTGAAAATTCAAAAAGTTTGATATTACTAAAGTATGAAACAATTGCTTGGCTTGTCATCGGGGTTGTGTATGATTAAATACTTTGTGTGATGAAGATAGAGCAACAGCCAGACTATATGATTTTGTAGGGATAACTTTCTTTAGCTATGTTATTTTGAGAAGACATGATTGCTTTATTAGTATGCTTGAAGTATTACTATTTCTTATGTCAATATAAACTTTTATTTTGAATCATTTGGATCTTAAGATTCATGCCACAATAAAGAAAATTACATTGAGAATTATGCTAGGTAGCATTCCACATCAAAAAATTTGTTTTTATCATTTACCTACTTGAGGACGAGCAGGAATTAAGCTTCGGGATCCTTGCTACGTCTCCAATATATATATAATTTTTGATTGTTCCATGATATTATATTACCTGTTTTGGATGTTTATGGGCTTTATTCTACACTTTTATATCATTTTTGGGACTAACCTACTAACTGGAGGCCCAGCCCGAATTGCTGTTTTTTTGCGTATTTCAGTGTTTCAAAGAAAAGGAATATCAAACGGAGTCCAAACGGGATGAAACCTTTGGGAATGATCTTTTTGGAACAAATGCCAACCTGGAAACTTGGAGTGGACATCAAGCAACAAGCGAGGCAGCCACGAGGGTGCCCGGCGCGGCCCCCACCCTCATGGGCCCCTCGATTGTCCACCGATGTACTTCTTCCTCCTATATATACACCCGTACACTGAAAACATCAGAAGCGACCACGAAAACCTAATTCAACCGCCGCAACCTTCTGTATCCGCGTGATCCCATCTTGGAGCCATCGTCGGCGCTCTGCCGGAGGGGGAAATCCACCACAGAGGGCCTCTACATCATCTCCAAGGCCTCTCCGATGAGTTGTGAGTAGTTTACCATAGACCTTCGGGTCCATAGTTATTAGCTAGATGGCTTCTTCTCTCTCTTTGAATCTCAATACTAAGTTCTCCTTGATCTTCTTGGAGATCTATTCGATGTAACTCTTTTTTGCGGTGTGTTTGTCGAGATCCGATGAATTGTGGGTTTATGATCAAGTTTATCTATGAGAAATATTGGAATCTCCTTTGAATTCTTTTATGTATGATTAAGTTATCTTTGCAAGTCTTTTCAAATTATCAGTTTGGTTTGGCCTACTAGATTGATCTTTCTTGCAATGGGAGAAGTGCTTAGCTTTGGGTTCAATCTTGCGGTGTCCTTTCCCAGTGACAGCAGGGGCAGCAAAGCACCTATTGTATTGTTGCCATCGAGGATAAAAAGATGGGGTTTATATCATATTGCGTGAGTTTATCCCTCTACATCAAGTCATCTTTCTTAATGTGTTACTCTGTTCTTCATGAACTTAATACTCTAGATGCAGGCAAGAGTCGGTCGATGTGTGGAGTAATAGTAGTAGATGCATAATCGTTTCGATCTACTTGTCATGGATGTGATGCCTATATTCATGATCATGCCTAGATAATCTCATAACTATGTGCTTTTGTATCAATTGCTCGACAGTAAGTTGTTCACCCACCGTAATACTTACACTATCTTGAGAGAAGACACTAGTGAAACCTATGGCCCACAGGTCTATGTTTTATCATATAAGTTTTCCATCTACTTTTATTTGCATCTTTTACTTTCCAATTTATATCATAAAAATACCAAAAGTATTTACCTTATCATATTTTCTCTATCATATCTAACTTTTGCAAGTTTCCGTGAAGGGATTGACAACCCCTTTATCGCGTTTGTTGCGAGGTTCTTGTTTGTCTGTGTAGGTGCGTGGGACTTTTGAGGAGCCTCCTACTGGATTGATACCTTGGTTCTCAAAAACTGAGGGAAATACTTACGCTACTGTGCTTCATCACACTTTCCTCTTCAAGGAAAACCAACGGAAGCTCAAGACGTAGCACCTGCCAAACCTTGCCAATCCCCGCCACCATCATCGTCCGGACGCCATTTACATCACCCTGGCGTTCGCCGATGCCAGAGCTCGCTGCAGCGAGCACGAGTGTGGTCAGGCCAACCCAACAGTGCGTCGTGCATTGTGTTTTTCGCATTTCCCTCGCTCTTGTGCTCATCTCCGCGCGCCCACAGTTCCCGCCTGAGTTGCCTCACCTTCCCCCTCTCTCACTGACGCCACTCATCATCGGGCGCAGCGTCCAGGTGTACTCCGGTGGAGCCCGAGCACCTCCCATCGCTCTGCTATAAATAGAGCCCTCCCCTGCCTCCTCGAGCCTCATCGACTCCTCGAGCCTCACACACACTGCACAAACTTGTAGAAAGCCGTGCCCCGGCCGGGCAGGCCTCGGGCCGCAGTCCCCGAGCTCAAGCTCGCCGGCAATCCCCTCTGTCCGTCCGCACCACTCCAGCCCCTCCCAAGCTAAGGCGACCCTTCCAGGGCCTCCGCCGTGCCTCGGTGGTGCCGTTCCACCATGTTGGAACCCCTGGTGCCGCCTCTAGTTGTTGTCGTCTTCAACTCTGGCAACCGCTGCCTTCTGTCGCCGCCGGAAAGGCCATTTCCGACGCCATTCGACCACCCCTAGCTAACCTGCGCGTACGAGAGGTGCACCTACGCTCCTCTTTCGATCCCTCCCACTAGTTTTGGCCAAGGAGCTCTCCTTGCAGGCCCCGCCGCCCTTTGTCTCTCTCTCCCCTCCCCCTCACCTGACCAGCGGGGCCCGCTAGTCAGCTACTCTGTTTGCTCCCGAAGCGGTACGAGTGGAGGCGCCCCGTTGGTTTACGCCATCGATGTCACCTCCCCCCCCCAGTTCTGTTTATTTAAATTCAAAATTTAAATAATTATAGAACACTTCAAACAACCATAACTTTTTAAACATAAGCCCAAATGAATTGATTCTTTTTGCATTGGGTTCCGTATGAAAATCTCTAGCAGCACACCAAAGATGGGATTTTTCCCGGCTGCCTAAATTTTCTGGTAAATTTCAGAAGGGTTCTTGATATTTTCTTTTTGTGTTTATAATTGTTTTCAGAAGGTGGAGCTTGTCTTGAGGATCACCAGGGAGAGTGTGACCCTCATCTGCACTAAGGCAAGCCACAACATCATTTTTATTGTGCCATTGCAATATTTGTGATTTAGTTCAACTTGAATGGTTAATTAGTTCATGCATTTAAATCACCTGGTTAAATAATTATTCTTATTATGTTGCAAGCTTAATCAAGTGAGTATGTTGGTTTGACAGAAAGTTAAGAGTTAACTAAGTTAGAGTTAAGTTATTATAACTGATGATAGGCTTTGGAGAAATAATTTGTTATTGAAAGTGGACTAGTTTGAATAATATTTTCTTGAGTAATAAAATGATTATGCTAAGTTATAGCCATGATTAGTTGCTGCTTAAACCCAGCCAGAAAAGTGCCATGAGGTTCTGAACTGTTTGTTTAGTGTTTTGATACAAGTTGACCCGGTATGATTCTGATGATTAGTGAAGCATGTTATATGAGTGCATTTGCATGGCATGTCATGACACCGGTCTTTTTTATATTAAGTTGAACCTGATAATAAATCAACTTGAACTATCGTTGATCGGGTCATGGTGCCACTGAATCGAGTATTTCACAGTGCAACCACATTTGCCTTCATGGGAAGGCCTTTATTCGGTCCGTTGTCATGCCTTTGGTCGGTACCTCCAACGAGGCAAGGTTATGGGTTTGCGATACCCTGGCCCGGTAAGCAGACATAACCTTGTTTGCCCATTGATTGTTGTTATGGTACCTTGTCCCCGTTTGGGACCGTTTTGCCATGACGGTGGCCGTTGGTGTCTGCGGTAGACACGGGGCCACCCATGAATTAGCCCAGTGGGGAGTTAGTCGGAGTGGCCGGGAGAGTGTCGTGGCAATGGAGGGGTTTTGTTGGAATGTCGTTGGTCCACCCGAATGGGAGTGCGAAGCCATGGGTTCCTTGGTGTTGGTATAGTGCGCTACCTCTGCAGAGTGTATTAAATCTATCAATAGCCGAGTCCACAGTTACGGACACGCTCGAAAGTATGTCACACCATGAGTCAACGTTTTAAATAAGTCTTTCACACTAAAATAACATGGCACTGTAGAAAATATGATGGTTAAAGAACCATGTTGATGTTGATGACCAAGTTGTTGGTCCGCTTATTATCCAAGAATGATCACCGTTTGGTTACATGGTAACCCATTTGTAAGCAAGTTCGATGGACTTGAGGCAAGAGATTTTGATTCACTACATTCATTTCATGATCTTGCATTGACGATTAAATTGGTTAATATCATGTTATTGTTTGTCATTATGTTTATGCTTGTTGTCAGCTTGCAAGTACATTGACTGTACTAACCTAGCGTGTCATGCCAGATTTCAGGAAAGGTTCGTTGGAACGGAGTGTTGTTCGAGTCTAGATCATGTTCACATTGGTGTCCGTGTGCTATGGAGTCCCGCTTTGTTGTCGTTCCGCTGCCGCGTAGTTGTCATGATCAAGGCCCTCCTTATGTTCATTAAATAATGTACATATTGTTCAGCCGCACCGGGTGTGCCGCTTGGCCTCCTAACTTGTTGTAATATGAACTATGTTCCACGAATATCAATAAAGCGGTTGTATTCTATGCCAAGATGTTGTGTGTTGCTAGAAGACATGGTCTCTCGGCTAGCAATGCAAGGTAAACCAATTGCTCTAAGCCAGGGTGCCACAACGCTTGGTATCAGAGCCGCGCTAACTGTAGGACACACTAGACTCCCGCCGTTTATTGGACATTAGTTAGCATAAAAGTTGAGTGATGACAATATTTTTTAGCAGGTTGTTTTGCATGCACTTGGTTATTTTACTTCTAACCTACTAATGGATGTGAGTGTAGATGGCTCCGGTGTTGTATCCGTGCTAGTTGCAGCTGATGACGTACACGTTGCCACATCTCCTTTGCAATGTGTGGCATCGACTGTACCCTCACGGGGACGACCCAGTCTATTGTGTGTACCAGGAGCGTCTGTCAGATTGAGTGTATGAGTATCACGTCGTGGTTACTCTGCGTACTAGTTCATCTTCCACCTCTTACACTCGCACTTCCAGGAGCGGTCACGCTTCTACCGCTTCTCAGGCTGTCCAGTTTGCTGCATTTGAGGTCCTCGTCGAGCTACGCTATAACGAGGTCTGGATGCAGAACCACCCAAGTTTCTACTAATATCCCTCCCTGCACGACAATGGTCGTGTTCGTTTTCCTACCATTAATCCGGATTCCGATAGTACTGCTAGCCACCTTTCTCGATACATTACTACTAGCTACCTGCTGATGCACGAGCTGGCTCGAGAGCTGACTCATGCCCGTGTTGCTACCGCTACTAGAGCTGTCACTACTCCATCGTCTACGGGATTCACTCCTTATCTTCCTTCAAGTTCTAGCTCACCAGTTTCACCAGTTGCTCCTCGAGTAGCCCGGGCACCTCGACTATGAACCCTCTTAGTGCTCCTGCTGAGTGGGTTTCCCTTCTTGCCACCCCTATAGCCTGGATGCTTCAGCCTCATCCTGCACCTGCTCCTTAGGGAGAGCCCTCGAGTCAGCATCGTCGTGTTACATTTAACCCAGAGGTCGCGGTTAACACAGTCAGTTCAGGATCCGAGTCCGCTTCAGGAGAGGACAGTGCAGCACCAGCAGAGCATAAGAGCGCTCGAGTATTTGCAGTTATCAGGTTGATGTACGGATGTAGTCGTACGAGTCATGATGTTCCATTCGATGTATGAGAGTAGTTGAACTTGTTATGTCATTTATGTACGGGTCTATGTATAATTATGTTGGACTTTCTCTTATTCGATGGGTTTCCTTCAGACTTTCGCTTTCTTTCGGATTTTTGTTGCTGGCTTTTCCCCGCTGTGTTTCTTCTTGGATGTTGCTCATCTTGATCGTGTTGTCTTGGGAAAAAACAATAGGATGACACGGGTAGGCACTAGTAGTGAAGCTCGTGAGGCTACCCCTATTCATTGTTCCGCACGACAGGCAGGACACTCCCCTGAGCCGTACCTTCCACCATTGCCTCCACCGCCAAATCCACCCTCCACCGAGCAAATTCTCCGTATGTTTGAAGAAAGGCGAAATCATGATCTGCTTGAAATGTTGAGAAGTTTGCAAGCTATGGTTGGACATAATGGAAATCAGAATGGTCATCCCTCCAAACTGTCAGACTTTCAGAGAACTAACCCTCCCAATTTCAGTCAGGTTATTGATCCATGGGATGCAGACGACTGGTAGCGAATGATTGAGAAGAAACTTGAGATTTCCCGTACTGATACAAATGACAAAGTCCCATTTGCAACTCATTATCTGGAGGGAGCTGCTGCAATATGGTGGGAAAATGAAAAAGCTCTGTGGCCTGCCGATGAAGAAATCACATGGGAAAAATTCAAGGATCAGTTCCGTAAATATCATATTCCTGCTGGAGTTATGAAGGTCAAGCAGCGTGAATTCCGCGCGCTCCTCCAAGGGAGTCAGTCTGTGAGTGAATAATTGAATAAGTTCAATCATTTGGCCCTCTATTCTCTTTACAATGTGGCCACCGAAGAAAGGAAGATTAACCATTTTCTTGGATGACTAAACCAACATCTTCGATGCACCATCAGTATGTTTGATTTCACCGATTTCCAAACTATGGTAAACAAGGCCCTCATTGCTGAGAGGGAGCATGAAATGATACACGACAACAAGACATCAAATAGTGATCACAAGCGCAAGTTTGAACCAAGCAAGGAGGTTCAGCCTATGCAAAAGGCTCGTATCTGGCAGCAACCGCAAGTAGAGTACAAGCCCAATTGGCAGCAAAATATCAACAAGGCCCCTACGCAAGTCAAGAATGTCGTAACCAACCCGGTGCGAGAAGAATGCCAGCGCAACAATTCCTGTTTCAGTTTTGGGCAAATCGGACATTACGCCAGATAGTGTCCCAAGGGCGGCAGGAATAATCCTTCATTCAGGCCGCAAGTCAATTATATTGGGGCATATCCTATCCAGGAAAACATCACCGTCCACATCCACGCCCTCTCCACAGACGAAGCCCAAGAGAACCCCGAAGTCATCATTGGTATGTTTTCAGTTAATAGCATACCTGCCGTAATTTTATTTGACTCTGGGGCTTCCCACTCTTTTATTTCCTAGAGTTTTGTTGCCCAAAACAATTTTCCTTGTTCGATTTGAGCAAGAATATGCTGGTACAATCCCCGGGATCTTTGCTCAGAAGCAATCTGGTCTGCCGTGATCTGGAAATAAATATCAACAGAGTCCACCTTCTTGCTTCCTTGATAGTTATCAAGTCTGTTAGGTTGACACAATACCAAGTATGTATTAATTGTGCAACCCGAGAAGTCACCTTGACCAGTCCAGAAGGGCAAGCTACAAAATTCCATGCCCGCGGGAGCGTACCATAGAAAGAAATTGTTTTTGCTGCTGCGGCTGAGTTGGAATTAATTCTGGTTGTCAGTGAATTTCCTAATGTATTCCCTGAAGAGCTGCCAGGCATGCCACCAGACCGCAAGCTCAAGTTTACAATCGATCTTGTGCCCGGGACCGCACCATTATACAAGAAGTATTATCGAATGCCGTCATCAGAATTAGTGGATCTAAAGAAACAACTTGATGAGATGTTCCAAAAAGGTTATATCCGTCCCAGTTCCTCACCATGGGGATCACCTGCTATATTCCTGGATAAGAAATATGGAAGTCTCCGAATGTGTGTAGATTACCGTCAACTGAATGATGTCACCATCAAAAACAAATATCCACTACCCAGGATTGATGACTTATTTGATCAACTAAGTGGGGCCAAAGTATTCTCCAAAATTAAAAAGGAAGATATTCCTAAGACCGCATTCACTACTCGGTACGGTCTTTATAAATATACTGTTATTTCCTTCAGCCTCACCAATGCCCCTGCTTTCTTCATGCACATGATGAATAAAGTATTCATGGATTTCCTTGATAAATTTGTGGTGGTTTTTATCGATGATATTCTCATATACTTAGTAAGTGTAAAGGAACACAAAGGACACCTCCGAGCGGTCTTACAAAGACTCCATGACAATCAATTGTACGCCAAGTTCAGTAAGTGTGAGTTTTGGCTCAAGCAAGTTGGATTCCTTGGGCACATACTATCCGCGGAATGTATAGCCATGGATCCAAGCAAAGTAAAAGACGTGCTTGATTGGTTGGCACCCACAACCATGTCTGAAATCCAGAGTTTCCTTGGAGTAGCCGGATACTATAGCCAGTTCATTGAAGGTTTCTCTAAAATTGCCAAGCCAATGACAGAGCTTCTCAAAAAGGATAAGAAATTTTAATGGACCGAGGATTGTGAAAAAAGTTTCAATGAGTTGAAAATTAGATTGACCTCAGCCCCTATGTTGACACTTCCAGACATCTACCGCAACTTTGAAGTATACTGTAATGCTTCCAGACAGGGTCTTGGATGCGTACTTATGCAAGATGGCAAGGTAGTAGCTTATGCCTCTTGTCAGCTGTGTCCCCATGAAGGGAACTATCCTACTCATGATCTGGAACAGGGCGCGGCGGTACATGCTCTAAAATCTGGAGGCACTATCTCATTGGAAAAAGGTGCCAAATATTTACCGATCACAAAAGCCTCAAGTATATATTCACCCAGCCAGATTTGAATCTCCGACAACGTAGATGGTTGTAGTTAGTCAAGGACTATGACATTGGAATAAAGTACCACCCGGGTAAGGCCAAAGTGGTGGTCGACGCACTAAGTAGAAAGCCCGTCAGTTTAAATGCCATACCGACAAACATGCCTTCCGAACTCCAAGAAGAAATTGCTCAGCTCAACCTGGTCATTGTTGAAGCTGGCCTTGCTAATATTATGAAAATTACTCCTACCCTCGAGGATGAGATTCGCAAGGCCCAGCCAGATGATCCGGTCTTACAAAAATATGTCAAGCACATGCTAGAAGGACAGACCTCGGATTTTTTTCAAGGACCATCTCGGTACACTACGGTTCTGGGGAGGATTTGTGTACCAAGTCAAGCAGGTTTAAGGAAGAAAATACTATCCGAAGCACCAGAATCCTCGTATTCTATCCACCTCGGAGGTACTAAAATGTATGAAGACTTTCGCCAAATATTATGGTGGGATGGAATGAAGAAGGACATAGCATATTTTGTGGCCTGCTATGACATATGCAACAGAGTAAAGGCAGATCACCAGAAACCAGCCGGACTCCTCCGACCGTTGCTTGTTCCACAATAGAAGTGCGATGACATTTGCATGGATTTTATCACTGGACTGCCAAAAACTTAGCGAGGAAATGACGCAATATGGGTCATAGTGGATATGTTAACCAAGGTAGCACATTTCATTCCCATCAAAACCACATACCGTGCTGATCAACTCACACAATTATATGTGTCCAGAATAGTCAGTTCACATGGCGTTCCTCGAACGATCACTTCTGACCGGGGGTCCCTATTTACCTCCGCTTTCTGGTCCCGTCTCCATCAAGCTTTCGGAACAGCACTGAAATATAGTACCGCCTACCATCCTCGGACCGATGGGCAGACTGAACGGGTAAACCAAATACTTCAAGATATGCTACGAGCCTGTGCCTTGGCCCAAGGGCCTAAGTGGGAATACTGTCTACTGTATGTTGAATTCTCCTACAACAAAAGTTTCCAGGCCAGTTTAAAAGTGTCACCATATGAGGCTTTGTATGGACGTAAGTGCCGCACCCCGCTAAATTGGTCTCAAACTGGGGATAGCCGTCTCTTCAGAACAGACCTCATGATGGAAGCTCAAAGACTGTCTGTGACTGGCTAAATCCCGACAAAAGAGCTATTATGATGCAAAGCACCGACAGGTCTGTTTCGAGCCCGGAGAACAAGTGTACCTCAGAGTCACTCCTATGAAGGTAGTAAAAAGGTTTCAGCCTCGCGGAAAATTGGCACCCAGGTTTATTGGTCCATTCTCAGTTATGTCCAGACTGGGTATTGTTGCACATCAGTTAGAGTTGCCGCCAAAATTGTCAGAAGTGCACAACGTGTTTCATGTCTCCCAGTTGAGACGATGCATATCACCTCCCGAGAAAACGACTACTATGACAGAAATAGAATTGGCTAAGGATTTAACATATCAAGAGAGACCGTTAAGAATTTTGGATGAGATAGAAAGTGTCACTCGGAGCAAGACGAGAAAATTTTACAAGGTCCAGTGGGAGCATCATAGAGCGACAGAAGCAACCTGGGAGCACGAAGAATTTCTAAAGGAAAATTATCCATAATTGTTTTCTTGAGCAACAGAATCGCGAGGACGAGATTCATACAAAGTGGGGGAGGTTTGTGATAGCCTGGTTTTTGCCCTCTTTTCTCTTCTGGTTTCAGTTGGGTTTTGATTTGAATTTTTGAATTTGAACCATTTTAGTTGGACTTATAACACTTGGGCATCACCTTGGCCTTCACCCAAGTGACTCACTCCTCCTCCAAACCATCATTTCCCCTATGTTATACATCGAAATACTGTCATGGGTATTTTTCTTTAATAAAAAATATTCATTTTCCTCTCATAAACCCTAAAGAGAAACTTGTGCTCCAAAGCAACCTCTATTTTTCTTGCCCACAAAAATCTGAGAAAATTCACAAAAATCCTGTGAACCCTAGCGCACCTTCCTGAGCAAAAATATCTCACCACTTTTTGGAATATTTTTTCTACAGAAATTATTTTCTATTCTGGACAAAAATGGTGGTTTCTTCAACAACTACCATTTTACTTGTTCCATTGGTGCTGCATTTTCTTGTGCATCACTACCCTCCTAACTCATTCCTACATACCAAAGCTCAGCTCCCAACTCCCAACCGTTTAACCATAGCAAGCTCTGAGAGTTACTGTCCAGTAACTTGCAGTGAAGTAAAAATCTTGTTCACTGCATCTGAGTTCAAACCAAAGTGTGGTAACATCTAAATCTACCATGAACAACACGCCATACATGAAGTTTAGGCTTAGGTCGGCCTGAGGTCAGATTTCACGCGGTCACCGCGTTCGACCAAGCGTGATGGCATGCAAACGGCGCGCTCTGCATTGCGCCCGAGCCTCTGTCGCTCATGTGGTCGCTTCCCTGCCTGCCAAACCATGCTAAACCCCACCACTATCACCGTCCCGACGCCATTTACTGCACCCTAGCGCTCATTGCCGCCGGAGCTCACCGCAGAGACCATGGGCGCGGTCTGGCCAACCCAAAAATGCACCGTGCACTGTGTTCGTCGCCTTCCCCTCGCTCCTGTGCTCTTCTCCGCGTGCCCACAGTTCCCGCGTGAGTTGCCTCGCCTTCCCCCGCTCTCACTGACGCTGCTCATCGCCGGGCGCAGCGTCCAGGTGTCCTCCGGCGGACCCCGAGCACCTCCCGTCGCTCGGCTATAAAGAGAGCCCTCCGCAGCCTCCTCGAGCCTCATCCACTCCTCACACACACTCCACAAACATGTAGAAAGTCGTGGCCCGGCCGGGCAGGCCTCGGGCCGCCTTCCCCGAGCTCAATCTCGCCGGCAATCCCCTCTGTCCGTCTGCACCACTCCAGCCCCTCCCAAGCTAAGGCGACCCTTCCAGGGCCTCCGACGTGCCTCGGTGGTGCCGTTCCACCCGGTTGGAGCGCCTGGTGCCGCCTCTAGTCGCTGTCGTCTTCAACTCCGGACACCGCTACCTTCTGTCGCCGCTGTCCGACCACCCCTAGCTAAACTACGGGTATGGGCAGGTGAGCCTCCGTCGCCTCTTTCGATCCCTCCTTCCAGTTTTGGCCAAGGAGCTCTCCTCATCGGCGTGTCCTCCGGCGAAGCCCCGCCGCCCTATGTCTCTCTCTCCCTCCCCCTCACCTGATCAGCGGGGCCCGCTAGTCAGCCACTCTGTTCGTGCCCGAAGCGCTATGAGTGGAGGCGCCCTGCGGGTTTACGCCTTCGACGTCGCCCCCCCCCTAGGAAGTCCAAATGAATTGATTCTTTTGCATTGGGTTTTGTATGAAAATCTCTAGTAGCACACCAAAGATGCGATTTTTCCCTGCTGCCTAGATTTTCTGGTAAATTTCAGAAGGGTTCTTGATGTTTTCTTTCTGTGTTTACAATTGTTTTCAGAAGGTGGAGCTTGTCTTGAGGATCACCAGGGAGAGTGTGACCCTCATCTGCACTAAGGCAAGCAACAACAACATTTTCATGGTGCCATTGCAATACTTGTGATTTATACCAACTTCAATGGATAATTAGTTCATGCATTTAAATAACCTAGTTAAATAATTATTTTTATTCCGTGGCAAGCTTAATCAAGTGAGTATGTTGGTTTGACAGAAAGTTAAGAGTTAACTAAGTTAGAGTTAAGTTATTATAAGTGATGATAGGCTTTGGAGAAATAATTTGCTATTGAAAGTGGATTAGTTTGAATAATATTTTCTTGAGTAAGAAAATGATTATGCTAAGTTATTGCCATGATTAGTTGCTGCTTAAACCCAACCATAAAAGTGCCATGAGGTTCTGAACTATTTGTTTAGTGTTTTGATACAAGTTGACCCGGTATGATTCTGTTGATTGGTGAAGCATGTTATATGAGTGCATTTGCATGGCATGTCATGACACCGGTCATTTTTATCTTAAGTTGAACCTGATAATAAATCAACTTGAACATATCATTGATCGGGTCATGGTGCCACTGAATCGAGTATTTCCCAACGCAACCACATTTGCCTTTATGGAAGGCCTTTATTCGGTCTGTTGTCATGCCTCTGGTCGGTACCTCCAACTAGGGAAGGTTATGGGTGTGCGATACCCTGGCCCAGTAAGCAGACATAACCTTGTGTGCCCATTGATTGTTCTTATGGTACCTTGTCCCCGTTTGGGACCGTTTTGCCACCACGGTGGCCGTTGGTGTCTGGGGTAGACACGGGGCCACCCATGACTTAGCCCAGTGGGGAGTTAGTCGGAGTGGTCGGTTGTGTGTCGTGGCAATGGAGGGGTTTTGTTGGAATGATGTTGGTCCATCCGAATGGGAGTGCGAAACCATAGCTTCCTTGCTGTGGGTACAGTGTGCTACCTCTGCAGAGTGTATTAAATCTATCAATAGCCGAGTCCACGGTTACTGACACGATCAAAAGTAGGCCACACCATGGGTCAACATTTTAAACAAATCTTGCACACTAAAATAACATGACACTGTTGAAAAGATGATGGATAAAGAACCATGTTGATGTTGATGACCAGGTCGTTTGTCCGTTTGTGATCCAAGAATGATCACCATTTGGTTACGTGGTAACCCGTTGGTAAGCAAGTCCGTGGGACTTGAGGCAACAGATTTTGATTCACTACATTCATTTCATGATCTTGCATTGATGATTAAATTGGTTAATATCATGATATTGTTTGTCATTATGTTTATGCTTGTTGTGAGCTTGCAGGTACATTCAATGTACTGACCTAACACGTCATGCCAGATTTCAGGAAAGGTTCGTTGGAACGGAGTCCTGTTCGAGTCTAGATCATGTTCACATTGGTGTCCCTGTGCTATGGAGTCCCGCTTCGTCGTTGCTCCGCTGCCGCATAGTTCTCATGATCGAGACCCTCCTTATGTTCATTAAATAATGTACATATTGTTCGGCCGCACCGTGTGTGCCGCTTGGCCTCCTAACTTGTTGTAATATTAACTATGTTCCGCGAATATCAATAAAGAGGTTGTATTCTGTACCAAGATGTTGTGTATTGCCAGAAGACATGGCCTCTGGGCTGGCAATGCAAGGTAAACTGGTTCCTCTGAGCCAGGGTGCCACAGTTTATAAAGAAATTACTTATATGTACAATACCAAAGATAAATGATAGTATGAAGTAAGTACATTTTTTGATGAATCTAATGATCGTTCCAGATGTAAATGTTTTTCTCCACATATACCTGGTCAAACTTTTCAGAGGTGTTCCTTTTCAAAACATCCATATGCTTATGGACGTGGGAGATTCCCTAACTAGACAGAGAGAGAGAGAGAGAGTGTGTGTGTGTGAAATAGAAAGAGTGAGTGAAAAAAGTGTGTGTGCGTGTGCGAAAGAGACATGGACAACAAACGATAAAAGTAGAGATAAAGCGTGTGTGTCTTATGCAAACATATCACACATGCATATCTTCGACAACGGAAACAAGGTGAGGAGATAGTGTGTGGTTGTTTGTAACCGAGAGAGAAAGACCCCTAGCTCGTGGCCAAGAGGGGTGTGATAAACAAGGGAGAGAGGTCGAGAGAGATGTACGGAGAAAATGCAGACATGGGGAGGAGAGAGTGTATGTTTGTCATAGAGAGATCCCCTCAAGATCGTGATGGGACTACGTGGGTGGGAGATTGAGTGACAAGGTTTGTGCGTGATAGAAGATACCCCGAGAGATATTGAGATGGACATATGGATGGAAGGAGACAATAGGTGTGTTCCTGATGGCTAGTGAGAGATAATCATACTTAGGAGGGAGTGCGTGCGCCTATGATGGAGTGAGGGATTATGGAACTTAGGGGGGGGGTGTCACATAGAGAGAGAACAAGGGCGGAGAGTGTTGGATGGGTCTATATGTAGCGCGAGCGAGACATGTGTATGTGTGAACCAGGGAGATATAAATTTTGAGAGAGATAGAGGAGCCCCGATAAGGCTGAGTGGTGCGTCAGATAGCTGAGAGGGGGAAAGATATATTCCATCCGCTCGATATTGCAGTGCATGCAACTTTTTTAGAAGTCGAACTTTGGAAACTTTAATTAGGTTTACGTCAAATGTTATTTATATCTACAATACCAAAGATACATCATATGAAACTACATCTCATGGTGAATCTAATGGTATATATTTTCCATTCTTGTTGTAAATGTTTTTCTCCACGTACATGGTGAAACTTTGTGATGTTTGAATTTTCAATAAATGTATATGCTATGGACCAAAGAGAGTGCCTAAGTCGAGAGAGATCAAGTGCGTGTGAAGGAGAATGAGTGAGTGTGCAAAAATATTATGTGTGTGAAAGAGAAAGTGACAACAAGCGATAAATTAGAGAGAGAGTGTGTGTGTTTTTTCGTTTCTTATGCAAACATATCATGCATGCATCTCCGAGATAGAAAAGTGAGGTGAGGAGATACACGAAGATAGCTAGTGCATGATGGTTTGCAATGGAGAGAGACACCCCTATAACACATGTCCACTAGAGGTCTGGACAACAAGGAACAAAGGTCGAGAGGGACACATGGAGAACATGGACGCATGGGGAGGGAGAGAGGGTGTGTTTGTGATAGAGAGATCCCCTTGAGATTGTGAGGGGACTATATGGGTGGGAGATCGAGGGAGGTGCATGCGCGATATAAAGATGCCCCGAGAGAAATCGAGATAGACCATGCACATGTTTGTGATGGAGACTAAGATTAGCTAGTCATATACATATAGGGGGGACTACGTGTGCCTACAATTGAGTGAGAGACCATCATACTTAGCTAGGCATGACATTGTGTGTGTGCGTGTGAGATGGAGAGAGAACGAGGGAGAGAGATAGAGTTTTAGATGGGTCTATCGAGTGCGAGTGAGATATGCATGTGTATGATTGACCCAGGTAGATGGAGAGTTTGAGAGAGAGAGAGATAGAGAGGGAAGAGCTCCGAGATGACAGAGTGGTGCGTGAGAGAGTTACGGGCAACGAGCCATGGAATTTATCTGCATACGATGAGTGCACCCAAGATATTTAGCTTGGACTAGAGAATCATACATAGTGTGCAAGAGAGACCTATAGATGGAGTATATATGAATGCGAACTAGAAAGACCCCCCCCGAGAGAGAGAGAGAGAGAGAGAGAGAGAGAGAGAGAAATGGAGAGAGAGGGAGAGAGAGGGAGAGGGACCAACAAGGTTTGTGTGTTGGATGCGTGCCACAGAATTGAAGATTGTCGTTGAGAGAGAGAAAGTAGTCCGGGAGAGGGGGAGGTCGCGTTTTATGCATCAAAGACTGATATAAACCATGTTTCGATATAAACTTGCATTAAAATATTTAAATTGTAGAACATGTTGTCTGCTATCCACACATGAATGGAGATATGTGTATATCAAACAAGTTCATTAATTTGAGTTTCACCATGTTCATGGAGTACTATAATACTGTACAACATGCTACTCGATTGAGGTGTTCAATTTTGGATTTAGTTCACTATTTTGACCTGGTGAACGAGCTATTTCATTGAATCGAGATATTTCATTTTGGGTTTGAATCCTGTTTTTGAGTGGGTCAACTATTTGTCATATAGTAAATCTCTAGCAACGAGCATGTAAAAGACACATTACTCCCGAGCATCATCTCTCCATTTAAACAAGAAGTGGCAAACTAATATTTCAAAATTTGATTCAAATCGACTTGGTAAGGTAGACGTGGATGCTCGTTCTCCCAAAATTTGAATGAACCATTAAACACCCTCTGCTTGGTAGAATTTTCTCGAGCAAATAAATGGGAGAAAAGAAATTACCGGTCTCTGTGGGAGACACATCAATTGGCCCGTTGTACTTTGAGGGTAGGTTCGTAACTTCATCCAAGCGCACCTTCTCCTCGGCCAAAATGACATGTGCCGAATAATTCATAAACCATGGTCAGCAAAACACACTCTCCTTGTTAGCTCACACCCACTATTTCAAAACACGCTCTCCTCGCCCAAAATCGCTCGCGCCCACTATATTTAAAAACACGCTGCTACGTCTTGAGCTAGCGTTGGTTTTCCCCGAAGAGGAGAGGGTGATGCAGCAAAGTGTAGAGTAAGTATTTCCCTGAGTTTTGAGAACCAAGGTATCAATCCAGTAGGAGGCTCCTCAAAAGTCCCATGCACCTACACAAACAAACTAAGAACTCGCAACCAACGCAATAAAGGGGTTGTCAATCCCTTCACGGTCACTTACGAAAGTGAGATCTGATAGAGATAGTATGATAAGATAAATATATTTTTGGTATTTTATAATATAGATGCAGAAAATAAAGATGCAAATAAAAGTAGATTGAAAGCAAATATGATAAGAGATAGACCCGGGGGCCATAGGTTTCACTAGAGGCTTCTCTCGAGAGCATAAGTATTATGGTGGGTGAACAAATTACTGTCGAGCAATTGATAGAAAAGCGAATAATTATGACGTTATCTAGGCATGATCATGTATATAGGCATCACGTCCATAAAAAGTAGACCGACTCCTGCCTGCATCTACTACTATTACTCCACACATCGACCGCTGTCCAGCATGCATCTATAGTATTAAGTTCATAAGAACAGAGCAACACATTAAGCAAGATGACATGATGTAGAGGGATATACTCATGCAATATGATATAAACCCCATGTTGTTATCCTCGATGGCAACAATACAATACGTGTCTTGCAACCCTTTCTGTCACTGGGTAAGATCACCGCAAGATTGAACCCAAAGCTAAACACTTCTCCCATGGCAAGAAAGATAAATCTAGTAGGCCAACCCAAACTGATAATTCGAAGAGACTTGTAAAGATAACTCAACCATACATAAAAGAATTCAGAGAAGATTCCAATATTATTCATAGATAAACTTGATCATAAACCCACAATTCATCGGATCTCGACAAACACACCGCAAAAAGAGATTACATCGAATAGATATCCACAAGAGAGGGGGAGAACATTGTATTGAGATCCAAAAAGAGAGAAGAAGACATCTAGCTAATAACTATGGACCCGTAGGTCTGTGGTAAACTACTCACAACTCATCGGAGAGGCTATGGTGTTGATGTAGAAGCCCTCCGTGATCGATTCCCCCTCCGGCAGACTGCCGACAAAGGCTCCAAGATGGGATCTCGCGGATAAAGAAGGTTACGGCGGTGGAAATTGTGTTTCGTGGTGCTCCTGGATGTTTTCGGGGTCCGTGGATATATATAGGAGAAAGAAGTACGTCGGTGGACGCCCAAGGGGCCCACGAGACAGGGGGGCACACCCCTAGGGGGGCGCGCCCTCCTATCTCATGGGGCCCTCGGAGCTTTCTTGACTTGCACTCCAGGCTCTACGTATCAGATTTGTTCCAAAAAGGTTTCATTCCGTTTGGACTCCATTTGATATTCCTTTTCTTCGAAATACTGAAATAGGCAAAATAAACAGCAATATGGGTTGGGCTTCCGGTTAGTAGGTTAGTCCCAAAAATGATATAAATGGGTAGAATAAAGCCCATAAACGTCCAATAGAGGTAATATAATAGCATGGAACAATCAAAATTATAGATACGTTGGAGACGTATCACATGCCATCCTCGCCCAACATCGCTCGCGCCCACTATTTGGGGAGAAGCAAAGTTACTCTTCTATCCCCGACCCTCAGTACACAGACCCAAGCCGAGAAGCCTAAAGGCAGGGGTAGAACTATAACTCCCCCCCTACATTTCAAACCAATGCGTCCGTAAGACATGGTTCCACTCCCCTCCCAATTCCCCATTCATACCTCGTGGGCGCAAAATCACCCTCTCCCCAGAAGCTCCCTTCTCCCGAGCCGCGAAACCTATGCCCCTCCTCCATTGCACCCCCCACCACGCCAAATTCACAGTCGCCCTCCTCCCTAATGCCGGAGACGCTGTCCATTTGCTGTTGTGCACCAGGCCATGTGCCTCTTACTCCGTGCTGCTGGAGCAGCATCAACGATGGCCGCGTGAACCGTACTGGAGCCGATTCACCCCCGCGGTTGTTCACGATGCCGGAGCGGCTCAAACTTCAGATCTGTCCAGAGCCCCGGTGCTGCTTCCCCGTGGTAGTCGGCCATCGCAACATCTCTGCTTCCCTGCCGCCGGTCGCCACCGAAACCGTGTCGGCCTCACCGACTCGGCAGTTGGAGCTGCCTACTTCACCGTGCCGCCAGATAGGTCGCACCCTCATCTCAAATCACTTTATTTAGGCATCAGTTGTCTGATTTTTTTTCAGGGCCAATCGATTCCCAATGGGAAGCAGCACCCCTCGAGGCGGTGGAGCTCCTAGGCTGAAGGTTGGCTGGTGTCTAACGTAAGGGTGAGGGGGTGCAAGTTCACCATGGAAGCAGCGCCTAGATGGCTATCTTAGAGTTGTGTGGATTGAAGGTACTGCCGCCACTAGATTTGGAAGACGGCGAGTCTTTGTGGATTTTCCCGGGGGCGGCACAAGCACGGCAGTGTGGTGAGGCGGGGAGCAGGGTTTTGGTCGGGGCCACGGACGGCGGAGGCAGGCTTCTCTGCCATTGGTCGCTGGCTCTTCGGGGAAGATTCCAAACAGTGTTAGTCGGGAGGCACAATACGGCCATCAAGCCATCCGGTGTAGATCATACAGTACCAAAATAAAATAAAATCGTGTGACCCCTATTTAGTCCTCAGTCAACACACGTGTGACAACTCCCGTACCTTGCTGTTGATCTCTTACGGTATTTATTCAGATCAAAGAGATATGTCATTTTTAACATTATGCATTTTCTGCATCTTTAGCCACACCGTCTTCCGACTCACCGAAGCTGCTCCAACAAGGGAAGCATACACCAAAAGGGAGCTATTGTCCCACTCAACAATTCCCTGCATCAAATGTGTGTGCCCGACATGGATAGCCACAACAACTGCAGGACCATCGACAAGTCAACACGTGATGCTCACTCCTATGGATGGCGGCCAGATAGGTTGTACCCTCATCTTACTTGTGTGCAACATTTATGGCTTTGTTATTCATCTAAGCATGGAAAATAGATTACCAAATTTCACTGTATATTCATGGTAATCTCTTACGGGTCTTGTTCAGGAGTTCACGTTGTTCCATAGTTCAGCTAAGAGGCTTGTTCTTTAGGTAACACTGTTCCATAGTTATCATCCATCAGCCAATGTTATCCCACAGGCTGATGATTATAGTATTATACCACTTCTAGTATTACCTGTGTTGTTCTTTAATACTTTTGTGTGCCATCTAGTTAATCTCGAGTACAAACGATACATATTTTGTAGCTTTCATTTGTGTTCTCCCTTTAGTTTTTTGGACCTGTTACTGCTAGTTAACCCAGTCCTACTATTTATGTCATCTCCTACAGACACTCATTACATAAATCTAACTACAAGTTGTCTTCCATGCATGTCTGATATAATTGCACACACTGATTTATCCACAAGAACCTCACAATGTAACGGCCAACAAACTTGACGTCAATGATACCCAATATGATGGAACATGTAAAGGCAGTTCTTCACAAGACTTGTAGAAAGATGATGAATCATATTCACCCCACAAAGTCCTTGCTCTTACTTGGCCCTTGATATGGGTACAACATGCATATAATGTCCTGGAGTGCATCTGCTCTATTGCAACGCCTTGTGCTTAGCCTGCTGATCATGCATGTAAATATGGCATGCCTTCCTGTTCTTTAGTACCTATTCCATTCATAATAACATGTTTTCAAATTCAAGTACTGTCATTCTACTCTATCGCAATGCCATCTGCTTAGTTTAGACATCATGCTTCTGAATATCGTATGCATTGTTATTCATCAGTATGTACTTCCTCTGTCTACCATACCATGTTCTTTTTTTTACATTGAAGTGATGTTCTAGTGGTCTCTTGCAATGCCATCTTAGTTTCCCAATCATACACGCATATGTTGCCTTAGTGTTTTTCTGTATGTATTCTGCTAGCATACAGTTTTCCATTCAAGAAGTGTTTTTTTTACATTGTTGTCCTGTTGTAACCCTAGCTCTTACATCATACTCCCTCCGTTCGGATTACGTGTCGCAGAAATGGATAAAACTGGATGTATCTAGAACTGAAATACACCTGGACCCATCCATTTATTTCCATATGGAGGGAATACATGCCAATATGTCATGCCTTTCTATTCTTGAGTACTATTCCATCTCTGATGTAGCATGTTTATAATTGAAGCACCATTCTTCTATATGTAATCGAAGATGGCCATGCCAGAATCTGAAGGGTTACAAACCAGGTCTTTGCAAAAGATCCAAACAATAGGAGATAATAAGCCAACTCCAGTTTTCATAGATACTACTCCAGCACAGAGAAACCCAACTCCCACTGATAATAAGAAAAATCCTTTGGCCAAAGAACTAGTCCACTCCAGTCTAGCAAAAGAATGTCAACTCCATTCTAAGAAACATGTGTGTATCCTTGCATCATGAAATTTTATAGCATTCTAATCATATTTTCTACATGTTTCTTACCCATCTCTCTTTTAGAAAATAAGGTTAAACGATAGAAGACTCCCTCCATTGGATCGTATTCGAGTAAAATATCTTGCGGGAATTCTCTGTGCTCCAATGCTGATGTAAGTACCTGTTGTATATCACTATATTTTTACATCAGCATGTATTTTGTTAATCGGCGTGAATCCAACCTTTATCTAATCTAAAATTAGTTGTAGCAAAATGTTAAAGGCGCCAATGTTGATTTTTGTAAGGAAAATTGTCTGGTAGTTTTGCATACTGTGTTGCATGAGTGTACTATCTCATTTCATGCACATTACTGAATTGTAGTGCTGCTCTGGTTGCCCATTCATTCATTCTGTCAATGTTGCTTCCGTATTACCTTACCTGGCTAATGATAGTTGTGTCATATTGTGTTAATTTGGTGTAGGCTAGTTTCCCTAACATTCGTTGTGTCAATGTGCTTTCCTATTATCTGACTTGGCCAATGATAGCAATGCTAGTGTGTTAAATTGGTGCAGGCTGCTGAAGATAAGAAGACAAACTCTGAAAACAGCAAGGCAACCCCATTGTTTCTTTCCAATAAATCTAGGCCAGGTAATATGGCAATACCTCATGATTAATCTGTTCGGTTCCCCTCCTAATTTATGTTATGATTCAGTGGTCGAGCCACTCTCCACTATAAATAATACAAGCCTGCCAAAATCACCATCTGAATCTGTTCAGTTTCCTCTGTCTTGAATGCAACGGAAAAATGTAAGTTTGTGAACCAATTAATGGCTGAAGCAATGATGGAAATGGTGGAGGAATCAGAGGTGCACATTCGTGCTCAACAACAACTGATCAATGTTTTCAGAGACAGTGTAGCAAAGCAGCAAGAACTTGCCCACATGCTTATGGATGTCATCCGCGCTGAGGTTGCAGATTGTGACATTATAGATCGTTAGGTTCTGTTCATTTATTTGCATTGGCATCAATCTTTGATTTCCCAGTGGATGTAATTTCCTGTAATTTATGCTGGATGTGCATAATTTTCATTGTATGTCGTACCTTTGATTTATCGGTTTTGGTCCTGTGCATAATTGCTCATCGTAATGGGCTCAAATTATCTAATTTGGTCTAAAGACATGTACGAACTTTAGTGGGCCCATTAAATTAATGGGTCGTTATACCAGGCCGAAAGTTAATGCTTACCCCCCTTACCTCCCGGGTCATTAAAAGGCCGACATCGAAGCGGGCAACAGGTGGGCCCATTTGATTTCATGCGCAATTAATAGGTCGTTACTCAGGTCGGGCTACATATGGCCCAACTATACTGTGGGCCTTTAGCAGGACGAAAGAGATAGTGGGCCTGTACTGGACCATGAAGAAATTACTAGGGAAAACCTTATAGACAGAATCTTAGCAGCAGCGCGGTTTAAAAACAAACGCTACTACTAATTAGCAGTAGCGAGCTTGAGGAAACCGCACTACTAATAACCCGATAGTAGTAGCGCAGGTTTTAACCCCTCGTTACTACTAAGTGATTTCCACCATGCCTCCCGGGACCAGCCATAGTAGTAGCATGGGTTATAAACCCACGCTACTACTAAGTCGATAGTTGTAGCGCGAGTTATAAACCACACGCTACCACCTGCATCTGCTCCTACCCCACCAACCATCCCACGCCATGTCTAAAAAAACACTCAACGCCCAATCCAGATCCCCAATCCCGTCTTCGCTCCCACCTCCTCTCCTCCTCTCCCAAGTCCCAACCCGCCATGGAGGGGGAGCCGCCCGCGCAGGGCCCGCCCCCCAGCGCCGCCGCCTCCTACGGCTCCGGCGGCGGCGGGGATAAGGGTGCCCCATGCCAGGAGTGCAGGGAGCAGCCGTGGAAGTACCGGTGCCCGGGCTACTCCCGCCTCACCTGCAGCCTCCCCTGCGTGCAGGCCCACAAGCGCCGCACCGCCTACCCCCTCCACAAGTCGCCCAAGCCAAACCCGTCTCTGCCACCAGCCACCAGAGAGCAAGCGATTCACCGCCACCGCAGCTTCCGCCGGCGTCAGGCCCCGGGGGACCGACCTCCCCAGACCCCACCGGCCTCCGTCCCGCGGCCCCCTCACGGGCGCAGCGCCTACCTCGGCACGAATCGCGCCCGCCCGCCTAGGGTTTCCGCCGCCGCCGGGGAAGGGGAGGAAAAGAACCGGGGCGAGATGGTACGTGCGCCGGCCTCTCGACCTCTCTCTCTCTCTCTCTCTTTCTCTCTCTCTCTCTCGATTTGATCCCTCCTCGAGCTTTGGATTGATTTGATTGGGTGATTCGGCAGGCCGGACGGCTCCTCGGGCAGCTCCTCATCATGGGCGGCGCCGTCGTCGGCAGGGCAGTCGTGCAGGCCTACCACTAGGCCATCGTCAGTGAGTGCCCCCTCTCCCTCTTCCCCTCTACAAAAAATATTGGTTCCTTGCTTCCCTTCCATTGCCTGCCCCTGACAATGTGAATGGATCCACGGTAGTACTGCATTTGTTTGCCGTGAAGGATAGCTGTAGCGACAGAAAATTTGCAGCTCTTCCTAGATGGTTGCATATCTGGCTCACAGTGTCCATGGCAAAAGATGCGTCTTTTACCCCTTTTATAACATGTTGTGGTGTTCCTTGCTGTCCGAAACCGATTGGTGGTGAAATGGTGGTGATATGATAGGATTTGTTTTAGACTTGATGGGCATAATCTACAATCTGGAATGCTGCACTACCAAAAATGTTTGCTATTTTGTAATCATGTGTTACCTTCCACTTTACTTGTGTTCGTTCTTGTCATGTATACTTACCATTTACTCCCTCCTCGGCCGCCGATGTCTCGTCGTGGCCGTGCTTATGCATAGGCGCCGCCAGCGTCGCGTGCAAGTTAGCCTGTCAGCAACATGAGAAGTCTGCCCACCCTCTCCCCACTAGGAATTTAATCTTGCTATACTGAAGTCCAGCTCTTTGATTATGCCTTTTCAGTGTAGATTCTTTCATGTTAACTAATTAGAACAAGTTCTAATTAGGTCATAGATTTTGTACTGAATAAAAAGTGTTGTTTAGAGACAGTAATGGTTAAGGGCAAAACCATTGATTTTACAATTTGTACCACAAGTGTCGAGCATGCATTTTCTACTTTGAGGTTATTTAGGCAAGCTACAGTCATATGGTGGAAGGTGTTTTTCTATCCAACGGGTTGTAGCTAGTAAGCATAGAGTAAAATAATAGATGAAGATTTCCTTATGCAATTTAGGAGCGGAAAGAAACATATAGCTGATTACTCTGTTCAGCCAAACATTTTTTTTGTTTGTTCATGTTTGAGGAAGAAAACCAACGTATTAGCGATTTAAGGTAGTTCCATTTTTTTTCTTGTGACAGGCGCATGATGACTATAGCAATTGGCGCCAAATCCCGGCTTTCACTGGAACATGTTTGAAGAAATGCCTGTCACCTAGTACTTCAAGCCGGTGGCGACCTTCTTCTTCACCTAGAAGAAGGTGAGAGTTATACTGTGGGTGCTGTCCTTATTGATTCTTTACCCAATCCATAGTGAACAAATCCTAGGAAATTTTCCACACAACAAAGAAGTGGCTACTTTTGTTATGTCCATTGTTTTCTAGCCATATCTTATAGAACTGTTGATTTCCTTGGATTCACAACGGGATATAATGGTGATCAAAATGTTGATACGTTAGGATTAGTTTCCTAGTGCAAATGCACTAAGGAAAATCTATATTCAGATGGTAGGTGCTAGTACTTAAACTGCATTTAAAATTTAAGCTTAGTGTTATCTATCTAGTCTGATTTATACATTGCATTCCTAAGCTGAAATATTTTTTGTAACTGAAATATATAGTTTGAGTTTCATTCAGTTATTTTTCACTTATAGTACATATTAGCATTGTATCAGAATTTAGTCCATGTGTCTCCTGTATCATCTGAGATTATGCGTCCTCTCCATTTATTGATAAAATCTATATGCCTTGCTGATGCTCATTTCCATCGATGCAGGATAATGAGATGTTGAAGCGGCATAGTGAATCCATGAGACTGTAGTGCAATTGCACCGTTCCATTGAATATTACTCAGGAATAAGGACATTCCAATGGCAGATTAGCTCTATTTTTCCTTTTCATTTTTCTTACTATTGGAGTGAGGACATGTAGAATGAGAAATTGTGTGGTATCAGATATGGCAACTGTGTGATAGTAGAATCAGGAATAAGGAATATGGCAACTGTGTGATGGTGACATTTTTCCATCACTATTGTTTGTTGGAATTGTATGCATAAAATGGAATTGGTTGATTTTATTTTTTTTAAATCCTAAATAGTTAGTAGTAGCGTGGGAACAAATTGAGCGCTACTAGTATTTAGGATACTAGTAGCGATGGTATTATAAGCACGCTGCTACTACTACACTAGTAGTAGCGCGGTTCTGTAATAGCAATAGCGCGGGTGTCACACATGCTACTACTAACTATTAGCTGTAGCGCGATACTAGTAGCGCGGGTACCCGCGCTGCTAGTAGCCATTTTACCCGTGCTGCTAGTAGCCCTTTTTCCGAGTAGTGGAGAGCATGGGCCTGCTTAAGAGGCCGAAAGTCAGGTCGTACTATAAATGGCCCAACTGTGTTGTGGGCCTTTAGCAGGCCGAAAGATAAACCGCACTGGTGTTGGACCATGAAGAGCATGGGCCGTTAAAAGGCCACGACTCAGGTCCAACTACAAATGGCCCAACTCATTTATGGGCCGTCAACATGCTGACACACACACCGGGCCGGAAATTAGCCCAACACTTAAATGGGTCGCTAAAAGGCCGAAACAAGTACATCCTGAAAAGGGCCGTTAACAGGTCGAAATCACATCGGGCCGATCTTGAGCCCAAATATCTAGCGGGCTGTTAACAGGCTCGAACTGACGATGGGCTGCAATGTTGTCAAATATTTAACTGGCCATTGACGGGCCGAATGGGCACACCTCGTATGGGCCGTGAGCTTAAATGGACCTGACACAAGTAGGCCTTATATGGGCCAGCCTGCTAATTTTTATTGGGCCGCCCTTTTTCACCGGAATGGGCCACTGTTGGGCCGGGCTACGTGTTGACCTATCATAGGCGCCTCATGTCCAATGAGTGGATGACATCTGTCCCAACGGTGAGCCAACATGTGTTTCCTCCAACCAATGAGAATCATACACATGGAAAATCCTCATTGGTCAGGGCTGTAACGGGTTATCAGATCTAAAACTGGACCCGATAGGCTTAACGGCGACCCATTATGATGGATGCCAAGTTTCGATCACCCTTGACGAAAGCACTTTCATGATGCGCCATTTATCGTCATATAAGTGGACGCTTCCATGATGATAATTTTGGTAATGTCATGGAACACTTCTATGATAGCACAGGTATGACTATCTTGATTCTGTCATAAAATCGTCATGGATGTACATGCATGATAGAAAACATGACCTACTGTGACAAACGCGTATCATCACGGAAGAGTATTTTTTTTGTAGTGTGACGGATACGTCATACGAATCCTCATGAGGTGGATGAGTCGGTGCCACCCCGTATTAGCCCCCATCCTAGTTTGACGAGTTCGGCACCGGATTGGCTAGAGCACGGCTGGCCGGGATCTTTGGTATGGTTCGTCGTGTACCTCTATTAAGATGATAAAAGGAGGGGAAATGACAATTCGGCTTGGTACCCAAGCATGGAGTGAGGAATATACCTCTTTGGTGACAGAGGAGGCTCAATGGAGTTCCCGGTCTTCTTTCGTTTCGCCACACTCGCCCCATGAAGGTGTTGTCTTTCTTTTGGCCGCCCATCCTTGGGTACGGCTCGCTGAGTGCCGATCCTGTAAAACATGGCTCAGTGTGGCGGGTGAGATGTGAGTGCAGGTATTTCTCTTTTAAATGATTTGTGAACACTTACCTTAACGAAAGGATAGAGGTCGGGGTAGTCGGCCATAAATGGCTACCTCCGAGTCGTCAATGCTCCCGTGGTAATAGACTCCATCTTCAAATTCACAATATATCCAGATCCTCGTGGAATCCAGGGTCTTCCTTGCGAGCATTGTCTCTGGGCTAAGGAGGGGGGCAATGGATGTTTTCGACTACCTTCCTCCGATGACTGCTTAAAGTGTCACGCCCAATATGCCACCCTATCCTAAAGGAACTCGATGGTCCCACCAAGGATAGAAGCGCATATTGGAGACGCTTTGCAAGGTGGATATCATTACATCGTACCATTACATAATAGTTTGGGGATACATACAAGAGGCATACAATGCCACACGAATACAACAACATCATATACAAGAGCATCATCCGACTACGGATGGAACACCAAACAGGAACTCAAACGACATCCACCCTGCTAGCCCAGGCTGCCGACCTGAACCTATCCCCTGATCAAGAAGAAGCGGAAGAAGAAACTCCAAGACAAGCAAACATCGCTCTCGCGTCATGATAATCGCAATACCTGCACCTGCAATTGTTGTTGTAGTAATATGTGAGCCACGAGGACTCAGCAATCCCATTACCATGGGTATCAAGACTAGCAAAGCTTAAAGGGAAAAGGACAAGGATAAGTGGTGAGGTTGCAGCAGCGTCTAAGCAATATATGGTGGCTAACATACGAAAATTAAGAGCGAGAAGAGAAGCAAACGGAATGGTTGAGAAGCTAGAAGTGATCCTGAAAACTACTTACGTTCATACATAACCCAAAAAACGCGTGTTCACTTCCCGGACTCCGCTAAAAAGAGACCATCACGGCTACACACGCGGTTTGATGCGTTTAATTCGAATGTGGTGTCAAGTTATCTACAACCGGACATTAACAAATTCACATCTTGCCACATAACCGCGGGCACGACTTTTGAAAGTTTAAACCGTGCAGGGGTGTCCCAACTTAGCCCATCACAAGCTCTCACGATCAATGAAGGATATTCCTTCTCCTAGGAAGACCCGATCAGACTCGAAATCTCGATTACAAGACACTTCGACATGGTAAAACAAGACCAGCATAAGGCGCCCGAATGTGTCGACAATCCCGATAGGAGCTGCACATATCTCGTTCTCAGGGCACATCGGATTGTCCAAGCTTCCGGTAGGCCACCTAGAGTTTCCCCTGGTGGCCACCGGCGACTGCCAGGTTGGACCAACACTCATGAAAAGCACTGGCCCCGAGGGGGGGTAAAAATAAGATGACCCTCGGGCTCCGAAACCCAAGGGAAAAAGGCTTAGGTGAGGCAATATGAAAAACCAAGGTTGGGCCTTGCTGGAGGAGTTTCTTATTTAAGGCGAACTGTCAAGGGGTTCCCGGTAACACCCCAACCGCGTAAGGAACGCAAAATCAAGGAACATAACACCGGTATGACGGAAACTAGGGAGGCAAGAGTGGAACAAAACACCAGGCATAAGGCCGAGCCTTCCCACCCTTTACCAAGTATATAGATGCATTAATTAAATAAGAGATATTGTGATATCCCAACATAATCTGTCCGTCATGGAGCAATCTTCGACTTCACCCGGCAAACTAACAACGCTATAAGAGGGGCTGAGCAAAGCAGTAACATAGCCAAGCAAAGGTTTTGCTAGGAAGGGTGAAAAGGTTAGAGGCTGACATGGCGATTGGGAGGCTTGAAGAACATGTGATAGGTAGCGCAACATAGCAATAGAACGAAGCAAATAGCATAGAAATGATAGTAGTGAGATCCAGGGTAGCGGTCATCTTGCTTGAAATCCCACTAGGAAGAAGAAACGAGTCCATGAAGAAGGCGAATAGATGAAGCCGAACCAAGCGTAGACAAAACGAATCCTCACGATCGCAAAGAAACAGGAAATTATCGAGAAGAAAGCACACTCGGAAAGAAGCGAACAACAAGGTAAAACACACAACACATAGACATGGCATGATTCTCAACCAAGGATGATGCACGACAAAGGCTAGATGAGGCTACTCATGGCAAGAAATTGCAAACAAGAACAACACATCAAAGCAAGTTTAATAAGGCCGGAACAACATATACCCAAATCGGTAAGTCCCATATGCAAATTTCGAAATTTCCCAGATCTGAATAAACCTTATTCTCAAGTTGTTAAACAGCAAGTTAAAATGCACGCAAGATGATCTACACAAAATTCTAGTCACCTACATATAAAGTTCATTTAGTTCAGAGCTACGCTAAAAGATATGAGCAAAACAAGTTAAACATGGCATTGATGCAGAAATGCTTTCAAACATCAAGCAAACACTCTCAAACACATGATAGGATGAAACTACATGCAATCTAAGCAGTTTCATATAGAGCACACTCCAAACGGAGCAACGGTGTAACACATACACTCCAAACAAGATATAACAATAATCTGTCCCAAAACAGCAACTAGGCATCTTGCAAGCATCATGGAAATATGCTACAGCAACCCAACATGAAAACAATAGACATGGGCGTGATGTACAAATGAAGCTTAACAAAACATGAATACAGATTCACAGACTTAACAGAAATTCACTGGACATGACAGAAATAGCATCACGTTGCAATGTTTAGAGCTATCAAACACTACTAGGGAAAACCTTATACATAGAATCTTACCAGTAGCACTTGTTAAAATGAGGCGCTACTGCTAAGTAGCAGTAGCGCCTCTACTAAAACGGCGCTACTGTTACCCTTTTAGCAGTAGCGTGGCAGGAACAAAACGCGCTACTACTATAATTGCCACACCGTTCCCGACGTGCTAGGTATAGTAGTAGCGCCCTTCTCGAAACGATGCTACTACTACGGATTTTAGCAGCAGCTCATTTTTCCTCCCCACGCTACTGTTAAAACTATTTTCACCTAACCCCCCGCGTGGCCTGATTCCCTCTCCTTTGCTTACTCCCCAATTGCCCACTCTCTCTTCTCCCCCTCGTCGCCTCCGCCTTGCTGCCGTCTCGCCGTCTCCCCCTACCCCGCCTCGCCGCCGTCTCCCCCGACCCCGCCTCGCCGCCGTCTCCCCGACCCCGCCTCACCGCCATCTCCCTCGACCCGCCTCGCCGCCGTCTCCCCCGACCCCGCCTTGCCGCGCCTCGGTGCCGCCGTCTCCCCCGACCCCATCTCTCTCCCCACCCTCTGTAAGCACTCTCCCCTTCTGATCCCTCTTGTTTGCTTAGTATGAACCCTAGGCTATTTTTAGTGCTAGTTAGTTAATTACAATTAGTATTAACCCTGTTTAATTAGGTAGTACAAACTCTAGTTAAAAAATGGATACTTATATGGTAATGAGGGCAGTAGTTCCTAGGTACTAATTAGTTAGTAAGAACTAGGTACTAATTAGCTAGGTACTAGTTTATTTTTATTTATAGTAAGATTATTTTTAGTAAGAACTAATCGAATTAATAGAACTAGTTAGTAAGAACTTGTTGCTATTTTTTAGGTTAAAGCAATTTTTCCTGCATCGACGTGGACGATGCCTATCCCGCATCCTCGTCGTTGATACATCTCCTTCGAATCTATAATTTTTGATTGTTCCATGCCAATATTCTCCAACTTTTATATACTTTTGGCAACCTTTTATACTATTTTTTTGGGACTAACATATTGATCCAGTGCCAGCCTACCAGTTCCTATCTGTTGCATGTTTTTTGTTTCGCAGAAACCCAATATCAAACAGAGTCCAAACGGGATAAAAACGGACGGATATTTTATTTGGAATATTTATGATTTTTCGCAAGTGAAATCAACGCGAAACGGTGTCCGGGGTGGTCATGAGGTAGGGGGCGCGCCCTGCCCCCCCCCCCCAGGCGCGCCCCTGACCCTCATTGTCCACCCGTAAGGCGGTTGACGATCTTCTTTTGGCACAATAAAGCTAATTTTATGAGAAAGATATGGGCGAAAGATTCACCCCAATCGGAGTTACGGATCTCCAGATATAAAGCAAACGGTGAAGGGGTAGAAGTAGAGAACGGAGAAAATAGAGAGATAGATCCAATCTTGGAGGGGCTCTCGCCCCTCCCAAGCCATGGGAGCCAAGGACCAAAGGGGTAAGCCTTCTCCCATCTAGGGACACTAGTAGAAAAGGGGGCATTTGTCCCGGTTCGTAAGGGCCTTTAGTCCCGGTTCTTGAACCGGGACTAAAGGGTCATTACTAATGCCTCCCCTTTAGTCCCGGTTCTAACACGAACCGGGACAGATGGGCCTCCACGTGGCCGGTCCGCCGAGCCCAGGCTGGAGGGCCTTTGGTCCCGGTTGATGGCACCAACCGAGGACCAAAAGGCATCCACGCGTCAGCATTTCAGTGGCCGTGGTTTTTTTTAAAGGGGGGGGGGTGGGGGGTTAATTTAGGTGTTTCATATATTGTGTTAGCTAGCTAATTAATACAGAGAAGTGTCCTCTCTTATGTCCGTGCTTGGTCGACGCTACGTATTGTACATAGAGAGGCCCTCGACAGACTAGCTAGTAAGAAAATGAAGGGAACCATTAAGTACAGAAATTCCTCATGCATACCGAGAGAAGTGATCGATCGACCTCTCCTTCTGTGAGAGATTGGTCGAACAACAAGTTTTCGTATTATCTATCCGACGCTACTGGCTACATACATATACAATATGTAATATCTCTTACAATCCCCTAGCAATTGAAATCAATTTCCACATGATATTCTACGGCTTTATTGATGATGTGGTCAAGAAAGAATCCCGCCAATTCCTCTTGAATTGCTTTCATGCGATCTTGTTCTAGGAGTTCATCCCTCATCTGCCACGTCTAATTTGAAGAAGGGGTTAATACATATATGAATGAAACTCAACAGAAATGATGGTGTAATAAAATGAAATTGTGAATATTATTGCTTACGCACTTCATATTGTCTTTTAGAGTAGCCCTGCTTATTTTTTAAAGTCGCGTTGTAGATGAACTTGCACACGTAGTATCCACAGAAATCATTCCCTTATTCCTGCCACAAGCACTTTACGAGAAATAGAGGTCAATCAAACTGATAATGAAGCATTATAAATGGCATTGATGAAAGTACAGCTATAGAATCAACGGGAGATGCGCGCAACTAGCTAGCTAGTAGTAGTTACTTTCGGGTATGTATATCGCAGCTCCTTCGGCAGTCCCAGAACTTCTGCGGTGAACTGTTTCCAAACCCTGCAAGACAAGAAAATAAATATTATTACTTGAGATATCAGGAAATGAACAAAAAGTTGCCGATATGGTGCGATAAATGATCGATTGAACTTACTTGTTGAGAAATTAGTCATTTCTGCATAGGTGTGGGGATCTTTTCGTCTCAAGTCTAAAGACGTTTACTACTCCCCTCTCAAGCTTAATCTCCAGAAGAACATAGTGGAATCTGCGCACGCATGCATAACTCATCAATTACATTACTATAACCTCGCTCGAGTAATAAGGGAAACCGAATATGCACACGACAGTAACACTCACTGGAAGTTGTAAGGAAAGAGTATTAAATCTTTGTTTTGATTTTTGATCAACGATTGTAGCAAGTTGGCCTCGGCCTCTTCGGCGTGCTTTTGAACCAGAAATTCATCTATGATATTTGTGTTAATGAACCCAATATCATACATTTCTTGTTTTTTGCACTCGACGGTCTTCAATCTGCATAATATAGTGAGGATAATTAATTATAAATACATGCAATGAAAGAGCAGAGCTATATATAGAGACTTAATGATAGAAATAGTATTTACAAACAGTAGCAAAAGACCGTTAGTTTATCGAGGGCCTTTTGATTGAAGAACGCGAAGAACTCATCAAATGGAACAGTCAACAGATCAGTTCCAACGAGGTCGTGCTCCTCTTTAATATTTCCGATACAAAGCATTCGTCCCCCAGACTCTATGCAGGTTTTCATGTACCAATTATGGAATCTTCGCATCATAGTTGTTAGAGATTTTTCATCTTTGACGAGAGGCTTCCCGTACTCGTATCTGTGTTTGTCCACCTCCAAGAAATCAGGAAGTTGATCATCAGGCAGGTAATCTCCCAGATTGCCATAACCGGCCACCGTCCTTGGAGCATTAGCGACGATGTCGCCGCTAGACACATTGAGCGGGGGGCACGATTGCTTTGCTTGTTCGCCGAGATGGGCAATTTTTTTTCCCAGCTACTCGTTCTTTTAACCTTTTATCACTGACAGTACTTCCCGACCGCTCCGCTTCGAGATATGTCTGTTCAGTAATGCACTCATAGTTGGTTCTCGACGGAGACTTTGGTGGTTTCCTCAGGGCATCGATAGTGTGTTTTGCATTCACCGGATCTACCTTCTCCTCCGGAGGTGGATGTCTCTTTGCTTTCAACCCGGCAAAGAAGTCGTCCACTTCGACCTGCATGATCTTCGCGTTTTCCTCCTTGGTCCTATCATATGGTAACTTCTCTAGAGGCTTGAGAGAAGGACCGTATCTATATTGCCTCCCGCCTCTGCTGGTTGTACTGCTAGACGCCGGAGCAGACGGAGCGGCTGCGGCGCCTGTCTTCTTTCGTGCTTGCTTACGAGGCAGACGAGAAGGACTACGAAGCACCGGAGCAGCCGAGGTGGCGGCGGGTATCTTCCGCCCTTGCTGGCGAGGCGGAGAAGGAGGAGGCTGCTGACTGCTCGGGCGCGCCGCCGTACGTGGAGAAGGAGGCGGAGTGCCACACGCGTTGGAGAAGGAGGAGGCTGCTAGCTGCTCGGGCACGCCGGCGCAGGCGGAGAAGGAGGCGGAGTGCCACCACGCGCCGGAGAAGGAGGAGGCTGCTAGCTCCTCGGGCACGCCGGCGCAGGCGGAGAAGGAGGAGGAGTGCCACCACGCGCCGGAGAAGGAGGCCCAGTGCCCTGATGGTCACTCGCCGAAGGAGGAGGCGGAGTGCCCTAACTCGCCGGAGGAGGAGGAGGAGGCGGAGGCGTCCAGTTCGGAAGGTTGATGAGCTCCTTCCGCCATAGGCATGGAGTCTTCAGAGCAGAACCCAGCCTAGTCTCCCCTTCACCGGTAGGGTAGTCAAGCAGGAGGTCCTCAAATCCCTCCGTTATTTCATCCACCATCACCCTAGCATATCCTTCTGGAATCGGACGGCAGTGAAAAGTTGCGCCGTGTTCAGTAGGATAAACAGAGCCAAACAGCCGCCTTGACCTTCAAATTCATCCATCGCGTCATAAGGTGGCAATTTTGAGCCTCCATGATAGCATCCACGGGATAGCTGGCAGCAAGGTTGTCAGAATCGCGATTCTGTTGTACGATTCTACGACTTTACAATCCAAATTAAACCCTTTGATTCTACGATTTTGGTTCATAGAATCTACGTTTCTTCGATCCTGATAGTGAAGATTCTATGATTTGCGATTCTACCATCGGAGCTCCGATCCGATTCAAGATCACGATTCTGACAACCTTGGCTGGCAGGAGCCGTCAAGACATGCTCCGGCTGAAGCAGCTCGGTGGAAGCCATGCTGCTTCTCCGTTGAGATGGCGGGGTAGCTTCGGGGAAGCTTCGGCAGGTCGTTTGTTGCCATCTGCTTCTCGTTCCTCTAGCCCCATTACCCTTTCGCGCAGTTCCTGCAGTGGGCTCTGCTCTAGTTTCTTCCTCCTCTCGTGGGTTTTGTAACCCCTGCATTTGGAAAACCAACCTTCCATGGAATGGAGCCTGGCGTGCCTCGTGTCCGTCCAGGGTGCTCAGGATTCCCGAGGGCCATTGTGAGCTCGTACTTCTCCTTGTCTGGAACAAACGTCCCTTGCTGCGCTACATGGATATACTGCCGAAAACTTGTGACTGGTGTTTTCAGTTGCTCGTCCGTCCAACGGCACTTCCCTGATACAGGGTCCAAGGTTTCGCCAGCCCCGAAGAACCAAGTCTGGCAATGGTCTGGCCATCTCATTGTCTCTGGTTCGATCCTTTTATCAAGCAGATCATTCTCAGCCTTGGACCACTTAGGCCGGGCTTGCAGGTAGCCACCTGACCCCGTGCGTTGGTGAAACTTCTTCTTCGCAGCATTTTGCTTGTTTGTCGCCGACATCTTCTTACTCTTTTCTGATGTCGTGTAGGCCACAAATGCGGGCCAGTGATCTCTGATCTTCTCATATTTGCCGATGAATTCTGGTGTCTCTTATTTGGCGACAAACTTTTTCAGCTCTTTCCTCCACCTCCTGAATAGGCCTGCCATCTTCTTAAGAGCACAAGACTTGATTAATTGCGCTTTAACTGGCTTCTCCGGATCCTCCTCTGGCGGTAGGGTGAAATTTGCCTTCAGCTCAGTCCAAAGATCATCTTTCTGCATATCATTGACATAAGACACCCGAGGGTCTTCCTCCTTAGGCTTATACCATTGGTGGATGCTAATCGGGATCTTGTCCCTAACAAGAACCCCGCACTGAGCAACAAATGCATTCTTGTCCGGATGGGTTCAATCGGTTCGCTGTCGCGCGCGATTGTTGTGATCTCAAACTTTTCATCTGAGCTCAACTTTTTCTTTGGCCTCGTCTCCTTACCGAAGTTGTGCTCGATCCGGAGGGCTAGGAAAATGGATGAAAGACGAGAGTTAATTAACTAGTCAGCAC